>NW_028274808.1:38639848-38942878 GCF_037043125.1 Eumetopias jubatus
CTGCAGGAATTTAGTGTGTCCATGAGATCTGTCAGTGCATGTCACTGAAACCAAAGTAAAGCGACAGAAAGGAATTGATGGGCGAGAGAATAAAACGGGGCTTCTCAGGAAGGACACAGGACCACTTGTTCTAACCTGTAGGCTCAGGGTGTCTACACCTTTTTTCTAAACTTGCTAAATATTTTACCCGCTGTCTCCACAGGTCCCTTTGCAGACAAGCCTGATGAGGTGCTAGACTCCAGCTGGGGAGCGCGTTCCTGGGTCCCTTGCTGCTCGGTCAGGAGAAGAAAACAAAGCTATTCACTGTGCGACACGGAAACCTGTGGGGGCACTGGGAGCCCAGGACAGTTTACAGGGCCCCTGCCGCGGATTCCTCCATGAATCTAGCTCTTCCAGAAACAGGGAGAATATGTCTTTTTGCTCAAAAGCCTGGAGCAAAGAATCTCAGGTGCATGGGATTCTCAGATGACTGGGCACCCCCAGAACATTCCGGGGGGACAGGAACAGGCAGCTTCAGGCGGCAGCCAACCTGGACCGCAGCTGGCTCCTCTCTAAAGGAACACGAGAGCTGACAAATTTGTTGCAGACCCAGGATTCCAGAGAAGGGCCTCCGGGCACCTCAGGCCCTGGGCAACAAGGTTCTCCCCCTGCCGTTCACTGAGGGACACCCGTGCCTTCCTGCGCCTCTGGTTTAATTCTCTGCAGTCAACTCAGACATGGAACTAACTTAATGACAACAGCACTGTTTGAATTTCTGGGCAGCCTTAAAACACTCCAAGTCGGTTAGGCCCACTCCACTGCGGTTGAGCTGCGTAACTTTTGATAAGGGAAATAACTTTTCGGAGTGTTGGTTTCTTCCTCAGTAAAATGGAAATAAGGTGACTCACTTCTCCAGGTATTATGAAAATCACGTAAAAATGCCCAGTACCACTATGGGGCACAAAGCAGGTACTCAGTTAAATGACAATTGACCCTCTTTTCCCCTCCTTCTCAACTAAAGCTTTTGTCAAAGGTGAACCCTCCCCACCCCCAGAGGTATGGGGTGTTGCTGATCTTGTTTCTGTTGTGGAAAATTAAGGTCTAGGGACAGCTTCCCCAAGGCCCACCATCCATGGCTGAGAACAGGATGCCCAAGAACCCCCAGCACTCTGCTACAGCGACAAGACTCCCTTGGGCTTATCATGCACCATTTCAGTGTCCATTTCCTCTGCAGTGAAGAAAAGTCTCCAGGCGTGTGTCTAGCTGGAGCCCCACTCCCAAGCCTGCATCTGACATTCTCCGTGTGGCATCCCTGTCTCTGGCTGCCCCATGGCCTTCTGACAAATACAGCTTTGCCCTCAACCATTCTTCTATCTGGCCGAGCCCTCATCCACGCAGGGAGTTGCCCCAGCTCCCGGAGCTTCTGGGCACAGTGGATAAGGGTGGGTACCAGAAACTCCACCCTTTACCGAGAAAGACAGGCTCCTTTATCGCCAACAGAGCCAGCCATCAACCACCCCGGGGAGTTTGTAAACCATCAAGAGCATGGCTGCTGGGAAGATGTTATTCTTCAGAGACATGGTTGCACCCTCCTGCACTACCCCCCACTCCCCTTTCCAATAATTAATTAGGAAGGCACTTGGCAGAATATATGCTGTAGCTATTATGCCGAATGGACTAAGAAATCCACTCCGACTCCCTTCAGACCTTGTAATTCCTTCTTAAGCTTTTCAATAGTGAGGGAAGAAAGGAAAAGGAGAAAAGACGGTCTTGGTTGTTTTGCTATTTAATTTTGTGTGGTGCTCACCAGTGCTCACTCAGTGGCCAACTGGGTAGCCCCGGGTGCCCTGCCTCACCGGAGGAAGGGATTGCAAGTGTGGACTCTATTTAAGGAGGTGATCAGAGCCGGGTATCAGGTCCCATAGTGCTGGCACTGATCTCTATCGTGTTCCTTTTAAGAGGGTTGGTAGTCACGGAGTCTATTTTTAAACCCATGAGAAAGGTGCTACATGGAATCCAGAGAGGAACAACATTAAACCTGAGAACGCTGCAGGGGGGCACAGCTGAATCTAGGATTTTCTCTTCACAAACATCCAGGGGTTCCCCTTACTCATGGGACCAGATAATGACTGTCCTTCCATAGGGATCTTTTTAGTTGTAAGCCCACTTTTGGTGGAATTTGACCCTTCATGAGCCCTCAATTTGGAAAAGGGTTTTATATTCTGGGTCCATTTTTCAGTATTGAGATTTTTTTTTTTTTTTTGGCATATCCCCACTCCTGGTATGAAAAATCAATGTGCTTTTGAATCTATTTGTCATCTCCCTCTCTGATTTTCAATCATGTGCTCTGGACCTCCCTCCCCACCCAAAGCATGGCTGAGCTCATAGCCAAGATTTTGCCAATGGGAGGGGCCAACAAAGGCTGACCTCTCCAGTGGTCTCTGTGCCCAGCACCCCAGAAATTCTGCCCTTTTGCTGGAGAAAAAGGAGGGGAGTGGACCCCAGTGGCAAGTCTACAGGGGACAGGATTATTTTCCCAACAGCGAGAAGCAAAGAGGCATCCAAACGTCACTGTTTTGCATCTAATAACCAGATGAAGAGAGCAGAATGTTTTATGTACAATAACAAATTTCAACTTCAGTATCCATTTCTGTTTTTGGATAAGAAATAGAACCAGAATTCCTAAAGAACTCAATGCCTTGAGAATAAGCAAAAGCTTTTGCCTGCTGAGCAGTTCTAGAACCACCCAGGACTACTCAGGCAGAGAACTAAGTATGAGATGAGGGATCTTCTGATATTCGTTCATCTTGGCATCTCCATGCCCAGCACAGAAGCAGCACGACTACGTGTCTCTCGAGTTGAACAGGATTATGTTCCTCAAGTCAGCCAAATGGGAGCTTCAGCCAGGCGGGGGCAAAACAACATACGTCAGTGTTAGCATGATACAGACTACACACCAGAGGCTCAGGAAATGTTAGCTGAACTGGAATCCAAAGAAATTCATTCACTTCAGATTTTAAAATGAGTCACATCCATGAAAAAAAAATCAGATGTTCTGAGCTGGTTGGCCAGATGGTTCATTTCCCCAGACGCTGTGATGGCCCCTGAGGAAACAGCCTGGAAACCCCTGTAATTTCCGAGGTGGGGCAGAGCCCTGGGCTGTGCGGCAGGAAAGGATCATGCACACCAGGGCTCACCTCCAGCTTTTCCCCACAAGTCTCCGTTAGCACGAAATTGCCAGCCCAGCCCCGACAAAGCCAGTGTGCTTCCTCACTCCCCAGGCAATGAGGCAGACGGGTCCTTAATGGTTCATATCTGTCTGCTGCGGGCAGGAGGATGGTGACAGGTCACAGGGTGCATAAACAGACATCTAAAGGCATCCCCCACCATCAAGCGTGCTGGCCCGTGTCCCGTTGCCATGTTCCGTTCTCACCACTGTGTGAGGGCCTGGCTAGGTTCAGAACATACTGCCTGACCGCCAATGGGGGGAGCCCAGACTCAGGGTGCAAATCAAACACGTTCTGGAAAACACGTATGAGCCGCACTGCCAAAATGGCCCGATTTACTACACTCTGTCCAGTGCTCACACACATTACGGAAACCTTCCTCTGCAGCCTGCTGCTACAGGGAGAAACTGCAAAATCAAACTCACTTCACACTTGGACATGCTAACATGCACAACTGTTTTTTTTCAAACTGCCAAATGGGCTTGACTCTTGGCAGTGAATCCTACGGCTCACTTTCCAAAGGATGTCCACGTATTCCTTCAGACGGCCCTACATGGCTGACCAGGAGATCTGCTCAGGCCTCTCCTTTATTTGAACAATTCTCCCTAAAGAGAGAGAGCTGGAATGGGTGGCCCATGGCCAGCCTGACCTGCCGAAAGAATTCCAGAGGGGCCTGTGTTCCCCGAAGTTCATCCAGTCTCTGGAGCAAGGCTTCCCCAGCTTGGGGGAGGCAGTGTGGTGACACCCACTAGGAACTGGGGCCTCAGAAGATCATGCCCTGTGACCCCCTTCCCTGCCCCCTGGCCCATAATACTTCACTCTGGTGCCAATGAGGTACAGATACAAGAGCAGGAAGGGGAAAGATGCTGAAAATAATGTAGCTAAGATTTAAGAGCCAGGCGCTGTCCTAAGCATTTTATATGTCAACACATTTGATCCTTACAACCACCCTAGGAAGTAGCTGCCATTAGTATTTGCATCTCACAGAAGACAAGCTGTGGCATAAAAACATGAAGTAATTTGCCCAAAGTCACCCAAGAGCACGACGGTGCTCTGGGCAGGGCATGAAGCAGAGGGAAGAGAGCTGCTCTAGGTCTTGCTTGATTATATGAACTAAGGTATTTGGGGGGTAGATGAGAAAAATGAAATTCTGTTGTTCTCCAGGAAGAATGGATCCGTCTTGGAAATCTGAATGCAACTCAGGACCTCTTTATTAATTTGGGATTCCCGTTGGTCAGAGGAGACCCCAGCCACCGATCAGATGTAGGTTCGACGCAGAAATGTTGACATGACCCTAGGCCCTAAAGGGTTTAATGAGAGGGGACCGAGCCAAGACTGTCTCTTCCCAAAGGGTTGGGAAAATGGAGAGTCTTGAAACAATAAGGTGGGTTTTAATCCCAGTCCAACTGAGTTCTCTAGAATTATCACAGCAACTTTGGTAATACCCCCTCTGGAGCCAGGTGCAAACAGCTCCAGGAAGCAGGTGCTAAGCCTCCACAGCGGGCCCTGGTCCTCAACCCCAGGGAGGGATAATGAGGTAGTGGAGTCCTTAGGGACCCTCTGCTGTGGAACTGTCTTCTTTCCCCTTCACTGGGGCCCTGATGGTCAGAGCAGGCCCAGCTGGCCAAATGCTGACTGAAGGAGTTTCTTCTCTCTTCCCGGAGCCAAAACATTTCAAAGCAATTAAGCCCAATTAAACCAGTACCTGGCCTACCTACCATCTCCTGAATTTTGCCATTTCTCACAACCTGACAACAGGAGGATAGGCTCTTTCCTTTGAGATCCTCTTAAGCTCCTTTCAACAGCGTACTTAGCAGTTACCACTGAAGAACACCTTGGTATCTGCCTTTTACTTCCCAGGCCTATTTTCTCTTTACTACCAAGCCAACAAGAGCAGGTGCCACACATAATATTTCACACGGGGCTCATCATATTATTCTTAATAATTGAATAGAGACCATTATCTTTCTGTTTAATCCCCTTGTGAATTCTGGCTGGCTTCTCCTCGAGATATCATTTCATACAGTATTTATATCACCCCTTTTATAATTACTTAAATAAAAGGTGAGGAAATAAGTTATAAATCATCAGCCACATCTGCATTTCTCTCTGTCCCGCTCATCTGCAGAAATCCCCACCTACAATGGGTGAATCCTAAGATGTGTTACTCATTTGGACATTTCTAATCTGTACAATGATGAGGCATATCTAGATGGCCTCTTTTTTAAACCTTGGCTTCATATCTTTTTAAAGAAATAAAATGTTATAGAAGTATTGATGTTCTTTCCATATCTAAAATTTTCTGACTTTATGAGTATCTTCCTTGTACTCTAAAATCAACCTTGACAAGTACTTCTACAAGCTGTTTTTCACAATGACCTTTCTCAGCACGCCTGACCTTGAACTCCTAAATAAAAGTATGTTAAGTATTGGAGAAAGAACAAGAGAAATGGACAGTGAACCAAGTATCACTAAAAAACCCATTATCGTTTCTATAATGACTGAGCTGGTTCTTGCCTCCAGAGAGAGAGACATTTCCAGGATTTTTGAAATAAGATACAAAGATGTCAATCAACATTTCCAAAGGAAAATCATTGCCAATATCCATATGGACCTTTGGTCCCTCAGATGCTTTTAAGGTGAGGGTAACAGAAATAAATTATCTGCATAAGACTTGGTGGTGCTCATAGGTCTGCTTCTCATTCGTTTATTCTTCCATTCAGACATGAACTGTTGAATTGCCATGTGCAGTCCAAGAACCGGATGGAAGACATAAATAAGCAGACTCCAAGGTTGCCACCCTTGGGAAGATTGCAAACTAGCAGACGTAAAGATACAGCTGTATGGAAAATAAATAGAACAATAAAAGGCTGAAATGTTCAGTAAGAGATGCCCCATGGCCCAGTTAAAACCAAATGAGAGGGCGCCTGGGTGGCTCAGTCGTTAAGCGTCTGCCTTCGGCTCAGGTCATGATCCCAGGATCCCGGGATCGAGTCCCACATCGGGCTCCCTGCTCAGCGGGAAGCCTGCTTCTCCCTCTCCCACTCCCCCTGCTTGTGTTCCTGCTCTCGCTGTGTCTCTCTGTCAAATAAATAAATAAAATCTTTAAAAAAAAAACAAACAAATGAGAGGTTCCCATAAGGCGTGCCAGTAGTTCAAAGGAGAGGCTGAGGTCAGATGGGGTGACAGTTCTCGAGGCAATCTTTTATTGAACAGTAAGATTTGAACCAAACCTTAAGGACTGACTGCCAATCTTTAGGAAGTCATGGGGATCAGTTTCAGTTTGCACCCCCAGGCCCCATGCTCCAAGAGTTTGGTTATAGAAGACAAAACACACGGATCCAGAAACAAACACTTGTAAATACACATATATATGTATGCCAACAAAAGAAATATGTCTACTCTAGGGAACTGTGTGAATATTATGTAAAAGAATAATTCATTCCAAATGATAGTACAGCATTTAACGTTTTAAATGTTTCCTGTGATGAGGTTGCATAAAACCCTCACAAAGGTTTTATGCAAACAGGAAAATGAGTTGATGGTTGTTCGATTTATTCATTTGTCCAAAAAATATCTGCACTGGGGCACCTGGATGGCTCAGTCGGCAGAGTACGTGACTCTTGATCTCAGGGTCGTGAGTTCAAGCCCCATGTTAGGCATAGAGTTTACTTTAAAAAATGTATATATCTGTATACTTGTTAGGTTCTAGACACTCTTCAGGATCCAGCACTGAACAGAGAGACAAAAATCCTGCCCTCAAAGAGCTTGCATTCTAATGGGAGAGAAAGGAAGTGGATGGATGAGCAACAAGATAGTGACCCTATAGGGAAGTGAGAAGTGCCATAAAAGATGATCGCACGGGGAAAGGGACAGAGAATGAGGTGGGATGCAGTGGTAGACACAGAAGGCCTCTCTGAAGAGGTGATGCTGGAGCAGAGGCCTGAATGCAGGCAGAGATGGAGTGCATGGTATCTAGAAATGCATAGGTTGTGAGAGGTATGCTTGATGTGGTCAAGGAACATTCTAGGGCTCTACCCCATCCCTCTGCCAACACTAAAACATGCCTCGTACTGGGTCTGGAGTGCCCTGCTCTACACCCACAGATTCTATGCATCTTTTGATGCCCATGGGACAAGAAGGTAGAAGCACTCACTGGTGAGGAACCAAAAGAAAGAGACAGTAACAGGTAACATTTGGGGGGGTGCTTACTATGGAGTAGGCACTGTTCTAAGCAGCCTGTAAGTGCTAACTCATTCTTTTCTTAGTCAAAGGTTTTTCTTTTTCTTTTTTTTAAAGATGTATTATTTATTTGAGAGAGAGAGCATGCACACACATAGAGGGTGGGTAGGGGGAGAGGGACAGAAGGAGAGGGAGAGAGGGAGAATCTCAAGCAAACTCCCTGCTGAGCACAGAGCCTGACCCAGGGCTCCATCTCATGACTCAGATCATGACCTGAGCCAAAATCGAAAGAATTGGATGCTCAACCAACTGAGCCACCCAGGTGCCCCTTCTTTAAAATAACTAATAAAATTGATAAGTCCCTGGGAAGATGGATCAAGAAAAAAGAGAAAAAGCACAAGGACCTAGGTCAGGAATGAAGTAAGGGACATCACTACAGATCCTTTGGATATGAAGAAGATAATAAAAACATGAACAATTAATGTCCACAAATTTGAAAATTCAAAAATAACTAAAGAATTCCTTGAAAAAATGCAACTTACTGAGACTTTAATAAAAATATAAACTCATAATTAAACCTTTCCACAAAGAAATATATAAGCCCAGATGGCTTTGTTAGTGAGGGATTTATACACAGGAAAAATAACTCCAACCTTACACAAATTTCCAGAAAAGAGAAAAAAATGAGTGTAAACTTCCATTGTTTTATAAGGCCAACATAATCTTGATATCAAGACCTGATAAGGATATTATTGAAAAGGAAATGTTATAGTCCATTTACTCTTATGAATGAAAATGCAAAAAACCTAAATACAATAGTAGTGGTAACTCATTTAATCCTCACAGCAACTTTAGAAGGTACATGCTCTAATGGTCCTTATTTTACGAGTGGAAAACAGAGGCACAGGAAGGTTAACAAATTTGCCCAGGGTCACACAGCATATACGTGGTAGAGCCAGGATTTGAACTCCGCAATCTGGAGCCAATCCTGCTCTTTCAAGCTTTCGGCTCTTGTGGACACCGAGACTGTGGAAGGATAGAAAGCCCAGGAACTCTGAGGATGCCATAAATAAACAAGACGTCAGTTCTGTCTGGGAAAGCGACAAGAGAACACCAGGGAAGGTCTCTGTTCTCTAATGGGAGCTTGGTGTGTTCTACAGCAGTGCTTTGTCCAGGCCACTTACTCTAATTATTATTTAGCATTTGCTAAGGGCCTACCCTGTCCCGAGGCCAATCAGGGAAGCTGAAGTCACAGACAGCTGAAACAGACCCCAGGGGCCTCCCCGGGGCTCCCGGGAATGCAGCTGGCTAATCACACCGGATAGGAGGCCCAAGTTCACCTCTCTCGATTTTCAACCAGTAACTTCCAATTATTTCCTCTTGGACACTGACTGAATTCATAAATAGCATTAGCATTTTTCAAATGCCTGTAGGAGTTTGTTGAGTTAACCTGAGTGACTCATTATTATAGTGTTCAGCTTATTCTCCTCTCCTCCTGGGGGGAATGAGCATCCTCCTACACCCCACCCAGAGAGAGGGGAGAGGAGCAGACTCCTCTCCTTCACTAGATTCTTAGCATCCAAGTGGGTCAATGCTTGTTGGGCCCACAGGCTCCTGGTTTTCCTGGAGCCCAAGGCCTGAGTGGCTCCAGAACCTGCCCAGGCCACTTTGAGGAAGAGCGTGTGTGTGTGTGTGTGTGTGTGTGTGTGTGTGTGTGTGTGTCCGCGTGTGTCTATGTGCGTGTGCTCAGCCTCAGACATGGAGACAAACAGCGTGTGTGTGTGTGTGTGTGTGTGTGTGTGTGTCCGCGTGTGTCTATGTGCGTGTGCTCAGCCTCAGACATGGAGACAAACAGCGGGTCCCAGGGCATTAGACTCTGGGGCTGGGGGCCGGGAAGGGGAGAGGATGGTGAGGAGGGCAGGGGGCTGCTAGAGGCACTGTCTTTTCTGTGGGCAGGTGTACGGTTCACCGGACAGATTACTTCAAGATGGCAGTGGGGGTGGGGAGAGAATATGCCACATACAAAAAATCACATGCTCTTCAGCATTTAACTTGCAATCATGCCTCACTATGAAACTGGTGAAATCCCTAACCAGAGATGTTACAGAGAAATATCTCTGCCCTCTGCTTCTGTCTGTGGCAAGTCTCCCTCTCTGGGAAAAAAAGCACCACTTTCTGTTGGAACTGGGGGCTCTATTTGGAAGGCTTGAGAGAGGAGGTAAAACCCAGTCAGAGGTCTTGTCAGTGATGAGGAGTGGGTTTCATCTGTGGCCTTGCAACTCACCCCGAAATCTCCTTGACCCCCTCTGCGTCCCCCGCCCTCTGCAGTTTTCCCAGCCAGTCAGCCAGCTTTGGACCATCCACAGACCCCGCAGCCTGGCCTCCCGCCTCGGGGCTCCTCCCTATTTGAAAAGACACCGTGTTGTGCAATTCAAGAGACGCCTTTCAAGCAGGTACCACAGGAACCACACCCACCAGCAGTTGTGTCAAGCGTCTTCCACTTGGTGGGGGGGCACATCCCAGGGATCATAGGTGTGGAGGACTCAGCAGGACCCACCTTCCGAGGCTCCCAAGCCCTGGGTGCTCAAGCTCTGATCTCACCACACTTCCTACCTCTCTGCCCTCTTTTGATTTCCCCTCACACACCGCTGCTGTCTTCTGCAAAAGAAGAAGCATGCAGTCATTCCCAAACCCAACAAAAGTTGAAATCAAAACCTGCACTCAGAGCTGCATGTTCTGATTACAGCTGGAGAAGCAGAGATTTCAGGGCCTGGAGACAGCCTGGAAGGACGAAATGACTGGCTCGAGGTCACAGGTCATGGCAGAAATGGGGCCAGAGACCAAGTCCTCTGTCTTCTAGCCCAGCATGTTCCACAAACTCACCCCTGGATCTGCTCGGGTGACCTCTTCTCCCTGTCCCTACTGGGATAGGACACAGACAGCAAGAACCAATGGAGCAAGGAGAGTGGAGGGCTGGGGGAGGGGAAGGCAGACGGTCTCCAAGGCCAAGAGGGGCTGGGGGCAGAGGTCAGCTTCAGGTCTGATCTCAGAGCCCAGGGTTAGGGAGGTGAGAACACATGTTGGGGGGTAAGGAGCCAACTCCGGAGGGGCTGAGGGATCCAAGGCTGTTTAGAGGAAGCAGCCGCCTGGGGCCTGGTGGCTGGCCCCATCTAAATTAAGACCAAGGGCAGAGCAGTCAAAACAACTCCTAGCCAAACTGGGAACGCAGCTGGTAAACCCGGGGATTTAAATGGCTAGGTACAAAACAGGAGTGTAGTCACTACTTGCTGAGTCCTGGGTTTAGAGAGATTGGGCCATTCACATGCCTGCCCACCCCCCCACCCCTTTCCCTGGCACCAGTCTAAGGGTGTAGGAGCCCTTCACCAAGGAGACCTGCCTGTCATGCCCTCTTTCTCATTCCCGATATTAAGTAGTCCCCCCCACGCACCCTAGGTCCGTGACTGTGTACCTCTGCCATGGGACCGATGCTCAATGGAAGAGGGAATATTTCCACAGCCAGCTGTTAAATCAAACCCTCAAAGCCAAGACGTAGGCCCAGAAAGAAATTGGGTGTGTTGTGGGCAAGTCATCCGTGATAGCTGAGCATGTGCCTGCCATTTCTTGGGTAGCTGTTTCAAACCGGGAGAAAAAAGCTGCTAGCTACCCTTCAGGCTTCCTCCGTGAATCTCTCCTTATTTGTTTGCCACGGACCAGTGAGTGACTGCAAGCCAATCGCCTAACCTCCCATTCCCCAGTTTCCACCTCCACCAAATGAGATCGTGTTTCCAGTGGGGGCATCACACTGAATGAGTCAGTTCTGCAGCCTGCAGGCCTGTCTCAAGAAAGCTGTAAGGCCCTCCTCACCCCCCAGCAATTTCCTAACACCTTACGAGAACCACCTCAGGTGGTCTGGGATCCTGTTGAGTCAAACAATAAGCCTTTTATTTGCATCAGAATATAGTACACTGCATATATTCATTTTTATTTCGTCTTACACACTTGGAGTTTGGGTCTCTCTAATCACCTATGCAAATCTAAGTAAACAAAATGCAAATCTGGGTCCCAAATTAGATGAAAGAATTCCATCCTATTTGGCTTATAAAATTTCAAGTATTTCATTGCCTTGATCATTAGACACCAGCTGATCAGAAAGCCCCAAGACTTCCAACTGTTGTATATACTGGATGGTATAGGCGTTCCTAAAATATCCACACCGGAAAAAGCTCCTTTGCTCATCCCAAATCCATTTCCCCTGATTGAATGATTTTCTCATTTCCACAGAGAGCTATTAAACCGACCAGGCAAATTATCAAGGCCCTACAGACCCAGGAGGAGAAAGAAAGAAATTAGAAGATAACATAAGGTAGTCAACCTCAGCAAAGGGAATACGGCACCAAACCCCATTTCCTCTTTGTGTTGTTTATCTTATAATCACATCATTCAAGGCTCTCCTTTCCAAGGACATCTAAGTCCTAGGCCTGGTCCATGCCACTGTCCTTCCTTGGAAGTTTTTGACAGGCCTCTGATCAGACACTTTCCTCTCTACTTGTTGGTAAGTTCTTCCTCAACATTCAATTGGAATCTGCCTTCCTCTGACTTCTACCCCACCTTTCACCTGGTAATGACCTTGAGAACACCATGGGATGACTCTCCGCTCTTGCCAGTGGCACCCTCATGACAATTAGGGACTTTCTTCCAGACTCTATTCTTTTTCTGCCCCTTGTTCCTTCAAGGTTTCCCCCAGATGCCATTCCAGACCCCTTTCCTTGGTAATTTCCTGCCTAAATCTGTGCTCCAATTACCAAGGTCAATCCTAAAATGAAAATCTGAACACCACCCTCTCAGTGTAGACTGATACTACGTTTCCCAAAGTATGTTCCTGGGACCACCAGCCCTGTGCACTGTCACCCACCCCACCCCGAAGGGTGCACTGGGCTAGGAAGTGTGGGAGACACAAACTCTATCCTTAGAGATTCTCAGAGCAAGGGAGCACGGGAGAGCTCTGAGTGGTCTTGGAGAAACCTGACCAGCGGGTGGAAGCCACTGTTTCCCAGTGCTTGACTCTAAAACTCTTTATTTCCCTACCCAACATAGGGCAGGAGGGGCTGGTCATTTTCACACTGATCTCCAGCTAGCTCAGCTCTACAGACCTCCTCCTGTTTTTCTGCCCTACTCTTCTTCACTCCATGAACTTCAATGCAATAGCTAACTGTATTTACTGAATTCCTTCTTAAAGCAGTACACTGTTTTAGGCTATAATTAGCCAGTTCCAGGGGATCCTGGGTGGCTCAGTCGGTTAGGCGTCTGCCTTCAGCTCAGGTCATGATCTCTGGGTCCTGGGATGGAGCCCCGAATCAGGCTTCCTGCTCAGCAGGGAGTCTGCTTCTCCCTCTCTCCCTCTGACCCTCCCAACTGCTCGTTCTCTCTCTCTAATAAATAAATAAATAAAATCTTTAAAAAAAAGTAGCCAGTTCCATAATTTTCCTGTTTTGTACATGTGAACTTTGGTATCTTACATTTTCACCTCTTCAGTAAGTTTTTTAATACAATTCAAGCTACCAGCTACCACATGAATATTTTTTTAGGTGATTGATATTTGTCATTAAATTCACTGAGAAATACAAAAGGCAAGGAGGAAACTGGAAACATTCTGAAATACTTTACCATGTATGGTGTATCTGAATCTAGGCAAAGCATTTTGTTGCCTTCAGTGAAAGTTTTTATATATAAAATAATTTTCCAATGCACTTGAGAGCTAACTACTTAAAAAAAAACCCATGGTGATGTTTTTTGCAAATTAAGTGAACATCCTGTTACACATCTGTTTTGGGGGTACACACTTACTGAGGCGGTTCGACTTCGTGTTTTAAAGTATGGGGGAGAGCCTGTCCATGGTGAGTCCAATGAGGCTTTGCTGAAGGAATGGGCAGAGTGGTATGCATCTTTTTTTTTAAGATTTTATTTATTTATCAGAGAGAGAGAGACTGAGAGAGTGAGCACAAGCAGGGGCAATGGCAGAGGGAGAGGGAGAAGCAGGCTCCCCACTGAGCAGGGAGCCTGATGCAGGGCTCAATCCCAGGACCCTGGGATCATGATCTGAGCTGAAGGAAGACACTTAAGCGACTGAGCCACCCAGGCGTCCCTGGGCAGAGTGGTATGATATGAAGGATTCAAAAGGTGATCTGCCAGGATCCCACCACAGAGCCAGCGTCTGGGGAGTGGGCTCCCGGGAGTCTCACAAGAAATGCCACCACGTGGTCAGGGAGGAGAGAGGCCAGCCCCTGCTTCTCTTCCCGAGTCGTCTGCTTCTACCACTCAGATGACAGCAGAATAAGGTACAGGTTAAGGAGTCGGACTCTGGGCCCAGCTTTCCTGGCTTCATATCACAGTTCCAACAACTCCTGGCTACATGGCCTTGAGCAAATTATAATCTCCCTGTGCCTCAGTTTCCTGATCTGTGACATACACTGACTTTGTAGAGCCACCCCAGGGATGAAATGAGGGAATACGCGTAGGGCTCTTAGAACAGGGCCTGGCACGGGGCTCAGGAGGTGTTAATGAGGCTCTTTCGCTTTCTTTTTCTTAGTTTGTTCTCTCCCATCCATGCACTGCTTTCCATTTTAACTCGAGCACCTGAGCCGGGCACTTCAGTCCTTCTCACCTGGTGACTCAGCAGCTCCCCACTGCATTCCGGTGCTTTGACTACCCTGGCAGGTCATTCCCAGGTCCTTCTTTATCTACTTTCCAGCTCACTTTCCAACCTGATTTCATACCCTTCTTTTTTCCCTGCACGAGTTAACATGAACACACACTGACCACTCAGGGTCTTTCCCCAAGGTGGACCATCCACCTTCCCATCTTCCTCCATTCTCGACTATCTGCAACAAAGCTGTCCCTTACAGCCAACCCGGAGGCACTATCTTCATGGACCTTCCCTTGATTTCCTCTGCTTGCAATGTCCCTTGCAATGGATTCCTTTCTTCTTTGGGATCACAGTGGTTTGTGTTCACGCCTCACACCCCCTTCCAGGCTGAGGGGGCTTGAAGGGCAGCCACCACAGGGCACTTCACGTCGGCACCCCCACAGGACCCTGCCCCTCTTGGGTGCTCAGTCATTACTCATCAGCTTGGAAAATGCTCTGGAGTACGACTCTGAAGGAACGGGAGTGAGAGCAAGCCATGATGGGGATAAGGGAATTAAGAACATTTCAGAGGAAGGCCTCCACGTGTGAAAGGCATGGTAGAAGACCGTCTTCAGGCAGCCCTCCTGCTGCCCCCGGGCCCAGAAAGAGCTGCCTGAGGGCGTGCTAAACCATGGAGACCCTGGAGACAGAGGCCCCCCACTCCCCGCCACTGCCCAGTTCAGTTATCAGCAACGTCCCAAAGGGGGACGCACTTTTATTGTGACATAAACAAAATTAGACGCAAACAAAGTCTTAATCAAGAACTTAAAGCTGCACCAGGCACTTCTTGCTCCAAATATCTCATCTATTCAAAGGCTAGGAACAAAGTTACTGACAGCCATGTTGCAAATGAATGGAGTAGGGAAAGAGGGTTTAGTACAGTTGTCCTAATCCTAGAGCACCCATTTCTTTTTATTTTTAAAAAGATTTTATTTACATGAGAGACAGAGAGAGAGAGAGGATACAAGCAAGGGGAGGGGCAGGCAGAGAGAGAGAGACAAGCAGACTGCTTGCTGAGAAGAGAGCCAAGCAGAATGCTTGCTGAGAAGAGAGCCCAATACAGGGCTCGATCCCAGGACCCTGAGATCATGACCCCAGCCAAAGTCAACCACTTCATGAGTGAGCCTCCCAGGGCCCCCTGGGGCACCCATTTAAATATCACTGTGTGCCTGAGACATTCAGAACAACCTGCTAATACTAACTCAGCACGTGACACCGAACTCCTGCGGTTGTCAATGTCAAGTGCTAGTATCTGCATTTCCCAGGTGGAGAAACAAGGACCTTCACAAGTGATTTTTCAAAACCCCAAAGGAAGACAATTTAGATGGAGACTAAAAATCCAAAGCTCCCCACCAGTCAGTTCATCACTCCACCTGCAAATGTGTTTTAACCAAATCCGAGAAAGACCAATTAAAATAAAAGGCTGTTTCTATGAGGATTTCATAAGGAGAAGAATAAAGGTAGTGCTGGAGCAGGTTCCATTTAACCAATCATTCAGAGCAACCACCTTGCCACATTTTCGAGTTTCAACACACACACCGGAGTCAGAGTTCAAAGGTCATTCATTTTTTTTTTTTTTAAGCTCCACAGTATTTATTTTGTACCAGAGACATCCTGAAGCAGAGATGGGACAAGGGCTAGATGAGTGCCACGGCCTTACGGGGCGCCGAGGATGGAGGGAGCTCTGAAATCTGCAGAGGACAGCGGACCTTCTCCAGCTCAAGGGATGGGTGGTGTTTGGATTGGTGCAGAGAGCTAGGGGTGGAGGGGCAGGCCCGGCCTGGGGGCCAAGGGTCCTGGTTTGTTGGTGATTCTATCAAAAGCCTGGAGAGGTTGGGTTGGAAAGCTCCATTCCAACAGTTGATACCGACTGGCAATTCACACTCATTAGGCAAAGAAAAGACCAACAATGCCCTTTGCTTCAGTGTGAGGGGGGCAGCTGGGCTCTGCGCTCCTACAGGTGTCAGTCTGGATGGAGACTCTGACCTGAACCTGACCCCCGGGAACCTGAGAGTGATAGCTATCAGAGATAAGGAGCATTCTCATCGGCGGTGTTATAATACCTTCTTGAGGGATAGCCAGCAAAATCAGCACATGATGCAGAACACGAGTTAGCTTGAGAAGCCTCCTTGAAAGACTGGGTGTCTCTCAAATAAATAACTGTTAGAACATGGTTCATCTGATTCGGCTCCATTGGGGGGAAAAAAAGAAAGAAGAAAAACAGTACTGGTCCAGAAATGGCTCCGATAACACCCACCAATACAGCCGCCCTCCCCCACCTGGCGCCCTGGCAGAGGCTGCTAATTTATCACAAAGTCTTGCCCATCAGCCTAAAAGTGGCTTCAGAATCTTTCTGAACACAGCATTTCAGGCAGCTGCTTCCAATCAGATTGGCATCACACAGGCAACGAGACTCATTTTCTATTCCAATGTTGTTTAATCAGCAATTTATAACAAACATGATGCTCTCGGCTGTGGGGCATGAATGGTTCATCAGTCTTGATGACATATTCTTCAAGATTACTCCCCCCCCCGCCCCCGTTTCTCTGATTGCATGCTTTCCAGAACACGGTTATAACTGACTGCCAGTTAGATTTTCTTAATGGGCTGGAATCTACTAACCAGAGAACACAAGTGAGTAAGGGCACAAGAGCACCAGATGGCCAGAGAAGTCATACCTCTCGTTGTGAAGTTGGCAGGCTGGTGTCAACACCAGACTCTGGTGAGTCAGATTGGTGGTAAGTCAAGTTCCCAAACCTGCTGCTCTGATGGTGCCTCCAAATCAAGTTATCTGGCCTACAAGCTGAGGACTAGCCCCCTGACCATGGAGCACCCCTATGAGCAGCCTGTCGAACCCCCGGACAACCTGATTTCTTCACGTTTTCTGACTGCAACAAGACTCAGTTTCCTCATCTGTAACATGGGTGTCTGCTGTGAGCATCAAATGAGCTGAGGCGTGTAAATCACATAGCACCGTGATTGATACACAGCAGTTACTAAGTACTATAAATTGTCTGCCACTCCCCTTAATTAGGATGTCATCAATGCTCACCTGGAGACTGGCAGTGTTTCCCTAACTGATTTCCACTCCCTGCCACTCCAATGACCCCTCTTCCTCAACAGTGCCACAGTGAGCATTCTGAGCATGACACTTTCCTGCTTGAAAGCTTTTGCTGGATCTCCAACGTCTGCAGAATCAAGTTCACAGTCTTAGGCTGATGTTCGGAAACTCACAATCTAGCCTCTGCCCAATTCTTCATCCTCCTCTCCCACCACCCACCTGCACACCACCCACCTGTCCCTGAACACCTGGACCATGCACCTTTCCCAGACCCACGAGGCACTTCTATGCCTTCCATAATATGTTTGATCATGCTTTCTCTGCCCCCGGCCTCCTCCCAGTCCCTGATTTGTGAAATTCTACGGATTCTTCAAGGCCATTCAGAGTCCTCTTCCTCTACGAAGTTTCCCTGACAAACCCCCTTGTTCAGCTGACAAGCAGAATTAATTCGTCCCCATTCCAGCGTCCTACTAATGAGCACTCACCCCTTCCTGAGGGTCATTTACCCTTGTTTCCTACTCAGTAGACTCTGTTGACCTGAACTGAAGTTATGTTGAAGGTAGGAAGGTATTTTTTAAATTTCCAAAGTTCTTAGCATGTTGAGAGCTATTGATCCACAGAAGAACTTGTGATTCGATATATATATGTATACATATATACATATATATAAAACAAATATTTGCTGATACTCCAGGCTCTATCTCGTGTACTCCTCACCACAACCATAGGACAACCACTATTGCCTCCAGTTTACAGATGAGGAAGCGGAGGTATGGGGAAGGTCTACAGTTGGCCCAAGGGCACCAGCTAGAAAGTGGATTGAAACCCAAGTGGTCTGGCTGCAGATCCCACAGGTCTTCAGAGTTGCTTGGGTGAGTTCACCCACACCACGCAGTTTGGGCACTGGGAAGGGCAGACTAGGGGAGTCAGGCACATAAAGTAATAATTTCAGTGTGACCGGTCCTTGAGGTGAGGAAGATGCACACCTGCCAGCATCCATCTATAGAGAGTCAGGGGACAGACAAAAGTTGGCAACCCAGCTGTGGGACGTGGACCAGTTAATTCGCTGCTCAGCCTCTGTTTCCTCATCGGAAAAGTGACAGTAATAATACCTCCATTGCAGGGTGATTTCAACATCCCATTAAGACAAAGTATGTAAAGAAAATGCTATACTCGATACACTATCAAACTATATTGTTCTCGAGGCCCGTCCCAAAACCCTAATGCAAAGTGACTGTCCCATAAAGGAAAAACTCCCTAAAAGAAAACTCATGAGTCTGTGTTTCTTGAGCAATATATCTTACAGGAATGCAGAAAACAGGACATCAACTTAAAGGAGGGAGCCAGCCACTTGAAAGAACTAGTGAGAAACAGACCTAACCAGCCTGCAGCAGATGGACCCCCATGCTGGCCTTGCCGTGTGCACAGTGACTGCCGGGACCACCTTCAAGTTACCTTTCCTTCATTTAAATGTTAAAAATCACGTGCAGGGATGCAGATTTCACATGCTAATGAGACGTGCAACGTATAGAAAAGCATGTTCTCTAAAGTACGCAAGCGCCAAGAAAAACCTCACCTCTCCATGCTTAAACATCATCCTTTTCCGATATGCTTGAGGGCACCTCTGAGATTCTCCGTTCACTATCTTCCGGGTGCCATTTTAGACAGAAATCCTTTGGTGCTAGAAATACAGTGTCTGCTTCGTGGCTTCATAGTGCAGAGCTTTTAGCCCTCACTAACAGGGCCAGGGCAAAAGACTAGTCAGCTGTGGGCCATTTTCCACTTTGTGAGGGAGATGAGCGGCTCCGCACCTGAGGGAAGCCCTTCCAGCTGCCCCTCGTCCCATGGAAGCCGGACGGGAAGGAATTTGGCATCCATCCTCACCACTCGGTGATCCCTTTGGAAATCATTTAGAAGTTGAACCTCAAGATATTGGCCATCGAGCAAGTGAGCTGCTCAGTTTAAGAAACCATCCCTGAGGGGCGGAGCAAGATGGCGGAGGAGTAGGAGACCTGGATTTCGTCTGGTCTCAGGAATTCAGCTGAATAGGGATCAAACCATTCTGAACACCTACGAACTCAACAGGAGATCGAAGATAAGAAGAGTAACAACACTCTGAACAGAAAAGCGACCACTTTCTGGAAGGTAGGACGTGCGGAGAAGTGAATCCGAGGCGATATTCGGGAGGACAGACGGCGGGGGGGGGGGGCCTCCATCGGCCGCTTCTGGCAAGTGCTAGAGCCGGAGCACAAAATCGGACCTTTTAGAAGCCGGCTCCACTGAGGGACGTCGCTGCAGTGGCTAAGCGGGGGGTGGAACCCTCGCGGGACAGTGTGGTCTCAGGACCCTCGGGGTCACAGAAAGACGGGGGGAGCCTGAGTGCGCCAAAGCTCCCAGGTATCGGAGCGGGGAAGCCCGCTGCAGAGACAGAGCCGAGGCACGGGCTCTCGGCTTGGGGTCGCCATAAACTGTGATCCGCGGCCCAGTCGGGCCACTGCTCCTCCAGCAGGGACCCAACAAGCGGCAGAGCTGGGGAGACTCCCCTTCCTCCCCCGGGAGGAGCGGCGTGGGAGCACACCGCAGGGATCTGCTCAGTTTGGAGACTCCACACGGGGTCAGGTGCCAGAGATAGAAACGCTCGGTCACAGGCCGGGTGAGCACGGAGTGCGGCCAGAGACCGGGGACAAGGGAGTGACTGCTTTTCTCTGGGGGCGCACTGAGGAGCGGGGCCCCGAGTTCTCAGCTCCTCCGGGTGGAGTTTGGGAGGCCACCATTTTCGCCCTGGTCCTCCAAAGCTGTACCGAGAGCTTGCAGGGAACAAAAGCTTCTGAGAGCAAACCGGAGCAGCTTGCTTAGCCCGGACCGACAAGGGCGGGGCAATTCAGCCTCCGGCAAAGACATCTGGAAACCACAGCAACAGGCCCCTCCCCCAGAAGATAAGCACGAAGAGCCAGCAAGCCAAGACCAAGTTTACCGATCAAGGAGAACAGGAGAACTCCAGCGCTAGGGGAATACTGCACATAGAATTCATGGCTTTTTTTTTTACCATGATTCATTAGTTCATCAAAGTTAATTTTTTTAACTGTTTTTTTTTTAATTTTACTTTTTCCCTTTTTCAACCAACATCTTATCAATCCCTTTTTTAAAAAAAATTTTTTTATTTTTCATTTTTAGAGTCATTTTATCCCTTCATAGGAGTTACCCTTATTTTTGGCATATATATATAAGTTGTTCTCTCTTTAAAATTTTGAGATACAGTTTCTTCTAACAGATCAAAATATACCCTAAATCACTAGTGTATGGCTTTGTTCTAGTCTCTTGCCTGATCACATTCTCTCCCTTTTTTCTTTTTTTTTTAAATTTTCTTTCTTTTTTCAAACAACTTATCAATTCCTTTTATAAAATCTTCTAATTTTCATCTTTACAGTCATCTTCCATCCCTTCATTGTAACAACCCTTATTTTGTACATATATGTCTTTCTTCCTTTAAAATTTTCGGAGGCACTTTTTTCTAACAGACCAAAGTATGCCCAAAATCTAGTGTGTGGCACTGATCTATGCACTAGCCTGATCATATTTGATCATATTCTGCTTTTTTTGTATTGTTCTGTTTTTTTTTAATCTTTTTTTTTCTCTTTCTTTTTTCTTTCCCTTTCTTTTCCCCTGGTTTCAGGTCTTTTCTGATTTGTATACAGTATATTTGCTGGCGACGTGGTTAACCTGTTAGCATTTTGTTCTCTCATTCATCTATTCTCCTCTGGACAAAATGACAAGACGAAAAAAGTCACCTCAGCAAAAAGAACAAGAGGTAGTACTGTCAGCCAGGGACCTACTCAATATGGACATTAGTACGATGTCGGACCTAGAGTTCAGAATCATGACTTTAAAGATACTAGCTGGGCTTGAAAAAAGCATGGAAGTTATTAGAGAAACCCTTTCTGGAGAAATAAAAGAACTAAAATCTAACCAAGTTGAAATAAAAAAGGCTATTGATGAGGTGCAATCAAAAATGGGGGCACTAACTGCTAGGATGAGGCAGAAGAGAGAATCAGTGATATAGAAGACCAAATGATGGAAAATAAAGAGGCTGAGAAAAAGAGAGATAAACAACTACAGGATCACGAGGGCAGAATTCGAGAGATAAGTGATACGATAAGACGAAACAACATTAGAACAATTGGGATCCCAGAAGAAGAAGAAAGAGAGAGGGGGTAGAAGGTATATTGGAGCAAATAATAGCAGAGAACTTCCCTAATGTGGGGAAGGAAACAGGCATCAAAATCCAGGAGGCACAGAGAACCCCTCTCAAAATCAATAATAATAGGTCAACACCCCGACATCTAATAGTAAAACTTACGAGTCTCAGAGACAAAGAGAAAATCCTGAAAGCAGCTCGGGAGAAGAGATATGTAACCTACAATGGTAGAAATATTAGATTGGCAACAGACCTATCCACAGAGACCTGGCAGGCCAGAAAGGACTGGCAAGATATCTTCAGAGCATTAATGAGAAAAATATGCAGCCAAGAATACTATATCCAGCTAGGCTGTCATTGAAAATAGAAGGAGAGATAAAAAGCTTCCAGAACAAACAAAAACTAAAGGAATTTGTAAACACGAAATCAGCCCTCCAAGAAATATTGAAAGGGGTCCTCTAAGCAAAGAGAGAGCCTAAAAGCAGCATAGATCAGAAAGGAACACAGACAATATACAGTAACAGTCACCTTACAGGCAAAACAATGGCACTAAATTCATACCTTTCAATAGTTACCCTGAATGTAAATGGGCTAAATGCCCCAATCAAAAGACACAGGCTATCAGATTGGATTAAAAAACAAGACCCATCCATATGCTGTCTGCAAGAGACTCATTTTAGACCCAAAGACACCCCCAGATTGAAAGTGAGGGGGTGGAAAACCATTTACCATGCTAATGGACACCAAAAGAAAGCTGGGGTGGCAATCCTTATATCAGACAAATTAGATTTTAAACCAAAGACTGTAATCAGAGATGAGGAAGGACACTATATCCTACTTAAAGGGTCTATCCAACAAGAAGATCTAACAATTATAAATATCTATGCCCCTAACATGGGAGCAGCCAATTATATAAGGCAATTAATAACAAAAACGAAGAAACACATTGACAACAATACAATAATAGTGGGGGACTTTAACACCCTCCTGACTGAAATGGACAGATCATCTAAGCAAAAGATCAACAAGGAAATAAAGACTTTAAATGAAACACTGGACCAAATGGACTTCACAGACATATTCAGAACATTCCATCCCAAAGCAACGGAATACACATTCTTCTCTAGTGCCCATGGAACATTCTCCAGAATAGATCACATCCTAGGTCACAAATCAGGTCTCAACTGGTACCAAAAGATTGGGATCATTCCCTGCATATTTTCAGACCACAATGCTTTGAAACTAGAACTCAATCACAAGAGGAAAGTCGGAAAGAACTCAAATACATGGAGGCTAAAGAGCATCCTACTAAAGAATGAATGGGTCAACCAGGAAATTAAAGAAGAATTAAAAAAATTCATGGAAACCAATGAAAATGAAAACACAACTGTTCAAAATCTTTGGGATACAGCAAAGGCAGTCCTGAGAGGAAAGTATATAGCAATACAAGCCTTTCTCAAGAAATAAGAAAGGTCTCAAATACACAACCTAACCCTATACCTAAAGGAGCTAGAGAATAAACAGCAAATAAAGCCTAAACCCAGCAGGAGAAGAGAAATAATAAAGATCAGAGCAGAAATCAATGAACTAGAAACCAAAAGAACAGTAGAACAGATCAACGAAACTAGGAGCTGGTTCTTTGAAAGAATTAACAAGATTGATAAACCCCTGGCCAGGCTTATCAAAAAGAAAAGAGAAATGACCCAAATCAACAAAATCATGAATGAAAGAGGAGAGATCGCAACCAACACCAAAGAAATACAAACAATTATAAGAACATATTATGAGCAACTCTATGCCAGCAAATTAGATAACCTGGAAGAAATGGGTGCATTCCTAGAGATGTATCAACTACCAAAATTGAACCAGGAAGAAATAGAAAACCTGAACAGACCTATAGCCACTAAGGAAATTGAAGCAGTCATCAAAAATCTCCCAACAAACAAAAGCCCAGGGCCAGATGGCTTCCCAGGGGAATTCTATCAGACATTTCAAGAAGAATTACTACCTATTCTCCTGAAACTGTTCCAAAAAATAGAAATGGAAGGAAAACTTCCAAACTCATTTTATGAGGCCAGGTTTACCTTGATCCCAAAACCAGACAAAGACCCCATCAAAAAGGAGAATTACAGACCAATATCCTTGATGAACATGGATGCAAAAATTCTCACCAAAATACTAGCCAATAGGATCCAACAGTACATTAAAAGGATTATTCACCATGACCAAGTGGGATTTATCCCTGGGCTGCAAGGATGGTTCAACATCTGCAAATCAATCAACGTGATACAATCCATTAACAAAAGAAAGAACAAGAATCATATGATCCTTTCAATAGATGCAGAAAAAGCATTTGACAAAGTACAGCATCCTTTCTTGATCAAAACTCTTCAGAGTATAGGCATAGAGGGTACATACCTCAACATCATAAAAGCCATCTATGGAAAACCTACAGCGAATATCATTCTCAATGGGGAAAAGCTGAGAGCTTTTCCCCTAAGGTCAGGAACGCGGCAGGGATGTCCACACTCACCACTGCTATTCAACATAGTATTAGAAGTCCTAGCCACAGCAATCAGACAACAAAAAGAAATCAAAGGCATCCAAATCGGCAAAGAGGAAGTCAAACTCTCCCTCTTTGCAGATGATATGATACTGTATGTGGAAAACCCAAAAGACTCCACCCCAAAACTGCTAGAACTCATACAGGAATTCAGTAAAGTAGCAGGCTATAAAATCAATGCACAGAAATCAGTGGCATTCCTATACACCAAAAACAAGACAGAAGAGAGACAAATCAAGGAGTTGATGCCATTTACAATTGCACCCAAAACCATAAGATACCTGGGAATAAATTTAACCAAAGAGGCAAAGGATCTGTACTCAGAAAACTATAAAATACTCATGAAAGAAATTGAAGAAGACACAAAGAAATGGAAAAACGTTCCATGCTCATGGATTGGGAGAACCAACATCGTGAAGATGTCAGTGCTACCTAGAGCAATCTACACATTCAATGCAATCCCCATCAAAATACCATCTGCTTTTTTCAAAGAAATGGAACAAATAATCCTAAAATGTGTATGGAACCAGAAGAGACCCCGAATAGCCAGACGAATGTTGAAAAAGAAAAGCAAAGCTGGTGGCATCACAATTCCGGACTTCCAGCTCTATTACAAAGCTGTCATCATCAAGACAGTATGGTACTGGCACAAAAACAGACACATAGATCAATGGAACAGAATCGAGAGCCCAGAAATGGACCCTCAACTCTGTGGTCAACTTATCTTTGACAAAGCAGGAAAGAATGTCCAATGGCAAAAAGACAGTCTCTTCAACAAATGGTGTTGGGAAAATTGGACAGCCACATGCAGAAGAATGAAAATGGACATTTCCTTACACCACACACAAAAATAAGACTCCAAATGGTTGAAAGACCTAAACGTGAGACAGGAGTCCATCAAAATCCTAAAGGAGAACACAGGTAGCAACCACTTCGACCTAGCCGCAGCAACTTCTTCCTAGAAACATTGCGAAAGGCAAGGGAAGCAAGGGCAAAAATGAACTATTGGGATTTCATCAAGATAAAAAGCTTTTGCACAGCAAAAGAAACAGTCCACAAAACCAAAAGACAACCGACAGAATGGGAGAAAATATTTGCAAATGACATATCAGATAAAGGGCTAGTATCCAAAATCTAGAAAGAACTTATCAAACTCAACACCCAAAGAACAAATAATCCAATCAAGAAATGGGCAAAAGACATGAACAGACATTTTTCCAAAGAAGACATCCAAATGGCCAACAGACCCATGAAAAAGTGCTCAACATCGCTCGGCATCAAGGAAATCCAAATCAAAACCTCAATGAGATACCACCTCACACCCGTCAGAATGGCTAAAATTAACAAGTCAGGAAACGACAGATGTTGGCGGGGATGTGGAGAAAGGGGAACCCTCCTACACTGTTGGTGGGAATGCAAGCTGGTGCAACCACCCTGGAAAACAGTATGGAGGTTCCTCAAACAGTTGAAAATAGAGCTACCATATGATCCAGCAATTGCACTACTGGGTATTTACCCCAAAGATACAAATGTAGGGATCCGAAGGGGTACGTGCACCCCAATGTTTATAGCAGCAATGTCCACAATAGCCAAGCTGTGGAAAGAGCCAAGATGTTCATCGACAGATGAATGGATAAAGAAGAAGTGGTATATATACACAATGGAATATTATGCAGCCATCACAAGGAATGAGATCTTGCCATTTGCAATGACGTGGATGGAACTGGAGGGTGTTATGCTGAGTGAAATAAGTCAATCAGAGAAAGACATGTATCATATGACCTCACTGATATGAGGAAATCTTAATCTCAGGAAACAAACTGAGGGTTGCTGGAGTGGTGGGGGGTGGGAGGGAGGGGGTGGCTGGGTGATAGACATTGGGTTGGGTATGTGCTACGGTGAGCGCTGTGAATTGTGCAAGACTGTTGAATCACAGATCTGTACTTCTGAAACAAATAATGCAACATACGTTAAGAAAAAAGAAAAAGAAGAAGATAGCAGGAGGGGAAGAATGAAGGGGAGTAAGTCAGAGGGGGAGACGAACCATGAGAGACGATGGACTCTGAAAAACAAACTGAGGGTTCTAGAGGGGAGGAGGGTAGGGGGATGGGTTAGCCCGGTGATGGGTATTAAAGAGGGCACATTCTGCATGGAGCACTGGGTGTTATGCACAAACAATGAATCATGGAACACTACATCAAAAACTAATGATGTAATATATGATGATTAACATAACAATAAAAAATTTTTTAAAAAATCATCCTTTTCCCACCTTTCTTTTTAAAAAATAGATTTATTTATCCATTTTAGAGAGAGAGTGTGAGCGGGGTGGGGTGGGGATGTTGGAGAGAATCCTGAAGCAGATTCCCCACTGAGTGTGGAGCCCAGTGCGGGGCTAGATCTCACAACCCAGGAGATCACGACCTGAGCTGAAACCAAGAGTCGGATGCCCAACTGATTGAGCCACCCAGGCGCCCCTCCCACCTAACTTTCTTTAAGAAACTCTTCCTGACCTTGCCTCGGGGAGTCAGCCTGAGGACACTGTGTTGCCTCCATTCTACTCGAGCACAGACCCCAATGAAGCCTTGTCTGGAACGCCCCTTTGGCCTCTTGTCAACTTCTGTTGGGGAGAGAGCCCAACGGCCTGGTGAATCAACTCCACACAGTGTTTTCAAAGGTCTAGTGGAAGGGCACAGTTTGATCAACTCTGGCACTGGAGCCAAGAAGCCCAGCTAGCTACAGGGCTGACCCCATGGCGTGTGCATGAAAAGGGTATTCACAATCTGTCAACTCCATCACCAGTCCTTATTGCCACTTCCAGCCCAGCATCGCTCATCGACTTGCACACTCCACATCGTGACAGGTAGATTGCCTGGGATCCAGATCTTGGGATAGATATATAGCTAGGACGGAATCTTAGGCCCAGCCACTGTCCTAGGCAAGAGAGTGAGCCTTTCTTTCCTTTCTCCCCTCTGTGCCAGCACCTCACCCCTCTCTGCATCCCTATTTCATGAACCTGCCCTAAATCCCACTCCTTGCTTTTGCCGAAATCCTCAACTAATCCCATGCAAATGAGAATTATTTCCTTGCATCTGTACAATTCAAGATCCTATTATAAAGGCTTAAGTGTATGCCCTTAATAGAAGATGTTTAGAGATCAAAACCCCTTTAAGAACCTAAGGAATAATCTCTAATGGTGTAACTTCAGGCTTCACTTTGGACCCAGGGTGATCGTTTTGGAGGGTGGGGATTCTACTGGTACCTTTGGATCACACCACTAGACAGAAATATTAGCCTGCCCCTAGCCACTCCCTTCCCTAGGAGAAAAGGAAAGCCACGGTATACACCATGACCGCCCCCCCCCGACCCCACTGGAAGGATAGGTTGCCAGAGTGGGCAAGGGAGTGCGGCCCAGAAAGGCTTTTCCGAGTAGCTGGAACCTGTTCCATTGTCAGCAAATCATCATCACCCTTGATCGATGGCCGGGCCATCAGAGAACAGGACTGGACCAAAGCCAGCTTCTTTTCAGCTTTTCTAGGCACGAGCTTCCCAAAAGAAATTGAAACCAGGTACTCTCTCTTACAAAATAATGCTTCACAATCCACTCCTGGAAAGGGCAGAGCAGTTTTCTGACCATTATTGTCCCGGGAAGGGCCAGACAGGCTTCCCCCTGACTCCTTCTGTCTCCTAGAGACAGCTGGTGCCTACAGCTTTCTCAGGAGGGAGCTTGGGTTCCAGGCCCTGGGTAGGAGAGCGGGGGCTGTTTGATGGTTGTGTTGGTCTTAATCTGCCCTTCAGCAAATTCTCCCTTCCGGCAATGCAGGCTGCCCCCGTCCCCGCCCCACCTTCCACTCCAAGCAGATTTCAGCAGCTGGTTGGCCAGGCGTGGGAGCTGTGGGACCGCTTCCGCCCTTAATGTGCCTGCCTTCCAGAGCCGTGACAGTAAATTCAGGAGATAAATCAGTCTCTACTCAGAGAGCCAGCCGCAGAGGGATGGTGTGGTCAAGGGTGAGCGGGAGGCAGGGGAGGAAACGATTCTGTTTCTCACCAGATCTCTAATTGGTTGTCACTGCCTGTCAGACAATGATGACAAACTTCGAATGTGGCCTGAGCAGTCACACGGGCCTCAGTCCACACTGCGCAACCAGAGAAAGCAGGTCGGTCGGCCAGCTTGGGCCTTAGGTTGTGACGGCCCCCACCCCGCAGGGCCTGTTGATTTATTTTCCAAATAAACCACCCAACATATTCCTAACACTCAGTCAATGCTCAGGGTTCGGACAAGTTCAGCCCCACGTTCAAGACGTGGTTGATGCCGGGGAAAACAGGAGGAGTGACTCAAATGTGAGTCAGCTGGAGCTGCAGCTCTCCTCCTGCCACCCCCGGCTTGGAGGAGGAGACCGATGTGTAAATAAGTGTAAAGAGAGAGACAATGAGAAGGCTCTTAAGGGAGGTTCCGAGAAAGTGCAAGGAGAGCTCTGAGGAAGGAGAAATTATCTTGTGAATTTTTAAAAAATCCCAACAGCAAAGTATCTTAAAGGTCAACATAGAAACCACCAGGGCAGTGATTTCTGATTGCAGGTTTGTGACCAAACTAGTGAGCAGGAACTGGTCGTGAGGTGTTTTTGCAAGCAGTCTGTTGTTCATTCATGAACGCAACCAACACTTCATGAGCGCCTGCTACTGGCCGGGCACCATGCGACGTGCCTAGGATACAACAGCGAACCAGACAAGCACATGGCCCCCCAGGTGGAGCTTACAAATATAATATAAAAATTTCCAAGTGCGGCCTGTTTGGTGTGCCCGAAGCAATTCTCATGGAGCCAGAGGTAGGAAGCAAGGTGGGAAAGATGGGCAGGCCAGGGCAGGAGGGGTCTCGTTAAGGAGTCTGGATTCTATCCTAAAGAACGTGAAGCCACTGAATATTTGATTTATGTATTTCTGAGAGAGAGAGTGAGCGCAAGTGGGGGTTGGGGCAGAGAGAGAGGGAGAAGCTCCAGCCGACTCCCCGCTGAGCACGAAGCCCAAATACGACACAGGGCTGGATCTCACAACCCTGAGATCATAACCTGAGCTGAAATCAAGAGTCCAACACTCAACCCACTGAGCCACCCAGGTGCCCCAAGTCACTGAATATTCGAAGTTGGGGAGTGATATGGCGAGACTTGCCTTTCTACAAAATCACCGTGGTTGTGTGTAAAGGAGGGGTCCTGGAGGGCCAGATGCCCTGTAGGAAGACCATTCGTACTTTTTGAAACTTAGAGCAGATGCAAGGCTTCCCCTCTGTGGCAACTCTGCCATCACATGCTTACACCCGATAAGCTTTCCTGACCGCTCGTGTTCCAGAACCATAGTCCGCTTTATCCATGTGGAGGTCCAAAGGAAGCAGCGAAGGATCAGCCGCTGTGATTACACATCACTGTACTGCATATGAATCGTGATTGTATAGTGGCTTCTGTTTTCTATTTAATTTTACCCGTGACAATTTTTTTAAGTAAAGAGCATCTGTGGCACTATTTATTTTCTCATTAAATTGGAGAGTGTAAGGGAGAAGGGGATTATCAATACCCAGGTATGACCATGAAATATATCATGCAGAACCATGTCAACAATCAGTCCTGTGTATCCCAGAGGAAAAAAGGCTAAGAACAAATGCACCAGAGGTCAGTGATTACTGCGTTGCCACACTCTAGTAGGTGGGTTTTTTTTTTTTTTTTTGGTAGCCCATTCCTGGGAGTTTGGTTTCAAAGGCATTAGGAAGTCAGAAGTAGAGGAAGAAGTCAAATCATACCATGTGTCTAATCCCCAGATCGTGTAATGCTTCTTGTCTCTCAGGGTAAAAATAATGTTCTTACAATGGTATACAAGACCCTAGATGTTCTGTACCCCTGCCCCCTCCCCATTCTCCCTCCTACCACCTCTCTGACCTCAGGCTTTTGGACTCTGCCCTCTTCCCTCTGCCCCAGCCACACTGGTCTCCTGGTTCTTCCCACAACTCACACCTGCCTCCGGACATTTGCATGTGCTGTTTCCGCCAAAGTTGTGCGTGGCTCCCTCTCCCACCTCCTTGACGTCTTTGCTCAGCTGCTTTTTTTTTTAAGGGAGGTACAAAAAACAATATTCTTTATTTTTAAGAATGCTGCTAACCAAGATCATCATGTTTGTCAGTGCCCATTCAACTGGTCATCTTACAAATTTTCTCCCCAAAATCATAATGGATAAATACAATCATCAGCAGTTTGACATTAGAAATGCTAGCCACAGACAGCAGAGGCCTGATTAAAATGTTATCGAACCAGGTGGGCCAGCCAGAAAGAAAAGCCTCCAACTCAATACCCTAAGAACCTGACACAGATAACTGCATTCCCAAGTATCACGAGTTCTCTTGGATTCTACGGGTAATCCATCTCAACAGTGAGAATGTAACTGAAAAATATGTAGCTTCTCATAATCGACAGTCTCCTATTTAAGATTCTTGACATCAAATTGTAATCCTTATTAACAGTCACGTGGAATCTAAGTTTGAAACACAACAGCTGACGTGAACTTCACTGAGGCTCTCTCTGAGTGCCTTATTGACACTGTGAATGCCCCAAGCTTCCTAAGACCCTTTGCATGTTCCCCGCCCCCTGCACTTCTCATCTTTCAGCAAATGAGTACTCATTTATTTTGTTTCCAGTCTGTCTCCTTGCCCTGCTGGAGGGTAAGCTCTGGAGGGCAGGGATCTGTGCCTGCTCTGTTCCCTGCCTGTATTCCCAGTGCCTACAACAGGACCTGACAGACACAGGTACTTGATGAATGTTTATTAAACGTTGAACAGACCTTGAGGACAAAGATTTTCAGTGCCTTTACCATCTTTCTTACTTTCTCTCTTTTATTTTTTTGGCAACAGCAACAACAGTCTTTCTCAATATGCTTCCCTTTGATTAAATTCAAAATAAGTCAGCTGATTTTTCAAAGACACTGGCCAAATCATTTGGGGGGAAGGGGTGACAACCTGAATTTAGAAACTAATTGCAACTGGCCCCTGAAGTCTAGGGTCAGCTGAGTTTATACGACGCTGCTTATAAAAACAACCTTCTATACTTGTGCTTCCTTTTCTACTGTTTCCATGTTCAGCTGCACAGGACCAGTAGCCAGAAAGAAACACACACACAAAATGAGGCTCTCCCGAGGCTATTTGGTTGGTGAAAGTCATCACGCTCATTTGAAACATTTGTCATAATGCATTCCTTATTCCTGCAAGACGCTGGGCTTGTCTTTGGGTCTGGAGACGCTCTTGCGCCTCCTGCACCACTCACGGTCTCCTCCCCGAGCTCTGAGGTCTGTTACGAACAGCCTCCAAGACTCCGTTTGAAACCGTGGCCTAGGGTTACCCGGTGAAAGGAAAAGCCTCAGCTGCACATAACCTGCTTCCTACTTGCTGCTGGTGAGGCTCAAAGCCAGAGTCCCCAGGTTCCTGCACAGACCCTCCCTTCCTGGGGAAGAAAATTAGTCATCAGGAAGGCGAGTTGTGAAGATGTGAAACTGCTAAAAAGAAATTCCCACTTCATATGGTTTCCCTTGTACCCACACACTTTTACACAGGTCCGAAGGGTGCATGCTCTCCCAGGTGACTCCACTAGGGTCCCTCTGAGCATGTGGCCTGGGGTCCACCTCTGGCCTCTGAATCCCCCACCAAAACCAACAACCACACCCTGACACAAGACACTTAAAAAACAGTCCAGCAGTGGTGCTGCTACATTGTGATATGTCCTATCACCACAGGAGAATTGGGGGTGGGGTGGGGTGACCCCCTGTGATGCTCTGTTGCCCCTTAAAGAATATCCGTCAGACCCTAGCTCCCACTCTGGAGCTTTTGCCCCTCTGTCTTAGACTTTTCTCCCTCTAGTAAGTTAGCAACAGAAATCCAAAGTTCAGTGTTTCGAGAACAGGGAAGGTGTGACCATGAGGTAACTGACTTTTGTGGGTCATTGAGTAAACAAGCAAGCCCCCTTCCAAATGAGGCTGACCCAGGCCCCCTGTCAGAGCAGCCCGAATTCTCAGGGCCACTGGCCTGTGAAAACACACCGGAAATACACACTGCTCCGTGGACTCAAAGGAAAGCTTCTAGAATCCCAATAGACCAAAGAAGGGATATAATCCAAAGATTATTCTTCCCAACCCCTAATGCAGACAGAACATAATTCAGAGAACCAGGTAGGTGGAACTCAATTTGACAGATCTCGGGCTGTAAAACATATGAACTGGACTAATTGAGCCAAGCAGAGGCCACCTGCCGCCTTCAGCGCCCAAGCGAATGAGTGCTGACGCTACTACAAAGCCTGGAGCCCAGGGGGTGCACGCAGGTGAGCCGACAGACAGCTGCGCTGCTTGCCGCCCTCGCCGGCTCCTCGCCCTTCCCAAGCACCCCGCCTCCGAGCAGCTGCTGGAGCACTCACTTTGAAGAAGCCCCTCGGGAAGGGCATGCCGGTCCCTCACCAGGATCCCGCCGGGGGTCCGCTGTGGTCCGTCGCGGTCCGCTGTGGGAGCAGCTGGGGCTGCGGGACGCGCCGCGCCTGTGCCGGGCCGGGGCCGTCTGGGGCTAGGCGGCCGCGGCGCGCGGCCCTCCGACGGCCTTATCGGCGGCAGAGGCGCGCTATCGGGCGGCCCCCGGGAGCTCAGCGCGCGGGCGGAGGGGAGGCGCCCGCCTGGGGCGGGCAGATTACAGCGGCGCCCTCGCCGCCTCCCGCTCCCCAGGCCGCGGCCGGCGCAGTCCCTGCCGAGGGCCCCCGGGGGCCGCGACCAGGCCGGCCAGCCCCTCACAGAGCTGCGCCGCGGGGAGGCGAGGGGAGCGCCGGCCCGCCGCTTCTCCCCCTCGGCCGGCTGCGGGCTTGGGGTGCGGGCGGCGGTGGGGGGGGGGGCGTCTTCCAGAGCCGGGGCTGCCCGGAGGAGGCTCCAGGAGGAGACGAAGCCCCCACATGGGGGCGGCATGCCTTGCACGGGCAGAGGACTGTGGGGGAGTCGCTGGCCTTCTGTGCTAACCGGCCCTGGGTCTGCAGGGACCTGTGGCTCTGGCCCTGCTTTTCACATGTTTTCACGGGGGTGGGGGTGGGGGGCTGTGTTCCTTAATTGCTGATTTGCAGGGAATCTGGGCACAACCTTAATAACATCGGGGCCAAAAATAACAGCGTTCCTGGGAACCAGAGGTGAGTCACCACCAACAGCGGCCACGAGGGGGGGGGGCCCAGGCCGCTCCCCACACCACAGCTGCCAGGAGGTGGGGGCTGCCCAGAGAGCCCCGGCTGGGCCCATTCCGGGCCGAGCGGTTGCGGGCCTGCCTTGGGAAGCCTCCTTTCCCGGCATCTGTCCCTCACACAGCCAGATGAGGTGGCATCTGCCCAGATGAGAACACTGCGCCCCTGGAGTAGCAGTTGGTGGCTGGCAGAGGGGACGGATGACCCAAAGGAGCTGAGCTGTAAGGCCGGCAGAACGGCAGGCTCCCTGGGGCCTGAAGTGGCTTCGGCTGGATGGAGCTTCTCCGTCTGTGCGGTGGGTCCTCGTTTTCTTTTCTAGAGGCACATGGTCGCACTGAGGTAGTCCAGCCTGAGAAGGGTCCCTCCGGCCTTGTCACATGCCTCTCAGCCTGCCGCTAGACTGAGACTGGTCCAGGTCCCCTGACAGGCAGCCATCTGGCTTCGGAGCTTCTCTGCAGATCCAAACGGGTCCTGCTGTGAGGGCACAGCTGTTGTGGAAAACGCCACCGAGGGCGCTGTGGGAGCCCCTGTTTGCCACACCAGCTAGAAAGCCCTCCAGTGGAGGCCAAGGCCATCTCCAAGCAGACCAGCACCTGACATGGTGTGGGGAGGGCGAAAGCAGGTTCTGGGCCGCATCTAGACTAAAAATAACCACCACAATCATTACAGCACAAGTCCTTACAGATGTCTGTTGAAGCATGTAATTCCAAAGAATGGCTTGCTTTTTTTAAGGGGCCCAGAAGGCTAAAAGATGTAAAAGCAGGTCCTGTTAGGCATGACTTCAAACAACTCTACCACAGGACAAATGGTCTTCCTTGGCAACAACTATTGGGCTAGGCTAGCCGGTGATGAAGAGTGCTGGCCTGCACCCCACTCGGGTGCAGGAATGGGTTTGGAGTCAATTGTAGAGGAATCGGTACATAGCAAGCACTCAGTAAATGTTTCTGGAATGGATCCATGGTTGTCACCAGCAGCATGATAAGAGCAAGAGGCCATTTCACCATCCAGGAAAGAGAAGAGACTAGTTTCCCGTCTCTGAGGAGAAAATGTCAGCAAGTAAACATAGCGTGTAACACGATTTAGAAAATGCCCTGTAAATAGAAACTCATTTCAAATCTTTGGCAAGGGTAGACGTCAGGCAGCCTTGATTCTTTGTGTGAGGTCCTTGTGTGGTGCTTCCTGCAGCAAGACAGTCCCTCACAGGTCCCCGAGCCCCAGGCTCCAGCAGCTGAGCAGCTCCGAGAATCAGGGCGCCTCAAACTTATCCCCAGAATGGGGCCCCCCTTGGCAACGCAAGGCTCCTCTCCCGTGGATACATCAAGGGGGGAAAGTGGCCCGGCACATGTGGGGTCGACCAAACAACCAGGCTAAAGGGAATGGGACCTGCAAGCAAGCAGCTGGGTCTCGGATAACTGGACCCACGGTGTGTTTGAGATCCCCGAATTCCTCCCTGGAGCAGGGTTCCCGGGACAGTCAGGTGTTGTGTGGTGTTGCATGCATTTTGTGATGTGGGTTGAAGTGATATCTGTCACTCTCTAGTCAGCAGGCAGCTCTCCAGAGCTTTCATAAGCTCTCTGCCACAAAATACCTTTCTCCTTTCTTAATCTCTAAAAGGGAGACACAAAGCTGTCTCAGTGTGCAAAGTTCAGGCCCAGGCTATTTCAGGATTGTGAGGATGCCTTGAAAATTCAGCAGCCCCTCCACCCCAGTCCTTCACAAGCCCCTCTGCTCTTTGTTTGGTTTATTTATTTACATGCAAGCTTATACCCAGTGCTTCGTGTGTGTGTAAGCTTATGCCCAGTGCTTACTGTGTGTACTGTTCTTTTTTTTAAAATGTTTTTTTTTAAGATTTTATTTATTTATTTGAGAGAGAGAGAGAGAGAGAGAGAATGAGAGATAGCACGAGAGGGAAGAGGGTCAGAGGGAGAAGCAGACTCCCTGCTGAGCAGGGAGCCCGATGTGGGACTCGATCCTGGGACTCCAGGATCATGACCTGAGCCGAAGGCAGTCGCTTAACCAACTGAGCCACCCAGGCGCCCCTGTGTGTGCTGTTCTAAGCACTTGACATTCACTCATATAATCCTGAAAATTCCCCTATGAGGGATTCACTATCATTAGGCCCAGTTTACAGATGAGGAAACTGAGGAACGAAGTGATCAAAAAACTACTTAAGAACAGGCAGAGAGCCAGTTTCTATCCCAGGCAGCCTGGATCTAGTGTCTGGAGGCCAGCTCGGTCATTTTGCTTTGGGATCGACACTCTAATTTTGTTCACAGTTAACCAATCCATTTTCCTTAATATTAATTATCAGTTAATTGATTTTCCTTAATATGAACTTATTCACTCCATGAATGATAAGCACAGAATTCAACAACTGTTGAATGTTTCAAGTACTCGTTTCAGGTTCTATTTTTCAGAGATGATAAATAAGTCAATAAAAGAAGTTTTTAATAGGTTTTTATTATAAAACTAATAAGACATCCCCATTGAAAAACATGTGAAAAATGGAAGGTAGTGCATATAGTCTTTCATCTGATTCCTTCTACCTCATGTCCCCACCGTCCCCAGACAGATGTAAACACCATCCTGAACTTTGTGTCTGTCATTCCCTTGCTTCTCTTTATAGTTTTACCACTTCTGTAGGTATTGTTTAGTTTTGCATGTTTCTCTAACTTCGCATAAGTGGAATTATACTGTACAGATTCTTCTGCTTATTTGCACTTTCTATGCAACATGATGTTCCTGAGATTCAGCCAGGAGTCATTTATTAATTTTCACTGCTGTACGGTATTCCATTGTATGCAAACAACACAAATTATTTATCCATTTTACTGCTAATGGAATCTGAGCTGTCTTCAGCTTTTTGCTATTAAAACATTACCGCTATGAGCTTTCTTATAAGAGCTTCGTGCTGCACATTGCAAGATTTGTCTAGTGTGAATGCCAGCAGGAGCAGAATTACTTAACCGAGTCGTACATACGTCTTCAGCTTTACTGGATAACGCTGAGTTGTTTTGAACCTGGCAGTTCAATCTGTACTCCCAATAGCAGGGTATGCAGTTGCTCCTCAAGCTTGTCACACTTTTAAACTTTTGTCAAACTGGCAGGTGTAAAATGGTAAGGCATTACTGTTTAATTTGCATTTCTCTAATTACTAACAGAGTTGAGCATCTTTTCACATGTTTATAGGCCACTTATTTTTCATCTTCTGTGAAATTACTGTTAAGCCCTTTGCACATGTTTCTGTTCTGTTGTTTGTCTTTCTCTTATTGAGCTGTAGGAGTTCTTTATGTAGTCTGGATAGGAATCATTTACCAATTACGTGCATTGCAAATACCTTCTCCCAGTGTATGGCTCATCTTTTTCCTTTTTAAAATATTATCTTTCCGGGCGCCTGGGCAGCTTAATTAGTTAAGCATCCAACTCTTGGTTTTGGCTAAGGTCATGATCTTGGGATGGTGGGATCGAACCCCACATTGGGTTCTGCTCAGCCCAGAGTCGGCTTGTCCCTTTCCCTTCCCCATGTGTTCTCTCGCTCTCAAATAAATAAATAAATAAATAAAATCTTTTAAAAAATAAATAAGATAGTATCATTTGATGAACAGAAGTTGTCAATTTTAGTGTAGTTAAATATATCAATCATTTCCTTTGTGATTGGTGCTTTTTCTGTCATGTTTAAGAACTCCTTCCCTAACCTGAGCTCATAAGTACATTTTCCTGTATTATAAATACTTTATAGTTTTGATCATTATATTTAGATCTTTAAATCCACAGGCTTATTTTTATGCACAGTGTGAAGGAAGAGTTCTATTTTTTTCTATATAGATCCTTGATTAACCTAGCACCGTTTACTGAATAGCCCATCCTTTCTCCATTGAAGTGCAGGGCCATCCCCATCATATACGCAGGCTCCGCGTACAGGAGTCCATTGGGAGCTCTCTCCTGTTACCCATTGGCCTGTGCATCTATCTCGCTGCCAATATCACAGTGTCTTTATTGCTATTGCTTGTTCATAAGCTTAATATTGTTTGTAATGAGTCTTAATACCTCCTTGCTCTAGTCCTCTTTAAAAGTATCAAAGTTTTTCACCTTAAACAACTAGAAAAAGAAGAGTGTAAGAAACCCAAGAAGAAGAAGATAATTAAAAGATCAGAAACCAATGAAATTGGAAACAGAAAACAATAAAGAAAATCAGTAGACTGGCGTAGACACAAAACTAGACAAAAGAGAACTGGGGTCTATTTATGCCTTGCATTGAAATACTTGATTTTAGTTTTTGATTGGTACGTTCGAAAATCCATTTTTAGGAACTTAATATAATATTAGCCCTTGTACTGAATCATCATATCTAGTTATTGTATTTATGAACTACTTAGTAGTTTATATTATAAGCTTGAGAGTGTTTCTTTTATAGCCCATCAATTTCACACTTACATAAAAAACGTGTTTTGAATATGTAAAAAAAAAAGTATCAAAGCTTTTCTTGGCCCTTTGCTCTTCCGTGTACATTTAGGAAAATGCCACATACACACACAAAAAAAACTCTAGGGATTTTGATTGCAATTATGTAGAATTCATTTATCAATGTCAAGAGAATTGACTTTATGATATTGAATATTTCAATTGTATGTACATAGTACTGTGTTATCTGTATATACCTTTAGATCTTTCATGTTTTATAATCTTATAATTTTCTCCATAAAAGATCTTACCCATATTTTTTAGGTTTATTCCTTGGGACCTGAAACAAGATCTTTTATTTGATTATATTTTTGTTTGGTTATTGCAGTGTATAGGAATATTATTAATTTTTATATCTTGAACTTGTAGCCACCAGTTGGGTTGAGCTTTTTTATTAGTCCAAATAGTTTGTGTCTATAATTCTCTTTGATTTTTCTCTACAGACAATTATTAATCACAATTGAGGACGTTTTGATTTCTTTTGCAGTTTTTGTACCCCCTATTTTCTTTCCTTGTCCTATTACATTGGGTAAGACATCCAGTACACTGTTGAATGGAAGCAGTGATATCAACATATTTATCTAGTCACTGACTTAAATGGGGCTGCTTTTTTAAAGCTCCATCAGTAAGTATGATGCTGTGTAAGTTTTTGTGGGTACCATTTATTAGTTAAGGAGGGTACCTTCCGGTCTCAGTTTATTAAAAGTTTTTAATCAGGAAAGAATGTTGAAATTAAAGTCTTTGTTTTCCATTTCTGTGAAGGTGTTGCATTGCATTAATAGATTTTTCCAAGGCCAAACTATCCTTGCATTCCTGAATTAGACTCTTCTCGGCCACCCTGTAGTACCGTTGATGTAGCACCACCGAATTAGAGTTGCAACGTTTTATGTAGGATTTTTGCATTCATAAATCATATTGGTTGTATTACTTTGGTACTGCTGCATGACACATTACTCCAAACTTTTAGGAATTTAAAATACACGCAGACTTCTTACTTCACAGCTTCTGAGCATCAGCAGCTCAGGACCAGCTTATCTGGGAGTTCTGGCTCAGGGTATTTCATGAAGTGGCAGTCAAGATGTCAGCTAGGGTTGCGGTCATCCCCCCACTTCATTGGGGCTGCAGATTCCACTTTCACAGTCCTCAAATGCCTATTGGTAGAAAGCTTCAATTCATCATCTCACGGACGTATTCTTGCGTATCCTCATGACGTGGCAGCTGGCTTCCCCCAGAGTCATCCAAGAGAACACAACAGAAGCCACAAGCCTTTCAGTGACCTAGTCTGGACATCATGCATCTTCACTTCTACCATATCCTATGTGCTAGAAGCAAACCACTAAAATCCAGCCCACACTTGAGGGTGAGGGCATTGTCAAAAGAAGTGTGTCGAAGAATCTGTAAACCTATTGTAAAACTATGATATTGGCTGATTATTTTATTTTATCTTTTGGTTGCCTCATCATGCTATAATAAACTCATAAATGAGCTGGGGGTCACCTCTCCTTCCTTCTCTAGTGTCTGCAATGGTTATGAGGGGTGTTCATTGTTGCCTGCAAAATCATCTAGTCCTCATGTCTTATCCAAAGAGACGGTGACTATAGGAGAGGGAGGCTACTGATTTGCTCTATTTAATGCTATATGTGTATACAAATTTGTTAAGAGATCAAAATTTGGGGAACATATTCCAGATTCGGAAAACTTGGCTCTCATTCTCTTCAACCTTACACATCTTCATTCACTCAGCACTGGCCTAAAGTGCTGCAAAATTCTTACATTCAGGCAAAACGTAAAATAGAGAAGTGACCTCATTCTTTTAAAAAAGCATTTCATCATGAAAAGTTGGAGAAATTAAAAGCTTAAAGAGGTTTAACCATAGGCACTTAGTTAATAAAAAAAAATAATCCAATGGTAGACTCCCACTTATTCTGGTAAATGTAAGATAGTGGCCCATAAACTTTTTGGTCTTAGGACCCCTTTACCTGCTAAACATAATTGAGGACCCCATAGAGCTTTTTTGTAAATATTATCTTTATCAATATTTACTGTGTTAGAACTGAAAACTGCAAATTTTAAAAACCAGTATGTACTATTTCATTTGGACATAGCATAATAAGCCTGTTTTGCATTAACACAGATAAAATTTTCATGAAAAATAATTATATTTTCCAAAATAAAACAAAAATTTACCCAGCAGGGGATTGTTGCTTTACACTTTGCAAATCTGTTTATAATGTCTGGTTTAAGAAAAGACAGCTGAATTGTCATAACTGTTTCTGCATTCAAGGGGTTGCAATATGTTGTTTTGGTGGAGGTACCCGACGACCTGGCCTCAGTCGGGGAAGGCGGGGTGTTTTCACCTGTGTTCCATTAGTGGAGTACGTTCTTGTTAGCACACCAGAACTCCGCAAGCAGTCCTCACTTAAAGGTTAGTTGCGGTGTGAATCTCGTCAAATGTCCATCAACTTTTCCTGTTCTTTACACTGTGAGAGAATGAGAAGGAAAGGCCAAATGACATTTAGTGTGGTGAGAACAGGCTTGGCCTCAGAAGCTCCAGAAAGGGTTGGGGGGCTCCCTGAGTCCTTTGAAACTGCAGATTGAGGTAGTCGAATAGTCTCTGAGGGCTGAGACTCCTGGCACCAGAGGATGAGAGACTGGACAGGGACTCCTGGGTCCTTGTTGTGAAAAGGAAACTGCGGCCTGGGGCAGAATGTGATTTGTCCAGGGTTTTTGCAGAGCAGAGGCCCCCGTCCCCGGCTCTTTCCACTACTGGGTGAAAAAAAGGGGAAGGAAGATCAACAGAAGAAAGAGGAAGAGCAGTAAGGCAAAGTTCCAAGGCAGCAGACCATGACCGACTCCACTTGTTGCATGTGTAATGAATCAACTGATGGATCTTTTAGGCCCTTCTTTGCCTCAGGAGTCCCTTGTTTATGCCTGCATTTTGCCATTCTCTTGGTTGGACAATCCCATCATCAAGAGACATGAGAAAAAGGTCATCAAATTCAAATCAATAAAACTACTTCCTATCTTTTTTTCCTTTTTTTAAAGATTAATTTATTTGAGAGAGAAAGAGAGAGAGCGCATGAGCAGGGGGAGAGAGGAGGGAGAGGGAGAGGGAGAATCTCAAGCAGACTCCCGGCTGAGTGAGGAGCCCTACTCGGGGCTTGATCTCACGACCCTGAGATCATGAGGGAGAGGTACTTACCAAGGTCACAGAGCTAGAGAAGGAGGCCAGGTCTTACTCTGGAGCTGTTCCCTCGTAACCACAATAGCATATTGCCTCCAGAGTGGCAGTGGGTCACCGGTAGCTTCTCTGAACTTATGCTCCCCTGGAGTCCAGCGTGGAAAATCTAGTCATCATTGTCCCACCCCTTTTGACTGACGCACCTCCTTTCACTGAACATCTAAGCCAACACTGGAGCCTTGTATCCCAGAGCAGGGACGTGGCTTCATCAGCTTGACAGGAATGGTGGTTAAGAGCTGGCTGTGTACTAAGACGGGTCACGCATGAGGGCGGGGGTGGTCATGAGGTCAATGACAGCCATGGCGCGGGGGAGTGCCAGTAACATCTCTGATCATCTCTAAGAGACTCTGAGGTAAGAGGTGGAAATCTAAGGACATTAATTTCCTCTTATTTTTAAATTTGAGGGTAAAATACTGGTCTTCCAGGGGCCCTCGCTGAGGAAAGTCAGATTTATGTCATTGAATTCTCTTCCCTACATGTGTCTACAAGGGGGAGGAAAAGAAAGGGGCGCACTGGAGAAAGTGGGGTGGGGGGAGAAGGAGAAGGGGGGAAAAGGAGAAGGGAGAGTAAAAGGACTGCTTTTCTGGAGGAAGAGCCTGTTGGGCCTGTCCCCAGGTCTGCATCTATCTGCTCGGAAGCTAGACCCACAGAGGCGCTTCTGCTGCAGAGGCTCACAGAGCACAGCACATCGTGACTATCTGCTGCACCAACTCAGACGTCTCTGCTGCCCACCCACCCTGCAACTTCCAGTCCCACCCAGCTCCCATGGGGTATGTCCACTCTGAACAACTTCTCCTAAAAGCCCCTTGTCATGGTAAATCCCTGGACTAGGAGTCAGACGGTCTCAGTTTGAACTGAGTCTTTGTTACTTTAGGCTCTAGAACCTGGGACCTGCTACTTACCCTTTCTGGACCTCAGTTCTCCTCATCTGTAAAATGGGTACAAAAATACCTTCTCTTCTTGTTTCACAGGATGTTTATAAGGATGTCAACAAGTGCTTCATCTAAAAGCACTTTATTATTATCAACTGAAATAATAATCATTCTTCTAGATAATACATGCCAAGAATGATAAATGACCGATTTTGTGCATTTCCCTGTGCCTGACAATTCAACAAGCTGGGGGCTTTTTCAGCAGTATCCAAAATGCCAGTAGCCTCTGGTGGCCATTCACCTCCTTGGGCATCCATAGATTTCTCCAAGTTGAATTCCCCATCCTATCCAATTGGGAGGAACACACTTATTTCCTTAAATACCCAGTCAATGGGAATTTGTCATAAGATGAAAGTTTTTTTAAAATAATCAGATAGTTTGGGAAAATGATAAAATAGCTCATCATCTCACTGTCTGAATATAACCACTATTGTGACTGGAAGACTATAGAAACAGGGTCATGAACCCAGGCTTTGGAGTCAGAGAGACCCGGGTTCTGCCACTTAGCAGCTGCAAGACCTTGGGACACCTTACTAACAGCTCTCAGTCCCTGAATTACCTCTGCCCTGAGATAAGAATAGGGATGCTCCTTCCGGTGGGGGGGGGGCTGCTGAGAGGAGTAAGTGGGGGTAACACGTGTGTAGAGCCCCACCCCACAGCCAGGGCTCAGGAAATGCTAGCTGCTGTTATTAATCTAGTGACTATCCCCGCAGACTTTAAAAAAATGCATACATAGTACATGTAAACATACATATGGTTTCAAAAATAGGAGTCATGATGTTTTATAACCTGCTTTTGGTAACAACATATCAAAAATGTTTTTTCACATGAGGAAAATGCACATCTTTTCTGTGTCATCTTTTTTTTTAAAAGATTTTACTTATTTATTTGAGAGAGAGCATGAGAGAGAGATAGCATGAGCAGTGGGGGAAGGACAGAGGCAGAGGGAGAAGCAGGCTCCCCGCTGAGCAGGGAGCCCGATGCGGGACTCAATCCCAGGACCCCGGGATCATGACCTGAGCCGAAGGCAGACACTTAACTGACTGAACCACCCAGGTGCCCATCTGTGTCGTCTTTTAACGCCTGCAGGGTAAGGCGTCCTCAGGATATTTGTGACCTCATTTAACCCGCCCCCTATTGCTAAACACTTAGATTCTTCCCCCATTTTTTTTTTTTGCCAACTTAAACAATGTTACAATTAGTATCTCTGTGCTCTTACATGTGATAATTTCTTTAGGATCTTTCCCAGATATTTTTCTAGACTGGCTAGAGTCAAAGGTTGTGAACATTTTTGAGGCTTTGAAGGGCTGTGTTAATTTTCCCCCAGAAAAATGTAACTGTTTTCTGCCCTGGCTAGACATGCGTGTTTGTTTGTTTGTTTGTTTGTTTGAACTCTTTGAAAAATGGACTTCTTACTGTAGGATTATCATTCCACAATACTGACCGCACTGCAGGCCTGTCTGCGTCTTGCTTGGGGGCCTGACATGGACAGCCAGGCCCATGCGATCATACCAATGTGGCCTGGTGACACGTTTTCAAGAACTGTCCTTGGCCAGGGAGTTGTTCTTAATCCCCACTGTGATCTCATTCCTTACAGTTTTTACTGTATCTTCTTTGTGCATCTTGCCAGTTAAAGACCACCTGGTTTGGCCATTACATATGCTGCCTTAGCAGAGATTTATTTACCTAATTATCCCAACCCTTCGAGGATCCATAAAACAAACACTGCATTTACAGCAAATACACACCTCTGTAAAAAAACCTCTAAACCAGCGGGAAGTTTCCATCTTATAATAATCATGGTAATAATGTACATTTGTAGAGCAATTCGCAGTTTGCAAGCATAATGATATACACTATGATGTGTAATACTTAAAACAATCCGGGGGTTTTTATTATCATTAAAAGTTATTATTATTTCTGTTTTACAAAAGGAGAAACTGCAACTCAGAACATCATACTGAGTTGCCCATGGTCCTACAGCTAATTAGTGACTGAGGCTGGAATCTGTTCTTCTGACTAAATCCTAGTCTCTCACACCACACTGCTTCTCCTACTTTGTGAACATAAATTAATCATGTTGTTGAGGGTTAATTGATCACTGGTATTCTCCTACAGGGTATCCAATGGATGGGGGGGTTGGGGGGTGGTTAGAGATGAGGAGGAAGGAAAAGAGAGAGACAGAGAGAAGGAGGGGGGAGAGAGAATTTCACTTTGAGTTTCCTAAATTTTAGCTTTACCTCTGATCAAACGATAATAACGTTTAAAGTTGAATATTCTGGGGGCGTCTGGGTGGCTCAGTTGGTTAAGCATCCAGCAGACTCTTGATTTCCGCTCAGGTCATGATCTCAGGGTCCTGCAATCCAGCCCCTAGCCGCGAGTCCCCAGTCCCACTCTGCACTGGGTGTGGGTTCTGCTGGAGAGTCTTCCTCTCCCTCTACGCTCTCTCTCTCTCTCAAATAAATAAATAAATCTTAAAAAAAAAAAAGGCAGAATATTCTGTCTCAGGATCATTCTGCAACCCGGAGGGCATTTAGACTCCTAAAATCTTCAGTTTATGCTTTCAGATGTGGCACAGATAGTCTGTTTATTTATAGTCTGGCATTTCCTAAACTAGGCAGTGTTTGGGGAGGAAGTCAGCCATCCTGACAAATGCTGAATGTTCACAATTCAGCTGAATAATCAGTGAATCTAAAGTTTCATGGTAGAAGGTATAAAGGTGGAATGCTCTTTTTTATTCTCCTCAGAAAGGTAGATCCCAGGCCTAGCGGCTCAGACTTGCTCCTCCCTTCCCTCGGGGCAGGGATCTGGCCTGCCTGGAAAGGAGCTGGGCTCCCACAGGGAAGCCATCTGTGGCTCCATGAAGGCTGCCCAAAAGCCAGATCAGTGTCTCTTTTAATGGCCCACACACCCACCGTCTATGGGCCAGGGACTGCGGGTCCTTCATTTCACACAGGTTCATTGAACTCAAAGTGCAAACAGACCTTAAAGATCATCTAGTGCCCGAATCCTTCTTCTGATCTCCCCAGCAGGGAGTGGGGCCACCTCCCCTTGACCTTCCAGAACCACGTGCCCCAGAGGCTCAGAAGGTCCCTCGCACACAGGGGCTCCCCCACTTCGGTCCGGGTTCTGCCCACCACATCCTTCCTCCCAGGTCTAATCCCCACATCGCTCAGACTGCCTCCCTTCTGGGCCCCAAGCCCAGGTCCTGCCCAGGGTGGGAATAACCACGGTGTCCACATCATGGGGCTTCTGTAAGGACCAAACGAGATCGCGCATGGCCAGCGCTCCCCAGGGCGCCTGTGCATAGCAGGTGCTCAGTAAATGCAGCCGTTATTATGCGACTTCATTTTCTCCAACCCAACTTTCAGTCTGTCCACGCTTCTCAGGGTCTTTCACCTGGGCATCCTGACCAAACACTCAAGAGAGCAGTTGTGATTTCTGTCCGTCCGAATACTTGTAATGCTCCACCTCCCCCAGAGGTCAGTGAACCTGCTGGCCAGGTCTGCAAATGGGAAACTGGTAGGTTAAATAGTCCCCGGCTGAGGACCATTTGTCTCTCTGGGCTGATCTTGCTCCATTAAGTAGCCTACTTTGGGTAGAGTTGTTCAACTAGTTAAGCTGTTCAAGTCACCTAACTGTTATCATCCGACGCAAATGTCTTCAACGACATTAGCAGAGACTCTGCCAATATGAAACATATCCAAAATAGAAAATCAAAATTTTATATTAAAAAATAAATATATGGAGAGCTCTAATGTTTTTTTTTCCTTGCTGAAACGGCTGGTCTTGCTGCTAGGAGTCCCGGTCTCTACAGTATTCTCCTTTTGCTGAATGCCAGGCACATTTGTTGGTAATATAATCACTTTGTTTATGATATAACCACCATGTGGCATTTAAGAAATACTTCATTTCATTGTTGTTATGTGTGTACATGTTTGTCTCCTTTATTAAAAGGAGAGCTCTTTGGGGACAGAGATTGCAGTATATCCATCGCTAGATGTCATCCGCACAGGGCTTTAAACATAATAGATGCTCAGTGATTAACCGTCAAGTGGACCATGAATGTATGCATGCATGAAAAAAATGAGTGAATGAATGATTTCTCCCAATAAATTATTGTTGAGTATCATAAAGTAAATGAGTTTATTTAGGCAGGACTCATTCCTGGTGAACCCATGCTAGCTGCCAGAGACCATGATTTTCCCCTAACTGGTCATATACCATCTGTTTAATAATCCATTCTAAATTTTTTTTTCCAGGAATTTGGCATTGTGAAACCTGCTTTCTTGAGAAGTGAGACATCTACCTGCTTCCAGTCTCCTCTGCAGTTCTTCAGGACTTCACCAATATTCCCAAGAGTGTCTCTGTGGCCACATGCCCATTTACTGGACACCGGGAAGGACCTGCTCCAGACAAGGAGACCCGAGGCCATTCAACACTTGTGTACTAACGTAACGGCTGGTCTGAAACAAGGTGGATCAGTTCAGTTGAGCAGACTCTGCAAAGTCTCCAAACTTTTTAAATCGTACACTCTCATCAATAAAAATATTTTTGAGCATAAACCTTCAACATAACAAATATTTATTTATCTATAAATCATATACAAGTAATACTGCAGCAACCTATTTTATACAGTGTAAAACATACAATGAAATAGAAAATTTTAAAAAAGATGAGATATTGTCTTGCCACATCTTCTTGCACAGTGCTGGGGTACCATGGACCCCACTTTGTAGACCACAGGACCAGAGCTTACCATCAGGGTAATGAACCAATTCCCCTGTAGGACACTGCCCTCTGGAGCCACCACGGGCTCATATCCTTAGCTCTCCAAGCACCTCCCAAATGTGTGCCACTGGTCACACATTGACCAGGAGCACAGAGCAAGAGCATGGGCAGGACAGGACCGTCTGGGTGTGAGCTCCTTCCTGCCACAGACTCCCATGGGCCCCTAATCCTGGGCAAGTTGCTGAGTACCACAGAGCCTCCATTGCTCGTATCATAGAGGAAAGCTACTACCTACATTTTGGGCTGTTACGAGGATTATGAGGTGATATGTGGAATGAGTGGGATGTGGGCACAGAACTTGTGTCCAACCAACGTCTATCTCCTCTCATGTAGGGTGCATGCTCTTTTACTTAGAAGATAGTGACTACAAGAAATAAAGTCACTTGGAACTCATCAAGAGCCTCCATATTGATGCATGGAAGTATTTCTTTTCTAGCCGGTAGCTGAAGATATAATTACTTAGAAACGCTGGAAGGGACAATCTAGGGAGAGGGAATGGTTGGTGGAGATAAGAAAGGGAGTGGGTGTTAATGAGCAACACGAGAAAAAAGGCGCCCAACTTGGGAAGGAAACAGACATATTAACTCAACTTTTCCGCCCTCCACTTTTTCCTCCGGCGAAGCGATCTTTATATTAGAGATATTTTTTAAATGTAGTTTTATTTAGATTTAAAATGTATCGTGCAATATTTAAGACATACAGAAAAGGACAAAGAAAAATGCAATGCACAGCTGTGTGTCTAATACTCAGCTCAAGAAATAAAACATTGAAAACAGTTAAATCCACCCTCTGCACCTCCTTCCCAACCCAATTATATTATTTTGATATTTATCACTCCACACACTGCTATACACCTTTATAACATACGTATGTATCCCTAAGCAGAATAGAGTATCGTTTTGAGTATTTTTAAACTTAAAAACTATGTCTTGGGGCACCTGGGTGGCTCAGTTGATTAAGCATGTCTGCCTTCAGCTCAGGTCATGATCTCAGGGTCCTGGGATTGAGCCCCACTTCAGGCTGTCTGCTCAGCTGGGGAGTCTGTTTCGCCCTCTCCCTCTGCCCTCCCCCACTCCCATCCCCCCCCACTCATGCTCTCTCTCTCTCTCTCTCTCAAATAAATAAATGAAATCTTAAAAAAAATCAAACTGTGTCTTATTATTACATTATTAGTATCACTTTGGTTCATTAACTCATCCATGCAACACATATTTATGAAGTGCCTACTATACTCTCTGTGTAGTGATTAATTGTAATATAAAAGAAAATCCCTTCCCTTCCTGGTCCTAAAAGATGTCAGCACAAACTACATGAAAAATGATTCCTTCGCAAAATCATTTTCAGGCTTGCAAATTCTTACTGCTTTCATTTCACTATTTCCACAGAAAACTCAGAGATCTGTTAGCAGGCAGAGCGATGATGGACTGTGATTCTAGAAGTGGGGCGTAAAGACATGTCAGGAAGGCCTGAGTCCTCCCTCAGAGAAAGTGGGTGGAATGTCTTGGAGAGGCGGGAAATTCAATGCCACCTTCACAGGTCTTATTTTTCTAGACAACAGCGTTCAGCATAGAGCTCTTGAATCCCATCCAAGGGAGTTTAGTTATCCAGGCATCTGTGTAGGAGTTTATGCTAAAGAGACTGCTAGCCTTCCCTGTTCTATCCACACACAGCTGTTAGGTGGGGAAAGCTGGCTCCAGACCGTTCCATCTGGCTCTAGGGCCTGCGTTCCCCTCACAGGCTGTGTGTCTCCTCAAGGCTGAGGACTTTGTGGGCCTCCCTTCTTGCCTCCCCCTGGTTACAGTGGGTACAGCAAGAAAGCGAGGCCAATTTCGCAAATCACCAGCAGAGTAACCCAATGTGACAGTTCAACCCTTCCAGTTTTCTGTCACACAGGCTTCTGGCTAAAAAGATTTTCCAGGTCATGGTCTTCTTGTCCTTTGGATTAAGTAAACAAAACTTCTACAAATATGAATCATCAATACTCTATTCATCTTTCACTGCAATTTTTGGTAAGTTGCAAAGCTCCTCCAGCCTCTGTTCCCCACCCCCCCCCACCCCCGGACCGGTCTCTGGGTCACACTTTCACTTTGATCACACTCATGCCAATGACGCGCATTGATCGCACACCTACGTTGTGGGCGGGAGAACCGCCCTTCAGCACCCACTGTACAGAAGTCAGAGTGATTTTTACCAGTGAAAATGCAGTGTTTCTTAGGTCTTTAGATGGATGCAGAGTCAGGTGAGCAGTGGTGTTAGTACTGATCCTGCCCTAAGCAAAATGCGGCCAAGGCCGAGGCTCCTCTTTCCTGCCTGTAAGTAGCCATGCAATGCTCAACAGGGCCCCCGCTTGACGCAGCCCCCCATGCTCAGGGTCCCCCGTGCAGCAGCTGCCTCTGAGAACTGGGTCCTGCTGGCTGAGGTGAGCTTCAGAGAGCACGCTCAGCACTGGAGGCCAGCCCCCCCCCCTTACAGGTGGAGATTTCAGACAGGGTCATGGGGTCTCACTTCCGCCCCACTCCCATTCCTATCCACTAGTGAATATACACAGGAGATCACCAACTGGTCCCCCAAAGTCCCCCTCCAAAGAGGCCTGCCACCTTGGGAACTCCCACCACATGCTGATGAAGGGCACCCAATCCTAGAGACAGGAAAGGTCATTTCAGGGCCTCTCAGGGCCCCCGAGATGTCACCGGTTAGATTCTTTGTCCTCCCTTTCCTGCCTGTGTGTTGCCCAGGACAGGTTTCTCGGGTCCATCTCACTGTCTGTGACCCTGCGGGTGCCCAGGGTCTCATTCCCTGGGGTCTGAATCATTCACTCTCGTAAGAGCCTCGGAGCCTCCCCAGATCCCCCTGCTCACTCGTGCTGGATGGGACTCAACGGCAGAGCCCACCTCCTGCCGCTTGGAGTCACCTTTCCGGGCCTCCAAGTGGGCCCAGCGCTGGTCTGTGAATCTCCCCAGGCACACCCTACCCAGGGCCCCTGCGAACTCAGTGTGTCACCAGCACCCGGGCGCATCCCTTTCTTAATAAGGGACGATGGCTTTGTTTTTTTGTCTGGTTATACTAATAAATCATTTCATTGTAAACAGAAGATACCAAGTGAAAAAAAGAAACTGAAAATTACCCATAAACCCCTTTGCCATGTGATAAACATTATGTATATTTTGATACATTTGCTTAGAGTCCTTTTTCTTGGCATATGAATAAAACATATTTTTTCCAAATTGGATTTACACCATGTATCATGGTTTGTACCCCGTCATTTTTTCAAGCCTTGCTGTAACAATAAACACATCCCTCTCATTCTTGTCTCTGTACCCCAGGCATGCTGTTCTCAATTCCCTGTCCTGCAAAGCCTTGCCTAATAATCGCAGTCTGTACTAATTTCGTTCCTGTCAGTATGTTCAGCCTTTGTCGTACATTTTGCATAATTCAGTGCTTGATATATTGTCTTGTCCTTTCTAATAACTTGGAGAATTGGTCTTAGGTTCCTGCAATTAATGGAAGTCCCTAAAGGTCAGCAACCATACTTCACACAGTATTTGCTAATTTTCAGATCACTTCCTATTTTGCAGATTCTGTGACACCCCGCCCCCACCCCGGCCACAACTTTTGGTGTTTCTGCACAAAAGTGGAAATCCTCACATAAAACCACCAGAAGCCAGGAATGAAGACCAAACTCATGGTGAGAACACTTTTGTCAAGCTCACCCTAGAAAAGCATGAGGCTCACATCTTGTATTCTCATAACTCAACCCTGCCCTTGGCTGGTGTTGACATAGCATCGTTCCTTCAAGAGCATGGGTGAAAGACTAGAACCATCCTGGACCCCAGCTGGAGTTGTACGGAGGCTGGGCCCCCCTGAAGCCGAATGACTGGAGTGTCAAAGCAAAGCTAGAGTAAGAGGCAAACTCTCCTCACCCTCCTCATAATTTAAAAATAAATAAAATTAAAAAGGTCTCTAGAAGAACATTTAGGTTAAAAAGGACTGCAAATTAATGAGTTATGGTCTAACATGAAAATAGCATTTCTCTGACCCATTCTACAAAGGTAATTCCCTCTGCTCCCAAACATAAATACACACGCACACACACACACACACACACTCACACTCACACATACACCCTGCTGGAGCAAGAAAGACTAACTTCCTGTTATTAATAACAGAGTGAGATCATTCACAAGTCCAATTTAGCCCAGGGGCCACAGAAACTAGTAAGGACACTTTATATCTGGCTTGTTGGGGGCATTTTAATTCCAGCCCCTCAGCATCCACTTAGGGTTACCAGTCCTCCATCACCTCACATCTAATGCTTCACCACAGAGCAAAGGAGGAGGAGGGGGCACAGCAAGTCTGGGGGCTGCTCCCTCTTCCTTCCAAACGCCCCACCGTCCCTTCCTCCTCCCCAGCCCTGACCCTGCGCTTGCTTAGCTGTGTGACTTTGACAAATCACTTTACCTCTCTGGGCCACTTCTCCCCATTGGTACCCGCACTGTGGTCTCTTCCAGCCCATGGCCCAACATTCTCTGAAATACCTTCTTCACCTGCACCATCTCCATATTCCAGATCTGAAAGTGCTGGTCTAGGGCGTGTGACGGGGGTAGGGGACAGTAGGTGCCAGCGGTGTGGCCCTTAACCTCTATCTCCTGCCTGACCCCCCTTTCCTTGGGCAGGGGCTCAGGGACACCTCAGGTGTCACCTCCTCCATGAAGCCTTTCTTTCCTTGTAATTCTCATCATTATCATCACCACCACCAGTTGGAGGGAGTCTTCTCCTCCTCCATGCTCCATGTATGTCTTGTTTCTTCCTCTGTGGTGAGTCTGATACAGAGGGCTCTCATGTCCTTGGACCAGTAGCACAGTCGTGCCCTTGGGTGCCACTGTTAACTGGATTATTCCCGCTCACACTGCACCAACAGGGCCTGGGAGAGGGCACTGGCAACAAAAACAGGCATTGTTCCTCCTGCATGCTTCACAGTCCTTAGTCTTTGCCGGGAAGTTACCTTTCACTTCCCTGAAGATGTTCCACAGAAGGTTTGAGAAGACGATGCATCCGAGTGTTGGCGGACAGGATAAAAGGGGTGAGGGGAGGAAAGGTGTTGGCAGGCTGCTAATCCCCTGGGGAGCCCCGAAGACAGAGGGGCAAGGACAGGTTCCAGCAGAAGCTCCTCCTGTTGGCTTCCCGCCAAGACCCAGGGGGACACTCCCTCCCTACTCGGGTCCAAGGGCAGAGCTCCCCACCCACCCCCACACCGCCTGTCCTCCCCAGAATGCCCCCTGGCAACCGCTGGGCCATCTGGGTCCCAGCGGCCTCAAACCTGGGGTGCCTCACTGTTTAAAATAAAATAGAATAAATCCTATTCTGACCCAATTTTAGAACAGTTAGTGAGGAGTCAGTGTGGGGAGGGCCCCCTGCTCAGTGCACAGCCTGCCACCGACCTGTGATGCCACTTCCCCACCCCCGCTCCACCTTCAATGGGGACCACTGTTTACACAGCAGGGGTATTTGGGGAAGCACCTTCCTAGATCTGTGAGTTGGTTTTCAGAAGCTTCCTCCCCAAGGCTTCAAGGGGAAACCTCAACTGTGGCATTTCCGAGAAAAAAACAATCTGAGGTTTCTTCTTGTGGCTTTGCGATCTTAGCTGATGTTTCTGAGGGGCTGCAGATATATCACCTATTGCTCCTTACAACCTCATGAGTGCAGCCATCACTACCCCCATTTGGCAGATGTAGAAACTGAGGCCCAGAGAGGCTAAGTGCTACTTGCTCAAGCCTTCGCTGCAATGACCAGAGCTGGACTGGAACCCAGGCAATCTGACTCTAGAGTCCAAATCCTCACCACCAGAATCCACTTTCTTCTTGTCTAACCCGTTCTGTAAGATCTGGCATTTATAGTTTCCTGGGGCAGAGTAAATAGTCTTCCAAAATTCAGATTCTCCTTTGGATTCTCCATTTGAAGTGCACCAGAGGACCTCATTGTTTAAAAGACTCTCGTCCCCTGGGGCACCTGGGTGGCACAGTAGGTTAAGCATTGGACTCTTGGTTCCGGCTCAGGTCATGATCTCGGGGGTTCATGGGATCAAGTCCTGCATTGGTCTCCACGCTCAGCCCTGAGTGTGCTTGAGATTCTCTCTCCCCTCTCCCTCTGCCCCTTCCCCTGCATGCTCTCTCTCTTTCTCTCTCTCTAAAAGAAATAAAATAGGGGCACGTGGGTGGCTCAGTTGGTTAAGCGTCTGCCTTCGGCTCAGGTCATGATCCCGAGGTCCTGGGATCAAACCCCACATCGGGCTCCCTGCTCGGCGGGGAGCCTGTTTCTCCCTCTCCCTTAGCTGTTCCCCCTGCTTGTGCTTTCTCTCTCTCTCTCTCTCTCTGTCAAATAAATAAATAAAATCTTTTTTCAAAATAATAAATAAATAAATAAATAAATAAAATCTTAAAAAAAAAAAAAAAAACTCTCATCTCCTAACTGGTCTTTTACAAGAAAAATCTGACATGAAAAGTTATTTCGTTTTTCTAAGTGAGGTTTCCCTATCCTTGCCTAGAGAGTCGCCAGCCAGTATCAATGAATGTATCTAGTGCATTTTGCCTGGCACACAGTGAGCCCTAAATAATTATTTGTTGAATCTAATTTTGGGCCTGCATGAATCCAACTGAAAACGTCCAGTCAGCCATTGCTTGACCCCTCTCCAGCCATTTGCCTGTCAAACTGGGACTGCCCAATATATGCCCCCACGGTAGACATCTAGACCCAAGAAAAGACCCTTCTCCTTTTCTTCAAAATACACACACTTCTACAAAGTACACGGGCCACCAGAGAAGCATGCAGTTCCTCTCTGGGGTCATCTGCTCCTGATGAGGCTTATTAAAATAGGAAACTATTTTAAAGCTAAATCATCAATCAAAAGCATTCTCCATTCTGGTGTGGCTGCTTTCCACAGATAATAAAACCCCATCACTTGCTCCAAAGAAAAAGTGACCTATATAACAATGACTGCATGAATAACAATTAATCCTCCATTGAAATGTTCAAAAGCTGGAATTGTGGTAAAGCCAAGATTCCCAGGGAGTATCAGGAGCTGGTGTTTTGATTGTAAACTTGGAGCAGATAAAGGAAGGGCTATCTGAGATCAGAACTTTCAGGGATAGGACTCAAATCCCAAATGGCAGGTACATGGGGGATGATGTGGTCAGACCAGAACAAGAAAAAGCAAACGGTACCTGGTGCCCAAGGAAAAACACAGGAAACCAGCTGTGTGTCAGTTCTGCTTGAGATGCCCCCTGAAGAATAATTTTGTAGCTGAATCATACAAGAATAAGGTTGGCAATGACTTCACCATGCCAAATAACCAAGGCGAGGGCTGTGTCTAAAGTACTCTCATAACCCGTGAAGAGCAATTCACCTCAGCCAATGGCTGTGGGTACAGAGCCACTTGGTTTTCCTCACCAAATGGATTAATCCTTTTGGTCACATTCTTTATCACTGGATGTAGAAGCTCAATGGTGGTGCCTAATGTGTCCCCAAAACGGTCTCCCAGGAAAATAAAGTTGCACCAAACGATGGTGAAGGAAACTGTAAGATACAAAACAGTGACCTGAGAGCTAGGAGACCCTGGTTTTGGCTTGGACCCCAACATTGACTCTCTTTGAAGCTCTGGATGAGTCCTCTGACCTCTCTGGATCTCCACTTTCACTCTCCCAGCTGTAAAAAAGCCGAGCAGCTCTCATCTGGAAAGTGTGGGAGGCTGTGGTACCCATCAGTTCCCCTGATAACAATTAAGCCCAGAGAGTTTCTTATAACATTTCACATAAACTTAGCCCATGACCTGGCAATCTCACTGCTGGGTGTGTATCCAAGATAAATGAAGTCTACGTTCACACAAAAACCTGAACACCAATGTTTACAGCAGCTTTATTTATAATTGTCCCATACTGGAAGCAACTCAAATATCCTTGGGTGAGGGAATAAACATGGACACGACCATATGGTGGATCACTGCTCAGGAATGAAGCATTTATACAACATGAGTGGATTTCAAATGCATTATGCTAAGTAGAAGAAGCGTGAAGCAAAGTCTACATACTGCATGATCCCATTAAATGACATTCTGGAAAAGGCAAAACTAGAGGGGTGGAGAACGGAATTGTGGTTGCAGGGGAGGGGATGAGGGAGAACTTGACTACAAAGGGGCAGCACAGGAAAATTTGGTGGGAGAGTGATAGAACTGTTTTGTGTCTAGATTGCTGCAATGATTCTACACATTTGTCACAACTCAGGACTGAGCAAAAAGAAAAGTGAACTTTATCGTAATTAAATTTAAAAAATAAATATTAAAAATTATTTTAAAGCTCAAGCCCAGATCCTCCAAGACTGAAAAGAGAGGAAGACTCCCCAAGGAAGAGAGAGAGAGAGACAGTTTATTAAAGAGAAGTGTCCCCAGAGTCAACTCCAGTTCCCAAGAAGCCACCCACCCACTGCCACTTCCCAGTGGCCTCACGGGGCCCTGCTGCCCACACACCAACCATGCCCTTGTTCAAAGCTCCCAGCCCATCAGACGCCAGACCAGAACATGTCACGTGACTTGACTAAAAGCCCAGGGCCAACAAAGGGGAAATAAACCCAGAGAGTAAAGCCCAATTCATTGGCTACCTGCCTAGTTCCTGCTCCACGTCAATGAACCAAAGGCCACTTCTCCTACGACCAGGCTGGCCAAAGACCTGTAGACCCCAAAACGCAAAACCAAAAGCAGCGACCTTGGTACAAAGGCCCAGTTTCCCAGCCCCTTCTCCTGAATGAGAACCCACTTCTTCTTGATTGATTGACACTGGGAATGCCCACCCCCTTGGAGGAACTTTTCTCCAGCAGGATTGCCAGAGAAAATACAGGATGCCCAATAAAGTTGAATTTCTGATAAACAATGAATAACGTTTGATATAAGTATGTCCCCTGCAATATTTGCATGTATTTTTATTTGCTAACTCTGACAACCCTATCCTCCATCCATAGGGGTATGGCCTCACCTCCCACACATCAGAAGGTAATTTGTTGTACCCCCATCAATCTAGATTCACACACCCCATGTTGTTCATCCTAGCACATCCCCTGGGGATTCGAGAACTGGCTCTGTCAGGCAAACCTCTCTAGAAACATGACCCCAAAGCAGACCAAGGTGCCAAGGAAGGGGGAGGTAAGTTCATGCAAATAGCATGCCCTCTCCAACATCTACTCCCTACCAGAAGCTGGACTCCAAGGCCAAATGTGGATGGGGTAGATGGGAAAAGGCAAACCTAGCCTGAGAATCCATTCACGAGCAGGCTGCAGAGAGGGCACCCAAGCCCTCCCAAGCCTCCCCCCACGATACATCAGATCCTCTCAAAGGATATCATGGGTCACCCCTAGAAGACTCCCACAGAGGGACTCTGCAACCAGTCCCCCTCTAGGTCTTCCCCAGTTACCCCTGGGTGATTCACAGTGGTCTTTTTTTTTTTTTTTTTAAGGGGCGGGGAGGGGCACAGGGAGAGAGAATCTTAAGCAGGCTCCATGCCCAGCACAGAGCCCAATGTGGGGCTCAATCTCACCACCCTGAAATCATGGCCTGAGCCGAAATCAAGAGTTGGACACTTCACTGACTGAGCCACCCAGGTGCCCGAGTCACAGTGGTCTTACACTTTCCAAAGCCCTGTGATTACAGCAGGTGTCTGGGGAAGGTGCCACCCACAGGCCCCCACAACATATGAACGTGGGTGATGCTTCCTTTCTGGGGCTTTTTATTTTGCCATTGACAAAGGGAAAATCTGTCCAGAATTTATATTAAAGCCTCCAGCAGATGCTAAGCAGCTGCTCTGTGAGGGTGACGAAACAAGGTTAAACTGAAGCCTGGGCTTGGGGTTAGCTGGGTTAGCAGGAAGGGATTTGTGAAAAGAAAGATGGCCAAGGGTGGGAGGGTCAGATCATGCCCTGCTCCGGGGGTTCTACAATATGGGTTAGAGTTCTCAGCAGGGGCCCAGATGGCGTCTCAAGTCCTCGTCTCGTCCCACGGTTCACCACTCACACCGTTACCGAACATTCCTCGAGCCCTTCTGTGTTCCAGGCACCGGGCTAGTGCTGTGGTTACAAAGATACAAAACAGTGCTGGCACTCAAGGAGCTCACAGCCCGGGGACCACCACCACCACAACAGGCCAAGATGAAAACAGAGCTGAGTCTGGGGAGAGGGGCTGCCGTGGGCAGGCGGGCTGGGTTTCCTGGAGGCCATGTGTGAGCTGGGTCTCAAAGGAGGAGGAGGGGCACGGCTTGGAGATTGGAGAGGGATGGCACTCCAGGCAGAGGCCTCAGCCTGGACAAAGTCATGGAGGTGAGAAGCTGAGAGTGTGCAGGATGTACTCGGCAGGACATGGGAGCATGAAATCAGAGCGGCGAGAGATAAGAATGGAGGGCCTGGGGGGCCTGGCAGGACAAGTTGAGGGTTTTTCACTCTCTCCTGAGCAGCCATGAGGGCTTTTCATGCGTCAGAGTACCATGTCCCAGGCGCATCTCAGAAAGGCTACTCCAGGTATGTCCAGGGTTGGGGTACCCACATTTGCGGAGGCCAGGGCAGTAGGGGTAGAGAGCAGGAGACAGATCTGAAAAGCACTCAGTAGGCCATTCATCAGCAGAGCCGGAGATTAACAGGAGGCGCGCGGTGAGGGGGGGCAGAGGAAGTGAACTCCCCGTTTCCAGGTCCCATGATTGTTCAGCATCACCTAAATAAACTGACTTTCGACACCAGGGGGCAGCACTGTGGTTTCGTTCTGGCAAACTCCATCTAGCACACCTCCAGGCTCCCTGGCGCCACCAATCAAACTCTATCCTCAAACCCCAGGACACAAGTTCCAACAAAAGCAGCTCTCCAATCCGCAGCCCATCCCAGCCTCTCCCTGATCATTTCAGCCATAGCTGCGTGGCTGCGGCCAGGCCCGGATCTATCTGCGGAAACACGGTATCAGGGTCCCACTGGATTTTTAGTGGTCACCATGGCGATGTTCTGAAGGCATCAAGGATGTCACACAAGGTACAAGAATGCGGCCCAATCACAGCGGAAGCAACGTGGAGCACGAAGCCCCTGATAAGGATTCGGGAGCACTGCCCCGACTGGAGCTCCGCAACCTTGCTGTCCAGTAACGAGCATGCAAAGGCCACAGTCCTACTGGGTCTCGGGATCCTGCGGAGGATGAAGGGGAGTACCTACAGCTCAGTGCTGCCGCCTACTGTTCTCGTCCTGACATTACACTCAGCGCCCCTGGACACCCCCCCACTTCGCAGAGGAGCCTCTCAGGGCAGGGCTCTGACCTAGGGCGGTCACCTCACCCCAGGGCGGGGGGTGCTAAGACCCAGCAGCTGAACATGTGAGCAGAAGGCAGCGAGAAGGCAGCTAGGAATTGGGTCAGAGCAACCACAGGGGGGTGGCTAGAAGGACGGAGGTGCGCTAGAGACGCAGGGCTCTTCACATCCAGTGGAGGGAGTGATGGGTGCCGGGCTGTTGCAGAGCCGTTGCCCATTCTCGTGTCGTGGGGAGGCTTGAGGAGGCGAGAGGAGGACTACACAGCCGGCCAGACGTCGGGCTGCGGTACCCTGCAAGCCAGACCCAGCCACTGGCTCTTTCTGTACAGCTCACAAGCCAAGACTGGTTTTTATCTTTTTAAATGGTTGAAAAAAAAATCAAAGGGAAAATAATAGTTGTGGCAGAAGCCATAGCATCTGCAAAATCTAGACTATCTTCTGTCTGGCCTTTTTACAGAAGTTTGCCAACTCCTGGACTAGCTGAGGTGTCTCCACGCCGAGATGTTGATGGGGGGTCAGGCCGCCCTGCCACACTGTCCCTGAGAGGTCTGCGGCTCCTCCAGCCCCCAGAAGCCTCACCTGCCCACCCTGGGACCCCCACAGCCAGCACGAGACCTGGCTGGTCTCCTCACTGCCGCCACCGGGGAGAGGGGACAGAACATGCTGTTTAACAAGGGTCGGGGAGAGTCAGAAGGAGCAGGAAGGAGAGCAGCTTTTCTCAAATGTGCTGATTTCCAAGGCTCTCTCTGGGCCTGTGCCTGGCACAGCTGTTTGACTGGGGGGCCGATGCTCCCCCTTGGAACTCAGTCAGGGATGACACGACTCTCTGAGGCCTCGGAAAAATACTTCAGCAGTTCTGGCAGGCCCTGATTTGCCAGAAAGTTCCCCTGTGCCCAGCGCAACTCACAGGACTTGTCAAAATGACCTCCTTTCATGCTGCACGTCCCTTCTCAACAAGGAAAACCTGCTGACGGTTCAGTTCTTTTGTTAACAACCAAAATTTAAAAAAAAAGAAAGAAGGAAAGAAGAAAAAAAATCCTCAGTTCTTGCTCCTCCTGAGAGGAGAGGAAGTCATTCGTAACATAAATAAATGAAGCAAGATGTTCACCCTCCAGTAATTTCTTGCTCTGTCTCCTGTCTCCGATAGCAGGTACCATGTGACTAAAGAACAAGAATGCCTAATGACAAGACACAAGCCATGCCAGACACTGTGCCTGCAGGCCCTTTCCCCACATCATCACTGCAGTGTGGGCAGGGCTCCTACCCTCCCCAGGATAGCAGTGGTCTTGGGAGCCTGAGGATCACGGCGTCCTAGGCAAAGTTCTGTCCTCAGCGCCTGGAGGCCGCTCGCCTGCACTAAGGGCCCCGGAGGCAGCAGCCTCCAAAAAGGAGGCCAAGAGGTAGCAGAAGCCATGGGTAGCATGTGGAGGCCATCGTCCTGACTCTGAACTTCGGCTGCTGCGTGGCACCTCCTCGAAGCCTACATGCAGGGATTCAATGAGATAACCTGGGCAAAATGTCTGCCTGTAGAATGCCCTCAATAAGTGTTTGTTTCCCTCACATTTCCTTGGCCCCCCAAATGGAAGTCATTCCATCAACTCCTTTCTCACAGGGCAGCTTTAAGCCTTGGATGGGTAAGGGTGCAGTGAAGCCCCTGTGATCGTGCATTCAGCAAACATTTCTTAAACACCTGCTAGGTGCCACTTCCTGGACTAGGTTCTGGGGTGCAGGTGAACAAGAAAGACTCCTTGCCCTGATGGAGATGTAAGTCTACTTTTCATAAATAAAGATGGTGTGCTTTTCATTACTCGAGGCCGGGATCCTTGTGTTCAAGAGGTGGAGAGCAAACATGCTGGCCAGTGGGCTTCCTATTCCACTGTTAACAGTTTCATGACCTGAGAATGGTTATTGGAGCCTTCATTTCTTCACCTGTAAAATGGGATACTGTTAGTGAAAATCAAATGAAATAATGTGAATGGAAGAAAGCACTTGACCTGGTTTGTGCCATATGGTAGACATTACACATGTTAATCAGATAAATGATGTGAGGAAGCATAAGCATATTCACCTTAAAGACTGAGGCTGTAGGGAAAGCTCTGGTAACCTGACTCTGGAGCTTTCCCTACAGTCTGGGGACGGGGGATTGGGGAGGGGAGACTGGGGCCTCAGATGTTGCCTCTTTCACACATCCACCCCCTTCTGTCATTGGTCCTCCCTGACCCCCTAAACAATGCCTTCCACAAAGGCAGTGCCTGTGGATATGTTAATAATGTTAATCACTCCCATTTGTTGAGCACTTACTATATGCTGATACCCAGCACCCCATTGAATTTTCAATATAAGCCTGTAAGGAGGCACTATTTTCATCTCCCTCTTACAGATGGGAAAGGTGAGGCACAGAGTTTTGGTACACTGCCCAAGATCACATAGCTGGTGGTGATCCGGGATTTGAACCCTAGTGCATCTGACTACAGGGCCCACAGGTTAACCGCTGGGCTATATGATCTGAATCGTGGGTGGGGCTGGGCAATGGCAATGAGCCCAGGGTGCTGTGCAACACACTATCCTAATAATAGCACAATAGCACTGTCTGTGCCACACACCCCTGCACTGTGTCTTAAAGAGATCTTAAAAATATAACAACCGGGGGGCACCTGGGTGGCTCAGTCGGTTAAGCCTCCAGCTCTTGATTTTGGCTCAGGTCATGATCTCATGGGTCATGAGATCAAGCCCTGCCTCGGGGTCTGTGCTGGGCTGGAGCCTGCTTAAGATTCTCCCTCTCCCTCTCCTTCTGCCCCTTTCCCCCTCACCACATGTGCATGTGCTCTCTCTCTCTCACTCTAAATATATATATATATCAACACCGTTATTACCTGCATCAGCTAGGAACAGTGCCATGAAAGAGGAACTCACCTCTCTTCTCTGTGTGCGTGATTTCCAGAGTTATAATTGGTGCTTTTATATAAGAATAATAGTGCTGACTCTGTGCCAGGCAGGCATGCTCTAAGCACTTTGCAGATATTAAGACGGCTACCACTGTTAGCCTCACTTGGAGGAAACAGGGTCACTTGGCCAGAGTTACCTGGGCTATAGGTGGCAGGGCCTGATCCAAACCCAGGCAGTGGGGCTCTACAGCCTCTGTTCACAGCCCAGCACGCTCCCTCCTTGAGCTGCACTGGGGTTCCGCATGCTGTGGAGAAGCAGGGCCCCTTCTCCCTAGACAACTGTGATTCAGCAGACAATGGGCTCAGTTTCCCTCGCACCCTCAAGAAAGCTTTGCATCTCTGGTTTGCACACATGGGTGGAATGAGAATTCCCTTGATTGAAATATTGCCCAGGAAAGTGGTGTGTTTAGCCCCAAATTCTCACCCACAGTGGGCTCTCCCTAACATTAACGTTTGGGCACCCCTGGCTGAGGCCTCACCTTTGCCAATGACTGACAACATCCAAACTAGTCAAAATGAAACCCTGGAAAACCAGGGGCCACCAGCACTCCTCAAAACTGTCATGGTCACCAGAAACAAGGGGACACTGTCTGGGAAACAGTCACAGCCAAGAGGAGCCTAAGGACACATGATGACGAAATGTAGTGTGGCATCCTGGGATGGCCTCCTGGAAGACAGGAAGGCTATTAAGAACAGATTAAGGAAATCTGAATAAAGTACAGACTTGTAGTTAATAAAACTCTCAACACTGGGTCATTAATTGTAACAAAAGTACCATACTAATGTAAGATGGTAATTATAGGGGAGACTGGATATGGGGTATATGGGAACTCTCTATACTACCTCTGCAGTTTTTCTGGAAATCTAAAACTGTTCTAAAAATAAAGCTTATTATAAAAAATACATACTCATTAACGATACTACTTAATTTTACTGCTGTGTCTGCTTTTTCACATCTCAATTTTCTCGGTCAGCTTGGGCTATAACAAAATCACATAGATCTGGTGGCTTAAAAAACAGACTTCTAGTTCTTACAGTTCTAAAGGGTAGAAAGTCCAAGATCAAGGTGCCTGCAGATTTGGTTCTTGGTGAGGCCCCCTCCTGGCCTTCAGATGGCTGCCTTCTCCCTGTGTCTTCACCTGGCTGAACCTCTGGTGTCTTTTCCTTTCCTTACAGGGACACTGATCCCATCATGTGGGCTCCACCCTCATCACCTCTCCTAAACCCAGCCACCTCCCCAAAGCTAATACCGTTACGTTGGGGGTTAGGGCTTCAACATATAGATTTTGGGAGGACACATTCAATCCATAACACAGTTGAGGTCAACAAGAATGGAAGAGTGCCCTCCTTTTTTAAAGGGAGGATATCCTCCCTCTTGTGACAACATGGATGACCCAGAAGACATTACATTAAGTGAAATAAGCCAGTCACAGGACAAATACTGCATGATTCCTCTCATATGAGGAATCTGAGACAGTCAAACATACAGAAGCAGACACTAGAATGGTGGCTACCAGGGGTTGGGGGGGCAGGGAAGGGGGCAAGTGTTGTCCAATGGGTATGAAGTTACCATTACACCTGATGAGTAAGTTCTGAGGCTCTGCTGCACAGCTTCACGCCTCTAGTTAACAGTGCACTACTGCGCACTTAAAAGTGTGTTAAGAGGGTAGACCTCGTGTTAGTATTCTTACCACAAAACCAAAACAAACCAAACAACAACAACAAAAACAAAAACAAAAGCCACAACAACAACAACAAAATAAAAGGGACACAAAGGACCTTTTGGAGGTGATGGATATGTTCATTACCTTGATTGTAGTAATGCTATCATGGGTATATACCTAAGCCCAAATGCATCTAATCATATACATCAAATATGTGCAATGGTTTGTAAGTCAGTTATGCTTCAATAAAACTGTGGAAGAAAGAAGAAAGAAAGGGAGAAGGAGAATGTGATCTCTCCTGCCTCATTGCAAGGCGCCTTCCCCCCAGCAGGCACAGGGAGGCCCGCCCTGTGGGACCGGAGGAACACACTTCCCTGGGCACGGGCCGCCCCCAGCCAGTCCCGCCCCGTCTTTACTGGGAGCATCACTTCCAGAAGAAATAACCTGTGTTCCCAGAGTTGAGGTTACAAGTGGTTTCTTCAAACCCAGGGATGGCGGGGGTCTGGGATACGAGGGCAGCCTCTGTCGGGCAGGTGGGAAGCCCCTCTCCGAGCTGGGTGGCCGCTAGGAGGCGCTGTGCCGATCACTAGTCAGGCTCGCCTGGGAGCCAGAGAACGACGCCGGGGGCGGATCCAGGGGCTGCTGGGGGCGGACAAGCAGGTGAGCGCCCCGCCGCTGATTGCACGGCATGGTGGCTTCCAAGTAAACGTGTGTCATCAAGCCTCAGCTGGGCCATTTCCCAGCTCAAGCGGCCCCAGGCAAACCACATGTCCCCTTTAAGACTCAGTTTCTTCAACTGAAAAATGGAGATGATAAGACACCTACCTCATGTGATTGCTGTCGAGATGAAAGAAAAACACATGTTACTGTTTAGATACGAAGGTAACCGCCCGAGACCTAAACAGAGAAACAGCTCAAGTAGCTCCATTTGGGATGGGGGCCGGGGGTCGGAAAGGATGAGGGAAGGGACTGTTGCTTTGATTTAACCATGGGTATCCGTTATTTGGATAGAATGACGCAAAACACGTTTAAAAGGGAGATCGTGCACATGAAGCTCTCAGCCCTGTGTCCGCACCCAGAGCAAACACAGGGCAAATGATGCAGATGGTGCCACTGGGAGTCAGAAGATTCTCGCTGTGGCTTGAGGCATTCATTCCCTGGGGCTTCCTGGGAAGGCCGAAGGGATGGTGATGATGGGAGTCTAGAAAATCTCAACAAGCGGGACTGACGGACACTAACTTGACCAAACGTTAGCACACCACAGCAAGCAGATCTGTCTTGAAGTTTGCAGGTGATTTGAGAACAAATTTATAGCAGCTTGTAAGTGTATGGAGCTGGTTAACCCAAGTTAGGGTGCAGGCTAGAAATCATAGAGAGGTAGGTCAGAAAGGGCTGCCATAAATCTCATATCATGAAACCATATATTTGTGACTGAAAGGAGCCCAGGAGGCTTGGCAGTGTCCCTGGCCATTTTGAAGTTGATGTCTTGAAAGGCGGCTGTGCCCCAATCTTGTCAACCCCTCCTCCTGCCAGACCTCGGTACCACCTAGGGACATCCTTAAGTGAACTGTGGCTGTAACCTGGCGTGGTTTCGGAGCTGTGGTTACACAGGCAGACCCAGATCAGGAAAGTCCCACAGACATCTGCACCTGCCAGCTCAGGACGAGCCCGTACAGATGACAGTCTCCCCGACCTTCATCAGCACCACAAACCTTGTGCCTCACCCCCATACACGCAGACACAGGCCACTGCATACACCCTGCATCCCACCCTACACATGCACACAGACGCGCATTGACACGTGCACACACGCAAGCACACGCTCCTATGGAGGGGCAAGCACAGGATACGGAGTCCGAGGCTCTTGCCACCCATCAGTAATGACTTTGCCATAATTTAACTGAGCTGAGATTTCCACACCTACAAGCACAGACCTACCTCCAAAGAGCCATGGCAAAGACAAACAGGAAACAAAAAGTCTGTGAAAGAGCTGTATAAATTACAAATCAGTTTATGAAATTGTAAGCTGTTGTTGTTATTAATTAAGTGGTCAGTTCTGCTTTAGATTACAGTTGACCCCTAAACAACAGAGGGTTAGGAGCACCAATCCTCCAGCACAGTCGAAAATCCATGAATAATTTTGACTCCCCCAAAATGTAACTACTAATAGCTACTGTTGATTGGAAGCCTGACTGAGAACATAAACAGTTGATTAAACAGATTTTGCATGCCAAATGTCTTATGCATGTATTCTTATGGTAATTTAAATTAGAGAAAAGAAAACGTTTTTAAGAAAATCCTAAGAAAGAGAAAATACATTTACAGCACTGTACCGTATTCATCAAAAAAAATTCACGTACAAGGCGACCCACGCAGGTCAAACCCGTGTTGTACAAGGGTCAACTGTATATAAAATGTGATTTCTTCATCCAGGGAACTAGGAAGGAGGAGTGGCTAGGGGCAGGCCCAGAGTAGGGAGAGAAAAGGTCAGAAGCAAGAGCCTCAACAGCAGCCCCTGCGCAGAACTTTCTGGACCGGCCTGCACCTTGGGCAGGACCAAAAACTGAAGAGTGAATCTGCACCAGCCACAGGATGCAAGGAAGGAAAAAGTTGTCTTTACTCAGCTAATTGACCAAGTTCATTTTTATTCTTAAAGAGACACCCACCCCCCCAAAGAGCACGGCAGCCAGTGGGGTCCCACAAGGATGTGCATTCCCGACCAGTGGGCAGGAGAGCTCCTCATTCAGTTCCTGTCCCATTTCTTCCGTGGCCTCCTGGCGGGACACCTGTGCCTGGGAAATTCTGTGCTCCAGGAGGCGGAGGGGAAGCTGATGGAAAGCAGTGAGCCTTTGAAGAGAGGGCTCTGAGACCTGGGGGGGGGGGGGTTCGATTGTGAAACAGTGAGTCACTCCCTTCCTGCTATGGTCCCACTCATTTCGTGAGTGGGGAAAGGAGACAGGTTTAACTCTAGGAAACAAGCTCATTTGCATGAACATTTGCATAGATGTACATAAATTATGCCTTCCTACGAAATAATCTGAGCTTGAGTAAAGGCAAAAAGGAAATGTGCCTTTCTGTTCCTCTTCCCCATCTGCTTTTCTTCCTCCCCTTTCACTACTTTCTTTCTTTTTTTTTTTTTTTTAATGAGAGAGAGAGAGGGAACAAGAGCAGGGGAGGGGAGGGGAGGGGCAGTGGAGAGGGAGAAGCAGACTCCCCACTGAGCAGGGAGCCGATCCTGGGACTCCAGGATCATGACCCAAGCTGAAGGCAGACACTTAACCAACTGAGCCACCCAGGGGCCCCACTTTCTTAAACATACCAAAACAATCTGAAGCTTCCATCAGCAAAAAGTACATGCCCGTGCCTCTATTACACAGAGATTTGTGGACTGCTGGAAGTCCTGCTTTCTTCCCTGTTTACCCCTACCTCATCCACAAGTTCATTCACACATTGTCCACAGAAGTGAAGAATTCGTGAGCTCCAAGGGCATGGTATGGTGAAGCAGACTGGAAGCTTGAGGAGGGGGGCGTGTTTTATGTGCTGCACTGTCTCCCAGGGCTTACGGCTAGACAGACAAGACCGCCTTGACTGCTGTAGAAAGGAGGAAACTGAGGCTCACAGCATGGCTGTTGTGTGGCTGGGTTCAGGCAGCTTGCTCTGGACACCACCAAAGCCCTACCCAGGGTCCAGAGCTCTCTCCACAGGACCGCGCTGATGCGTTATACTGGCAAAATGGCACGTTGGGCAGACTCACCTTGTGCCCTAAATGCCCCTTTCCAGCAGTGGTCACCCATGGAAGCAGAGCACAAAGATGAGTCAGGCCTGGAGCTGGGACAGAGTTGTGCCAAGGCCTCCACGGGCCGCAGTGCATACAGGCGTGTGTCACCTGTCCCCATCTGAGCTGCTCCTGAAGCCGGCAGCACGGAAGGCTCGTGGGGACTGGCATTTGTCCCAGGAACAGAGGCCAAGGGCAAATTGCTTCTTAATTACTGCTTACAGTGCAAGTTTTTGCTCTGGCCTGGACAATGGCCAATCCCCCAAAATACACTGAATCTCTTTTCAGCCTGCAGTCAGTTGATCCTGGGAATTGAGGCTTGTCTGACCCATGAATTCTACTGTAACTGGAGAAGCTGCAGCAAAGCACCCCAGCCACAGGCTCCTCTCTGCAGCTTGAAGCTGCCCAAAGGCCCTTCTCCCACCTGCTCTCCCCCGACCCCAGCCACCCCAGCCATTCAGATGGTCTGTGGCCAGGCCCTCCTTCTCAGGGGCCTCTCCCACTAGCGTGGACTCTATCACATGCCTGAAGGCTCCAAAAGGCACAGTTCCTAGGGGCCCCCCAATCCGCCACCGCCTTTGCAGCCACAGAGTATTCACCATCAATCTCTCATCTCATTTTAATGCACAGCCCTCTGAGGCAGGCAAAAAAGCTCCCCCCCCAAAAAAATAGTGACTTTCCCCATCTTACAGTAAAGAAACTGAGATTTAGAGAGTATAACAGACACCCAGCATTGACAATAAATAACCCCAAATCTCAGTGGCTTGACACGATCACTTCACTTCTTGCTCCTACTACACTGTCTAATGTGGGCTGGGTGGCTTTCTGGGTGGCTGTGCTCTAAGGGGACACTCAGGGATGGAGACTCCTTTCATGCTGGGACACCACTTATCTCTAACGTTTACCTGGAGAGGTAAATGTGACGAGGATGACACAGGTGGATTTGTGGCGAGGCCAGAAATGGCATATGTCACTTCTGCACATGGCCAGAACTAGTCACGGGACTGCTAGCTGCAGGGGAGCTTGGGGAACATCAGCTTTCTGTGGGTCCCAGAAGAGGAAATGGACAGGGAGCATCCGATCACTCTGCCACAGAGGGGACAGTGATGCTAACTTTCATCCACGGAGTTCCCTGTGGTAAGCATGGCTCTAGCAGCTATATAATCATCTCATTCAATCCCCATGACAACTCAATGAATATTACTCATCTTTTTTCACATGCAGAGATTCAAATAATCCAGAGCTCTGAGTCCAAATCCCCTGCTCACATATGAATACACTTTCCTTGGACAAAGATGAACATAAAGAAGACTATAATCCTTTTCGGCCATCCTATCTCCCACCCCAGATCCCTCCCCAGTTCACCATTGTTATCAATTTGATGTATATCTTTCTGGATCTTTTTGTACATGTGTTTATATGCATGTGTGTACTCACAGTGATTATCCAATTGATTTATCATTTTCTTGAAAAAGTAGAACTATATTATATACATAATAATGCAACAAAATCAAACACACACCTCCCATAATCATCTGGTGATTTTTCTACCAGATCATACAGCCTCTCAGATTTCCACCACACAGTACTTCCTTTGGAATAAGGTACAGTCTCTAGAAGGTTTTGGCTACAATGCAGGTACCTCGCAAGGCCAGTGTAAATCATGAGGAGCCAACAGACATTTACACCCTAGCACCACATCATTTGTCTCTGTAGAGCCAGACCTAGCAGGGCTATGCACAGGCCTGATGCCTTCTCTTCTCCAGCAGCCCAGCCCTTGGCCCATTGCCCAGTTAGAGGACATGCTCATCTGTACCCTTAGACTCTGTTGGATGTGGACAATCTCTCATCAAACCACCCAGAATATTGGGGGCTGAGGGAATGGATTTCTGAGGTTGAAGAAATACCCTTTTTGAAAGGAGGACTATAGGAAGCCAACTCAAAAAACAGCCCGAGTCTGGACAAGCTGGGTATACCGTACCCTAAGGGGTATCCCATGTAATCCTAGCAATCCCCGCTGTGCAGAAAGGTGGGTTTGGCTAGCGTCATTTTACAGTTGGGTACCCCAAATCCGAGGTGGGGAGGTAGACTGATCAAAGTGGGCATGCAAAACCATTCCCTTACTTGCATGGATCCTGCCTTCCAAGTCTGGGACCATCATCCTGAGTGGGGCCTGTCTTTAAAGCCCCTAAAACCTGGGGCTTTATTTATTAAGCTTCTACTTTCTCATGCCAAATAGGGCACCAGGGATTTGCACCAAACCTAAAAATGATTCAAAATTCACCAAACTATGTGAACTTTGAACCAAGCTTGAACATTATTTCATTGGCCTCTGAATCACATTTAGAGGAACCTGCTTTATATCTCCTACCCATTCTCAAAGACCTAATGGAAACCCTATCTCCTAGGTGAAGCTGCTTTGATGTCTTCATTTGAGGTGACCTGAACTCTTGAGCACTTAATGTCTGTACAATTAATGGATCAATCAATCAGCTTCACCTTGTACCAGCTCTTCTTTGGGGCTGGGCTGTTATTTAAATAATTTGCTTTCATAATTTATCAGGAGCTTCTATCTTATCTCCTCAAATAGAGGATAATCTCTTTGAGGGCAAAGGCTCTCCTGACTATGGCCGTGAGCCCCCGAGAACTCAGCCCAACGCCTTGCACACAGAAGGTGCTCAACACACACTAGGGGGCGTAGATCATTTTCTTGTTTTAATACTTTCATATTTGATACTTTCTTATGCTCACCTAACAGGATAATGAGGTTTCTAAATGATCTCATCTCCTTTCATTAGCACACGTCAATCACAATTTGCTCTCTTAACTCTCAACTCTTTTTCACCAACTGTGTTGAAATTTGAGAAACTTATCTCATCGCCATCATCTTCATCATCATCTCCATCACCATCACCACCAACACCACCACTATCATCGTCATCACCTTCATCACCATCATCATCACCACCACCATCATCACCATCATCATCTCCATCACCATCACCATCAACACCACCATCATCGTCATCACCTTCCTTACCATCATCACCACCACCACTATCATCACCACCACTATCGTCATCATCACCTTCATCACCATCATCTCCATCACCATCACCACCAACACCACCACTATCATCGTCATCACCTTCATCACCATCATCATCACCACCACCATCATCACCACCACCACCACCACCATCATCATCATCATCATCTAGCAGGTGTCTGCCATTGGCCAGGCACTTGGTATAAGCAGCCAGCATGACAACAGTGATCCTCACGTTCCCTTATCCCACTGTTTCCATCACACCATCATCACCCCACCCCAGTGGCTCCCCAGACATTCTCTCACTGAATCCTCCCAACAGCTCTACAACTGCTTACATGTATGAGGTCCCCACCATTCTTCGGGCACTGTCTGATGTTCATGACAGGAAGTACATCATTTAATCCTCTAGACTGCCCTACAAGGTAAGTGCATTTTTCCATTTTGCAGATGAAGAAACTGAAGCTTAGAGAGGTTTAGTAACTCACTTAAGATCTCACAGCAACTTCCCTGAACACTTAGTAATTATCGAAACTGGGTGATTAAGTGGTGGCTTAGTGAAAACCCTTCTTCTGCGTGAATTTGACATTTTTCTTAATAAACGTTTAAAGTAAAAAGTTATTTCAAGCAAAAAAATAAAAAAGAACTCTATCAAAACAGCCCCCAGCTCTAACTCACTCACAGGTACATCCTAAGAACCCTGTATACAGTAGGTGTTCAATAGTTATTGAATGAAAACCAAATGAATAAAGAGCTTATGCAGTACGTCCGAGGTCCCACAGCAAGTAAAGTCAGTGGCTGAGCCAGGAGGGCCTTAGATGTGCCTCACTCCAAAGCCCACGTTGCCTCTGGCCATACGAAGCTGCCTTCTCCTCTTTCTCAGGGAGGGGAAAGGAATTGCCACCACCTGGGAATTCCTTTGAAAGGATTTCAACAGTCTCTGGAAAAGAAGTCCCCTCCACAGGAATTTTACCCATGTCCTCTCACTCTAAATGCACTCCAGGATCTGAGCTGGCCAAAGCACCTGACTTCTGACAGTAAGATGCCTTCCTATTCAATTTCAGTGCTGAGATCGATACTGGGGCTGCCGAGTTCACAGAGAGAAATTGATTAAATCTTGATCAATATGAACAACACGGCATGGTCACCTGACTCAGCTACTTCTCTTTCTGTCTCCCACTCCCTCTCTCTTCCTTTCTATGTCTTGCTCAAAAGTTTCACCAGGCCCAAGAACAGCAAGGAACATGGGAGCGGTGAAGCAATGGCATGTTGCAGGTCAGCTGGAAAGCGGGAGCCCACCGTGCCACCTGCTGGGTCTAAGTCTCCTAGATTTAGACCCAGGAGAACCAGAGGCAGGGCAAGGGTTCTCCACATGGAGGGGCTCACACCTTGGCCGGCACAGAGCAGGCACTGGATAACGTGCACTCCCTCAGGCCCTCCTGCCTACCGGCCAGACCTTCTGCAACACAACTGTGCCTCTGGAGACGCCTCCTTCACATGCTAAGTTGCAAACGTGTTACCTGGCTCAGCTATTCCATTCTTCCGCCATTGGCCCCCCAGTCCTTCACTCAAATGAGCTCATGGTAATAACCCAGGACAAGGGGCTTTCTGTATAGTATCCTTGATCTTCAGAACTTTTTCAGTCAGATATCATCATCCCCCTTTTATAGCTAAGGAAGCAGAGGCTTTAGGATGAAAAGTAGCATATCAGGATCATACAGCTGGTAGGTGGTTGAGCCCCAGCCACCTACTACCTGGGGGGTGGGGGGGAACTCGGGTGGGGGCAAGGAGAGCAAAGTTAGGGGTTCTGGGCCCTGAAGGGGAAGCAGGAAGGCACAAGGATGCCATGGGGAGGCATCTAGGGTGGAAGGGAGGAGGCAGAAGTACACAGGAAGGCCAGGGGCTGTTCAAGTCACTAGCCAAGAAACAGATCAGGTCAGGAAGAGGGACTGGCCCACCCTAAGATTCTGCCAGTTGTCTGGGTGTTTGGTGTCAGGGACCATGGGGGCAGTAGCTTGGTCTAAAACTAGATGGCAGCTGTGACATTTAGATGTCACCGCTCGCATCTCCTGCACACGAGAGACTCGGCTAACTGATCATGGTGCTCTCTACCATTAACTGGGAAAAAAAAATCACCTGTAGTCCGTAAGAGCAGCCCAAAGTAGGGTCAAGAACGGCAAACACAAGAAAAACTACAGGCTATTCCAGTTTGGTCAAGGAGCTCTTCATCCAAAGGCCCTCCCCAGCCCAGCCTCACACTGAGTGTAATAAATGGTTGCTATTTATTGAGCATCTCCTATTTGCATGGCATGATCGTGTTTCATTCCTCAAGCAGCTTCTAAGGGCAACAGCCTCAGCCTTATCACAGAGGTGAGGAAGGGCAGCACACTGAGGTCCAGTGGCTTATCTCAGATGGCGTGATGGTGGGGGAGGGAGTCAGGAGCCAGACCCAGGCCGGTCTGGCCCCAAAGCATCCATCTCCCCCTTCCTCATGCCCTGGGCTCCGCAGCACGTGGATCTGTCCCGCTCCTGAAGGTCTTCCAAAAAGATGGCTGCTCTGAGGCTTCCCAACACTTGGCCCAACTCTCGAAATGTTCTCCCAGCCCTCAGCCCAAACCCTGCAGTCTGTGATCCGGACAACTTATCCTCCTCTCCTTCCCTTTGTTGGCAGGTGGTCCCTGCTTTAAGCAGATGAAATATACAAAAACCCAGACTTGGAAAAATCTTACAAATTGTGAAACAAGAGAGAGAGAAAGCATTCACTTAACCAAAAGTCTTCTTTGATTTTATGGGATTCCCCTAGTGCATTCAAAAAAAAAAAAAAAAAGAATCAATTTACAAAATCCATTTGAAGCTCAACTTTTCAGGAACATGACTATTGTCAATTTATAAGAGAACAAAATGGTTCTCTTTCCTGGCTTTCCTCCTGATACTGCATGCCAAAGAGAGTCAGGGTTTGCTAAAAAATTATTTACTCTACAAAAATGTTCTGGCAACTTTGCTTACAGTGTCTCTTTAGTGCAATGTTCAAATAAACTTTTGGAATTTCTGCGTTGCAAAGGCAAAATAGAGAGGGAAAAACAAACTTAAAAATGTTCTGACAAAGGGTGCCTGGGTGGCTCAGTCGTTAAGCATCTGCCTTTGGCTCGGGTCATGATCCCAGGGTCCTGGGATCGAGCCCCACATCGCGCTCCCTGCTCCGTGGGAAGGCTGCTTCTCCCTCTCCCACTCCCCCTGCTTGAGTTCCTTCTCTTGCTGTCTCTCTCTCTCTCTCTCTGTCAAATAAATAAATAAAATCTTTTTTTAAAAAATGCTCTGACAAGATCAATGAAAAATATTTTAGACTTTACCTTCATCTGGGGTCTGAACACTTCATGTTTTTCTTCCTCGGGATCATTTTTCAACTTGAAATTTTATTACTGATTTTGTTCTAGGCTATATCGATGTACCACTCCTTTTAAAAATTGAATTTTAATTTTTATCTCTCACAGATGGCCAAACAATGAGACAAGAATAAACTGCTTCTTGACTTCTCTTAATTCAATCCCCTCACCCCACTGCCTTGTAATAGACACCTATAGAGGATGAGAGTTCATGAAATGCAAGGTCACCTTCCCTTGGATTGTACTGGCCAATTAGAGGCTGCTATGCTCATCCTAGGCATAATATACAATATGGCCATTTTCACATGAAGGGGACAAATGCTTTCCCCTTGTCAGGCTCATAGTATTTATTTAGTACTTAATCTTGGATTAAATACTTGGCTATTTATGATGGCTTCCAATCTTGCCAATTACTTAAGTGGCAGAACCACATCTCCCTGCAGAGGGTCACTGCTTCCCACTGGGCCATGCCAGGCTCTAGGCAATCTCAGGAGAAAGAGAATATTTTTCATAGAAAAGCTCACATGAAATGGAAGGAGAGGAAGGAGGGGAGAGGGGCCTTAGTTTATATAACTGCCTGATCTAACTCTGACTCTTCTGGGACCCATCTAGCTCAGCATGGCCCCCAATTCCACTGGTCCAGCCCGGAGGCCAAATAACACTGCCCGCAGAAACCATCTACTTGTCTGGAACCCCAGAAAGGACACATTGCAAAAATAAGCATTCTGTTTGACAAGTACCTTCTGTGTTTCTAACATATCTTTATCTACGTGAACCCACTGGATCATCACAGCAATGCAGAGAAGATGGGGGGACATGGCAAGGACTTGGAGCCACTTGCTCCTCAAAGTGTGATCTTTGGGCCAGCAGCATCAGCACCACCTGGAGCATCTTTAAAATGCAGAATTCTGAGCCCTATCCTGGACCTCCAGGTCAGAATCTGCATTTTAACAATGGCATCTGTGTGCATTTTAACACCGAGAAACTCTGCACTGGTCTCCAGAGCTCAAGGACTATGGGTTGTTCACCTCAGTATTTCCAAATTGCAGTGCTGGTTAGCAGCTGATACTCCAGAAATGTTAGTTGAATAGATAGATAGATAGATAGATACATGAATAATTGGTTAAATAAATGAGATACATTGTGATAAAACACAAAAGTGTTAAGCGACTAAAGTCACAAAGATCTGGACCAATTAGAATCCAGATCCTCTTTAGACTCATTCACTTTCTTTCTCTACATTTCAAGGTAAAGAAAGTGGCTGCAAACCCTGATATGAGTCCTCCCCTTTAGAATGTACTAGAGTGGAGGAAATATAACAAAGCCCCCAGCACAGAAGCCATTCATCCTCCTTTGGCCAACATTTCCGATCACTGGGGCATGTTTCGAGAGTATTTTTCACAGTCCAATTCAATGAAAGAAGCCACATTGTGTATGGAGGAACCAACAGATTCACTGCGATGTGTTTGTTTTTCAACCATGTTGGAAATCAAATAATTCTAAGTAAAGAAGTCAGGAGGAAGATCTCTGCCTACCCAAGATAACCTACTCTATTTTTATAAAAGTGAACACGACAACACTTTGGATTATCTGAATCTAGACTTTGCTGTGAGTGCATTCTGCTGCCTGGACACATCCTTCCCCTCCTTTCCCCTGGCATCAGCAAGAATGCCGGAATGCATTAACCCAAGAGGGCAGAGCTTCGCTCAGAACCTGCCCTTGCCAAGTGAAAAGTCCTACAGCTTCTGGCTCCCGTACCATCCACCTTCTAGCACATCCAACTCATCACCTACGATAGGATAGGCCCGGAGACTGCAGTCACCATGGATTCAGAGCCAGGACATTCTAAACCTAGAGCTTCAAAAGGGCTTTGAGACATTTTCTGACTCTGATTCCCTCTTGAATGCACGTGAATTTCTAAGCCAACAACCCAGGACAAAGCCTTCTCCGCGAGAAGTCCATGGATAGAATTTCCTACAGGAATCTCTTTTCTGTCCCTCTAAATTGGAAGCCATTAACCTTTTTCTGAGTCAATGGACACCTTTGAGAAATTGACGAAACCTAGGGTCCCTCTTCCTCTCCCAGAGAAAAACACACATAAACACACTTTTTGCTTTCAATTTCAAGGGAACTTCTTGAGAGCTATTTGTAGAATCTCTAGGGTCCAGAAATTCTAGGTTAATAATCCCTGATAGAAATGACAGCTTTAAGCCTTTTGCTCTGGTCTTCTAAACATGATTGTGTCTCATCTCATGTTACCACCGCCAAGAGTTGTTTTAAATCTTTTGCCTTAATGTGCCTTAGAAATTAGAGAAGAGAGGCTTTATGTAGAGTGGAAACTACACAGGTTATGATTAGAAGAACCTGGGTTTGTCCCAATTCTTCATTTAATAGCTGTGCCCTTGACGAAGCCAATTCATCTCTCTGAGTATCATTTTCTCATCTGAGAGACAGCAATGATAATCCTACCTCATGGAGTTCTCAGACAAGGCCTGAAAAGTGATTGCTACGTATTGTGCCTTGTTGCTTAATACATATTATTTCATTATCCTTCCTTCTTTTTTCCTTTCCCTTAATGAAAATGGACAGACTTCCCAAGAAAGCTTCTTACCCATTCAAATACTTTGAATCTCCTCTGTGACTCATTTCTTTGTGCTAAGACTTTGATGGACTCTGTTAAAAACCTGCCTCGCCAAGAGGGGTAACACCTAAATTATCTGTCAAGAAACATTTGTTTAGCACATCTTCCCATGCGCGAGCCACCAGGAGAGGTAGTGGGGGATGTTCCTCAAGTTGTTTGGGGTCCCGCTGGAGAAATAAGCATAATCCCACAGAAAGATAGTTACACACCGGCCATGGATACTGAGTGCGGGCTAAGTCATTCACACAATGAGTATAGATGTTGAGGGGCATCTGAGGTTTGGTGATCAAGAGCCAGGGCTCAGATGTCAGGCAGATCTAGCTTTGAATTCTAGTCCTTCTACTTATCACCTCTGAAATACAGGGCAAGTTCATCTTAGTCTTTTTGTCTGAAAAAAACAAAACAAAACAAAACAAAGAACAGCCACGATAAAACCTACTTCACAGGGTTGCCCTGGGGATGAAATGACACGTGTGTGTAAAATGCCTAATATAGGCATAGGACGCAACTTAAAGAGCATTTAATGAATTAAGGCCATTCTCATTACTTGTGTAGGGTGCGGCTGATGGAGGCTTCCAGAGGAAAGTGGATAATGGGCATTGAAGAATGGAGAGAATTCAGGACAGGGCGGAAGGTAGGGAGTGAGAACAGGAATAGGAGCAGAGGGGGTCCCATCAACCTCTCCCACTGTCATCACTGACACCACCATGTTCAGAGATGGTGCCCTAGGGGAGAAGGACATTGAACAGGGAACCAAGGGAATCAGTTATCCATTCAAAGGGGGCAGACCTGGGTGGCCCCACGTGGGGGTCTCTGAGGCCTCAAAATGCACAGATAGAGCCTAGAACCATGGAGCAGGCATGGGCACCCAATGGGAAAGCAAGCTCTCTTGAGCTGGAAGGTAGGAAAACGAGTTCCAACAGCACCTACAGGAATTTTCCTGGTGCTTGGCCCTCTGACAAGAGTTGAGTTTCTTAGATCCATATTGCTTTAGTGGCTACTTTTTTGACAGTTACAGACTATGTGCTCAATAAATACTTATTGATTGATTGATCTCTCCCTTGGCTGATGTTGCCAGGAATGATGGCAGTGTCTCAAGCACAGGGTTATGAACTGCCTGTCTCTCTACCTCTAAGGACCTAGAGCATTACAAGTCCAAGCAGGGGCTCGGTGGTGGCGGCCAAAACAACAAGTGACTCTGACCCCAGACAACTAGAAAAATAGAGGTGTTCACAGTCCAGATTCTCTAGAAAATTGCCAAGCCTCTGACTGACCCCTGCCTCCAAGGACTTCATCTCATAAACAAGGGAAAATGAGGAGGTACAGTTGGTCAGAGAGAAGGATCTGCAGCAAGGACACCTCTCTCCGGACACCTCCCATCAGCAAATAAGACAGAGACAGACAGAACCTGCTCAAACATTTATGACATAAAAGAGGGAGGAGACAACTGGGGCAGGGGAGGGCGGGGGGAAGCCTATATTCTAGATGGACACTTTAACATTCTGCTAAGTCCAAAGCCCAGAGGAGCCAGATCATTAAAATCCTGTCTTCGTGCACCAAGAATAGCTCAAGATTTATGCTCCACGTTGGATAGTCCAGCCCTGCCTGGATGCTGCCTCCGAGCAAGCAGTGCTCTGTCGCTGGGGTTCACTGGAAAAAGCATCCCAATTTATAAAAGGGCCAGATCAGCCCTAGCTAAGAAAATGGGACAGTAAAGGAAAAGTCCAAGCCAAATCAAACACCCTTTGTAAAAGGGTGTGGTCAGTACAAAACAATGAACCCCTAAGAATACATTCATGAGACACTCAGATGCTAGGCCATGGGCTGTGGTGGAATTCTGTGTGACATGAGCAGGTGACTTAACCTCTCTGGTCCTCAGGTTCCTCATCTGCAAAATGGGAGTAATAAAAGCACCTACCTCAGATGACTAATGTGAGGATTAATGGCAGGAACATTCACAGGATGGTGTTTGGACTGAACAAGCATTCAAGAGGAATTGTTGCTTTTAAGGAAGGCATCTCTCTCAAATATGGGGACCCTAAATTAAGTGGAGGAATCTGCAATTAAGTAAGAACATTCTCCAGGAGGTGGAGAACCCCTCTTAGGGTTGCTGTGGAGGCCAAATGAGACACTGGAGGGCGTGAAGCAGGCCCTTACAGCACATGTCCTGACGAGCCTACAGCCACACCTAAGGTCAAATGAACAGATTTCCAAAACCGGGCTGCAAAGCTGCCAGCAAAACTCTGGAAAGCGAGGCAAATATTCTCAAGCAGTTGGTGGACTGAGCAACTGCTGCTTCCAGAACACCCCTCTGCCATTTTAACAACCTCAGAAGGCTTCATCTCAGAAACCCTGGCAGGAGTGAGTGAAATACTAGCGAGATCCCCTGAACCACAGCTTGGAGGAAACATCAACAGGAGGCAGGGCCCTGAGCACGGCTGAGGAAGAGGGCTGTCTGGGAGACAGATTCCTGAAAGAGACAGACAGACACGTACCAACCCTTGGTTGGAATCTGTTCCCAAGCAGCACAACAATGTGCACTGGATGAAGCTCTCCTTCCAATGCGGCAGTGACTGATGATCACGTGTTACAGGATGCAGAGTTTGACGGAGTCGTTCCCGTAATCCTAGAAAGTAGCATTTCCCAGTGTATTCTGTGGAAACTAGTACTACCACATGTTCCACTGTTACAGGACTCCACGTCAAAGTGTTTGGGAACACTGCAGAATATAACCCCTACTGTACACTTGCAACGCACAGAGTAAAGGCACCAGGTCCTGCAGTAAAGAAATGCCAGACTTGTTTGAGCATGGAACTGTTTTGTTTTTTGGTAGAACACCATGGAACACCCCTTGGTGACATCACATCAGGGCTCTGCCATAGAAGAAGCCTGGTTGGGAGTCCCCACTCTGCTGCTAACTCAACTGCTAGTTCTTACTCAGTGCCTTACTTTTCTTGTCTGCAGGACTCCATGTTCATAGTCTGCCATGGACCAGGACATTCATGGTCTACCATCAGAGACAGCCAGGCCTATGCCCTCAAGACAACAGCCACGCAGAGGAGATGCTCAAGAACGGGCATCTTGAAGGACAGGAGGGAAAGGGGGTTTCTCAGCCTCTTCCTGGGTTGGAGTACTGCTTTCCTTGCTAAATCTTTTTTTTTTTTTAAGATTTTATTTATTTGTCAGAGAGAGAGAGAGAGAGAGAGCACAAGCAGGAAAAGCAGCCGGCAGAGGGAGAAGCAGGCCCCCCACTGAGCAGGGAGCCCGACACAGGACTCAACTTGATCCCAGGACCCTGGGATGATGACCCAGGCCGAAGGCAGTTGCTTAATCAACTGAGCCACCCAGGCGTCCCTCCTTGCTAAATCTTAGGAACTCCTATTCTACTTTACTAGCAAGCCTTCTTAGAAAAATCATTATCACCTCACCAGCTAAAGGTAATTTCAAAACTCTGTACAACTCAGTGACTGTCCTGCCAGCCATTTTTGGTAGGCAAAGATTTATTTTCTGATCAAAATGAAATAATACAATATGTACCGCTTGGTAATTTGTTTTATTAATGCATATTAATACATGCATTTTATTTTGCATGTTAATATATAATGGACATGAACATTGTGTGCTTTTGATAACATTTATAGAATCTTAGCTTTGGGTGGATTAAGGCCCTGGCTGGACTAATCGATAAATATTCTGAACATCACCCTTGTCAATGAGGTATTATCAACCCATTTTGCAGATAGAGCAACTGAGGCCCAGAAAGTTGCCTGACAAGTATCATACAAGTTGTAAGAGGTCAACTAGGGCCTAGAGCTGAGATCTCCTATCTCCTGGAATAGTGAACATTCTCTCTTTCAGGCTGTTCCTATGAGTCCTGGGACTAAAAAAGCGCTAAAGGTCAGTCATACTTGGTTCTGATTACATAACATTAGGTATAAAGAATGAGTTGGTTTTGTGTTAAGTGCTTCCTTTAAATTTAGGTATCATTTCCTACAGAAGCCAAATGGAATATTATTTCTCCCATTGGACCATATAGGGAAAAACCTATCCTAGAGTTTCCTTATTTAAATGCCTGGGACACTCTTCAGTGGCCATCTGGGGCTGTGGACAGTCTCTCCAGCAAAGGTGAGTTGCTAGCGCAGGTGCACGCAGAGCTATTGGAGCCAATTAGCTCCCGTGGCTCTGGAGGAACCCGCCTCATCCTCCATGGCTCTCCTCCACCCGCAGCTCCTGGTTGCGTGGAGCACAGGATTTACGGGCTGGTAACCATGCTCGGCCTCCATTGTAAACAACAGCAAACCACAACTGCTTCCGCCCAAGTTATTGCACCATAAATAACATAAATGGAAGAATTCAAGGAACATTAAGCCCTACAGAGAGGTTAACACAGAGAGGATGAAGCCGAAGGGGAAAATGATCAGTCTGACCACCTCATCAACATAACTATGGTCAGTCACGGAGCACATGCTTCGAGAAGTGTGTGCAGAACAATGCAGGACTGGTAACCTGCACATTGCTCTTTCTGTCTTCTTCCAGGGCCCCCTGGCTCCCGGGCACAGCCGTGTGCCCAGGAGCCCAATGCTGGGAGTTTCACAAAGTGTTTCCTAATGCACATTCTGCACCCCGAGCAGCTTGGCCTCTCCCCGCAGGAAAGGTGCGTCTCCAGTGTGGAGTGTGGGTCAGCTTGATAACAAGACAACAAGAAGAGAGTCCTCCCTCAGTCTGTAAGCTCTTTAGGAAGGCTTGCGCCCTCAGGGACCCAGGACATCATCCCCAGAGCTGCCAATCCAAACGCAGCCGTCCCTGAGCTCTCACACTGTGACCGGCTGCATTCGTGAGCAGGGCTGTGCTCCTGACATCCTCTGGCCTCCCAGACACTCCCGAGCTCCAGCCCAATGGACACAGGCAGCCTGATGCCTCCGACGTGGCTTCACGAGCACAAACAGCTGAGTTAGCGTGATTTGCAGCAAACTTTCCATTTTAGTCTTGGCAAAAAGACCCAACTCATGAGGCAACTGAACGCCGTGCTTGGGAGGGTTAGCAGATTTCATTCCCTTAGATTAAAACATTAGAAATTTGGCCAAGAGCCCCATAAGATTTTGCTATTTTTATAGGAACAATATCGCCTATTAGGAAGGAGCCATTCAATGAGTTGCCATAAACCCCACATTTTCAGGGGCTCTGCTGACTCCACAGGGGCCCCAGGCCTATCTTGTCTGAGAGAGGCTCAGGAGGGTATTGAAGGAATTGTCTAAAGTCGATGGTCCCCCTTGTAGCAACTGCGTTTGCAGGGTCTGCTCTGGGCTGAGCGGAGCCTTCCTCCATCTTTCCTCCCAGCGAGGTGCCCAGCCCATACAAGGCACTGCAAAAATGGCACGTGAGCATATACCAAGTGCAAGTTTGCACCCCGCTGTGCCTGGTATGTGTTAACTCTAAATGGGGCTCAGCAAATACTTACTGAAGAAATAAATGAATGGCTGCCTCACTTACTGCTCCGGCTATGATCTGCACCTCCACATCTCCCAGAAGCGTGTCTCTGGCCCTGCCCTTCCTCCTCAGGGCCAAATCCAGTACCCTCCCGGCTCCCACAGCCCATGACCTCGGGCACCTGAGGCTGGATACGTCTGAAACTAGGAGCCTGTTAGCAACAGCTCCTCATTCTTCCCTCCCTCCAGCTCCTGGCGACCACCATTCCACTTTCTATGAATGTAACTACTCTCGATGCCTCATGGAAGTGGAATCATACAGCATTGGTCCTTTTGTGTCTGGCTTATTTCACGAAGCACAATATCCTCAAGGTTCATCTAGTTGCAGCGAGAGTCAGAATTGCCTTCCTTTTTAAGGCTGAATACAATTCCGTTGTATGGCTAGACCACATTCCGTGTACCCACTCATCCATCCATGAACACTGGAGTTGCCACCGCATTTTCGTTATGTACATGGGTGGACAGATACCTGCTTGAGTCCCTCCTTTCGATTCTTTTGGGTGTGTACCCAGACGTGGGATTGCTGGGTCATACAGCAATTCTATTTAAGCTTTTGTGGAACCACCATACTGTTTTCCATCCTAATGTCAATGTTACATCCATCTTACTAATGGACTCCAAGCGTGAGGGAGGACAGACCCCAGCCCTGGGAGAAGGAGCTAAGGTACTAGCCGCTGAAAGCTCATTTAGAGGCCCTAGAAAGAGACCTCTGAGGACAAGGGTCTCTGAGAGAAGGGTGAGTGCTGGCCTAGCCGCATATGTCTGATCATGCTCCTCTGCCTTCTTGTCTTAGGATGGGCTTCTTCCTGCTGAAGGAGGCAGCATCTGGGGGGTGGCCATCAAGTACCACAAAGGGAGAAGACATTTTCTCATAAATAAGCCACTTGAGGGCTAAGTGGAAGATGTTCATGCCTGTTTCTCACAGTGTCTAGCGGACATCATACCATCAACAAAAAAATCTCTTGAAATGCTAAAAGCCAGGCCTAAGGAACAAAGTTTCTGGAAAGGGGGTTCCGGCCATGGCAATGCCCCGTTCCTAGCGTGCTCCATGCCAGCCACAGCGAACGCCTCGAGGCCCCCCAGACAGGCCCTGTCCTCTCTCCAGGCCTTTGCATGCACTGTTCCCCCTGCCTGGAACACTCTACCCCCCACCCCCACAGCCACCCATCAGTCTCTTACTTCTGCTAGAGGATTCCACACAAGCACCGCCTCCTCGGGGGAGCCCTCCTGGCCTGCAGGCTAGGTTATGGCCTCCTCTATGCCCCAAGCGGCTCGGCACATCTCCATCATGATGCTGCTCGGTCTTCTTTCTCATCACCCCACTCATCTGCGTAGGCCTTTGTTGAAATGCCAATGATTCTCATCCGGGATCCCCAACTCCTAGCCCGGGAATGGGCACATGGCTGAAGCTCTGAGATAATTTTGGATGGGTGATGATATTTCTAAAGCAGGTTTTGATGACCACGGCAGTGGCGGGAGTACTAAGAGAGGGCTCCTTAACCTCGTCACCACTGACACTGGGGCCAGCTAGTCTTCCGTGGGACATTGGCCTGCACGCTGGAGGACGCTTAGCAGCACCCCGGCCTCTACCCCCCGGATGCCAGGAGCAGGCTTCCTGCCAGGTGCAGCAATCTCAATGTTCCTCGATTTGGCCAAACAGCCACAGGTGGGCAGGGCAGGGAGAACCCCGCCCAGAACCACCACACCGAGACGCCATACAATCATTTCGGCAGGGTTCATCCTCTCAGAGCTTTGTGCAAGGCCTGAATGCGGATTCCACACAATGTATGAAACCTCATCAGAAACATTCACAGCATTTATTATCATCTCATGGATGATTGATAACTTTATACATCTTGTGAATAATTAAGAAATGTACCTGGGAACCTCTTCCAACAGATCATCTGGTAGGAATCTTCAATCATTTGCCGTAAGATATTGACGCCAGTCTGATTCATTATTTACAAACTTCACTAAACCCTGAGGGGAGGAAATGCTGCATCAAAACTGTTCTGTTCAAAATAATGTTTAGAGAGCTTAGAAAGAAGACTGTTGTTCTGGAACTTTGCCAAGCAGAGAATCATCAGGGATCTTGCTTAAAATGCAGCTGTGAGGACCCCACCCGCCAGAGATCTTAATTCGGCCATCCCGAGGCAGGCCCTGGATGCTGCACTGTCTACACGGGGCCCTGTGCACTAACAGAGCCCACTGAGGAGTGCTGCCCTATGAGGAAAAGCAGTCAAGAACTTGTGGAGGCTGCACCCATGGAGGTCTGGGAGTGCCTTCTAACACCCGGAGGCTGTGTGGGCCCCAGTCAGCTCACACAAGATTTTGACTTGGTGATACCACACATCGTAAAAGCTGATATTCAGTCAAGATGGTAATGAGGAGTAACATGTATTTTCCATATTGCTACAAGTCCAAATGTTCAATAATTTTGCAATAATGTTGGTCTCTTAGAGTAGTAGCTCCCAAATTTCAGTGTATGGAAAACTTACCTAAGAAGAGAGGTTCAAAAAAATTTCTTGGGATGCCTGGGTGGCTCAGTGGGCTAAGCGTCCGCCTTCAGCTCAGGTCATGATCTCAGGGTCCTGGGCTCCCTGCTCAGCAGGGAGTCTGCTTCTCCCTCTGCCCCTCCCCCCTGCTTCCCCTACTCATGCGCTCTCTTGTTCTCTCTCTCTCTCAAATAAAAACAAAACCTTAAAAAAAAAATTTCTTGAAGTCCACCCCAAGAGAATCTGACTCAGTTGGCTGAGGAGTGCAAGACTCTGTATTAATGGAGCTCTCTAGATCACAAGGGTGCAGTTGTCCAAAAGCTGCACTGCAAAGAACAGAAGCACAGCCACATGAGAGGGTCATCTCTTCATGCCCTGCATTAAAGGAGGAGGCTGAGAGATCCAGTCAGACAAGGGGAGTCACTCCAACCCTTTGAGGCCTGGTTCCCAAATGCCCGAGTCCCTTCTGAAAATGAGGTAGAATCACCTTCTCCACCACTGACTCACCTTTATTCATTCAAATCCCATGTACTCAGTTCCAGTCGCGTGTCATGCCCTGTGCTAGGCCCCGGGGACAGAGTGTCACTCCCATCCTAAAGAGTTCCCTGTGCCTTCACTGGTGTTCTCCGGGGATTCTCTACCCCATGATATCAGTGGCCCCTCTCAAACCCCTAGTTCCAGGGGCCATGGAAAGAGCTGCACGAGAAATTTTAGGTCTTCAGCAAGGCTGCCAGGGGCCAGAGAAGCATGTGGCCTTGAGCAAGAGCTCTGTTGGGAGGCCCATTTCTTGGGATGATGAACAGACACAAGTTCTAGAGAAAGACAATGAAATGAGTTCTGAGCCCACCCAGAGCTGAGCGGGCAGAGGCGGGGCAGGTGTGGGCTGGCCCACACACACCAGCTGGGTCCCAGGGCTTCAGCAGCAGTGGCCCAAGCTCACACCCACAGAGCCTTTGGTCGTGTGGGTGATCCTCCGACCTGAGCACCCGAGTTCTGCATCCCAGTGTGCACATGGAAAGGGCACAGCTGGCGGCAATGGGTCGGCGCCTCCACGTGATAAAAGCGCCTTCCAGAATCAAGGACAAGCTGCTTCCCCAGCCCACCTAGGTCTTATGTGATCATGTGGCTTATCTGTCCCTTCCCATCCCATTCTCTCACTGTCCTGCAAACTCGTGCTCCATCTAGTCACTGTCCTCAAGAAGTGGGCCTCTCTGCAGCTTCCATGTCCATCTTCTTCCTCCCAGACCACACACCCAACAAAGTCAGCCTCTCCCACCAGGCAGGGCACTGGTCTAAGAGGCCCCCTGCGGTCATCATTCTCTCTCCAGGAACTTCAGTCCAGACCCCCACTTGTCCACTCAGACCAATATGGACCTTTACATAACTCTTGTATTGTTCTCTGGTTCATTTATGAGTCTGGATCTTCTCTCCCCAGGGAAATTAGAAGCCAGTGAGAGACAAGGCTATGGATATGCTTTCCTGACCTCCCCATGGAATCTAGTAGGGTTGGGTCCACAGTAGGTACTTCAGCAAATCTGTATTGATTTGACTTCCTCATCTTCCCCTCTTTCCAACCAATCATGGGTACAAGCAGTCACTGCTGAGGTAGCACCCGGTGGGAAGGGGAAAGCGTGGGAACTTTATGTGGACTGACTGGGGTCCTAACTCCAGCTATACCACTAGCTGGGCAGTGCAATCTCTGACCAATTTCCTCACTTCTCAGAGCCTTGATTTTCTTGTCATTAAATAAGGATGGAAATTCAATAACAAAATACAAAGAGCCCAATTCAAAAATAAGCAAAGGACACGAATAGACATTTCTCCAAAGAAGATACAGGAATATGGCCAATAAGCACATGAAAAGATGCTCAACATCACTAATTATTAGGGAAATGCAAATTGAAAGTACAATGAGAAACTACCTCACACCCATTCAGATGGCTTCTATCAAAAAAAGTAGAAAACAGCAAGTGTTGGCCAGGATGTGGAAAAACTGGAACGCTTGGGCAATGCTGGTGGGAATGGCACACCCACTGTGGAAAACAATATGGCGGTTCCTCAAAAATTTAAAAATAGAAATGCCATATGATCCAGCAATTCCACTTCTGGATACATAAAGGAATTGAAAGCAAAGACTTGAACAGATGTTTGTATTCCATTACATAGCAGCATTATCCACAACAGCCAAAATATGGAAGCAACCCATGCATCCTCAGCAGAAGAATGAATAAACAAGATGTGGTGTAGACATACAATGGATTATTCCTCAGCCTTGAAAAGGAAGGAAAGTGTGACACATGCTACAACATGGATGCACCTTGAGGGCATTCTACTAGGTAGAATAAGGCAGACACAGAAGACAAATTTACTGTAGGATTCCACTTCTAAGAAGTAACTGGAGTAGTCAAGTCCATAGATACAGACAGTAAAATGGTGTTTGTTGGGGGCTGGAGGAAGGAGAATGGGGCATTATTGTTTAATGGTTGCAGATTTCAGTTTTGCAAGATGAAAAGAATTCTGTGGATGATGGTGGTGATGGGTGCACAACGAGAATGTACTTAAACTGTACACTTAAAAATGGGTAAGACAGTAATTTTGATGTTATGCATTTTTTCCCCACAACAACAGAAGGGAAAAATGAGAATGGTCATATCCAGCATAGATGTTCCTATAAAAATTAAATGAGATGTGAAAGTATCTGGCACACACTGGATGTTTCCATCCCCCTTCCTTCCCGTCCCTTCCTCTGCTCCAGGAAATATATGGACTCACACCTAACTGTCCCCGGAGAGGCACGGAGGGGGATGGGAAAGCACACTGGCCTGGGCTTCAGGCAGCTGGTCTTCTGCCACAGGGGCTCCCCCTTTCAGAGAGGGTTTCCTCCTTGGTGAATAAGAAGAGGCCCCTAACAGCTGAGAGTCCTGAGATTCCAGAGCCCAGAGGCCCTCCCCAAGGACAGTCAGTCAAGGGTTTCCAGGTGGCGCTGTCCCCAGCTTGCGACCCTCCAGGCACACAAGTTAGGCCCATGCCTACCCGTGGGTTATGGGCTGAATTGTTCCCTCCCACTAAAAAAGAGACGTTGAAGTCCTAACCTCCAGTACGATAGAATGTGACCTTATTTTGAAACAGGATCTTTACAAAGATAATGAAGTTAAAATGAGATCATTAGGGTGGGCTCGAATCTAATATGACAGGTGTCCTTATACAAAGGGGAATTATAGACACAGAGATGCACATGGGGAAACACCATGTAAACATGAAGGCAGAGATCGGGGTGAGGCATCTAGAAAGCAAGGAACACAAAAGATGGTGAGCAAGCCACAAGAAGCCAGCAAAGAGGCCTGGAACACAGTGTCCCTCAGAGCCCTCCTGACAAACCAACCCTGCCAACACCTTGATCTCAGACTCTCAGCCTCAAGAACTGCAAGACAATTGGTCTCTGTTGTCTAAGCCCCCCCGTGGGCAGCAGAACTGTGTTCAGGCTGCACCAGCAAGCTTGTACACCATGCAGCAGAGAGCCCTGATAGGAACATGTGTTCGAAATCTGTGAAGTTCCACGGAGCCACAGCAGTGGCCACGGAGCCGGGGGTTGGAGGTTGTGCTGGCCCTGCATCCACGGATCCGGGAAAGCCCAGTGCACGTGGTCCTTGGAAGCCCTTTCTGACGACCCTGGCTTGGGAGAAGAGGCCCCCGTGCTCCAGACGACAGGGCCTCAGCAGCCCATGATGGGTTTATTATTTATAAGCTGCTGTCATCACTTTGGTCTAACTCACTCGAAAGAGTTTTTAATATTTCAGAAACAGACAAGCCTAGCATTGCCCAAGCTGATTCGCAGTCTTAGTCATATAAACCCTGCCTCCAAAATGAGGCTGCAAGATGACTTCATGCTTAATGTCTCCATGGGCACGCAGAGGGAAGGAACTGACCCCCCCCAGGGCTTTCGTGCCCCCCACGTGGAGCCCCAACAGGGTATTCAAGAGCGGCGTGGCCTCCTTGAGCCCAAACCCAGCCCCTCCCGGCCCCTCCCAGCCCGGCCCACCCGGCCCACCCCTGCCCCACGCCAGGCACTGGACCAAGGCCTCCGGGCACATTATCCTACCGGCCCCTCCAATGTTGTTCTTCCCCCACTTCAGATGAAAAGAAACAGGGTCTGAAGAAGTCCAACAACGTGCCAGAAGCCACACGGGGAGTGCTCCAAAGCCAGGATTCTAATCTAGCTCGAATTCCACACAAACGAATTCGATTTCCCCATTAACTAAGCCGTATTTCTGGAAGTCATTCCAGGTAAAGGTGAGAGTGAGAGCCAAGCTCCTGGGTCACAGACCTGAGGGCCATGGGGGGCACAGCCAGCTGTGGATGTGTGATTGGTGCACCTGGGGTGTGTGCCAAGCAGGGTGGGGGCACTCGCTTCATGATCCTCAACATGGATTACAAAGGGAGTTTAACGTTAAAAAAAAAAAAGGTGAAATATGTGCAGAAAGGCTCTCAGAGACAGGAGGTCTGCCCAGGTCTTTCTCTGCAACGTCTTTAAGAGACTAGCCAGGCTCTCCCTTCCCACATGGCTCCCACCACCCTGACCTGAGGAACACTGAGACCCCAAGTCTCAGGGCACGTCCTCCCCTGGATCCACCCCCAGCAGCAGGGACCCTCACTCCTGCCCACAGCGCTGGTGGCAAAGGCAGAGATTTGGTGGCAGAACCACGGGTAACATGGTGTATGGAAACACAGTATTAAAGTCTCAAGCCTCTTCTCCTGAACAGAGTTCTCTCGAAGGAGCACATTTCCACTGGGCAGAAGTCTAAAGCCATCAATGTGAAAGAGCTTTGCTTTCTGTGACTGTTCCTTCTACCCAAAGACTTTCCTACTCTGTTGTAGTTCATTTCCTTGGGGGAGGAAAAATCACTATTCTATTTTAAAGAGTTGATTGATTTTGTCTATAAAGAAATAAATGACTAAATTTTCCTCCTTGCTGCCTTGAAGTTTCATTTAATCCCATCATCTCTGGCCATGTCTTGAGCACCTCCTTGTAAGAAGGGTTTCTTAAGTCTTATTTGATCCACCACAGCCTGGCGATGCCACTCTCTCTCTCTGGGATAGCTTCTCTCTCCAGGGCTCATTTTCCCATTTCTAAAATGAAGATGAGAATATCAAGTCCAGAAGTTACACCCTGAGCACTTTCCATGAACCAGGCACGTTATATTCACAATCTCACTTCATCCCCATAGTGATCCGACAAGACAGGTATTATTAGTCCCATCCCCATTTTCCAGATAAGAAACTGAGGCTTAGAGAGGTTAACTGGCCCATAGTTACAAGTGGTAGAGCCCGGGTTTGTATTCAAGCTAGCCTTATTCCAAAACCCAGGCTGGAACCACGATGCCCCCAGAGGGGATTAGATTAAATAAGATGGCTCAGAGCTTTGTTGCCTGGTTCACTGAGGGTTCTAGGGGTGAGGAGGGGCTCCTACCAGCTCAGGCAGCTCTAGGAGCTTCGTGCCTTGCTCTGTGCGAGCTGAACCATGCTGGACCTTGAGGCCCTGGACACTGCAGCCACCTCCTCCTGAAGCACCTCATGTCCCTCTGGGGGAAAGGAGGCCACCAGCACAGAAGTGATCTGCCTCTGCCTCATATGCTGAGCCAAGGGGTGGTGGGAAGAGCATGGCCAGAGACCTTGGTTGGACGTGTTCCTCTAGGAGCCAAGTAGATCCAGCCAAGTTTAACATCAACACCCTCCCCCTACGCGCACAAGTGTTCGCGCACACACACACACACACACACACACACACACACACACACACACACAGAGGCGAGTATGTACTAAGAGACCCTTTGACACAAAGCGAAACAGCCCAGGTTTGGGGGCATCTCCTGGGGAAGTGGTAGGGCAGCTGCATGGAGAGGAGGACGCGTCCTGGGACCTGCACCCGGAACTGTCCAGGGAACAACCCCCCATGAAACCACGGCTCTTGCAGAGACTGAGCGTGCGGCACTGCTTTCAGAGAAAGGCCCGCGGGCACGATCCAGGGCCAGACACTTGGAAAGGCCGCTCTTTCAGGTCTTGTTTTTGCTCACAGCCATCATCATTTGTTTCTCCTAAGTGAAATTGCATTCGAACGGTTGCACTGGGCCCAGGAGAAGGCCAATGAGCTAGGGCAAGCATTGTCTGGCAAAGGAAGTGTTTCCCAAAGTTCAGCAGCCCCAGGTAGCGGCCTCCAGGTGGCCCACGGCCGAGCAGGCTGAGCGCGTCTCTCCCAGACTGTCCCAGAGAGGGGCCGTGCGGTGCGGCTGGGCCCCCTCTGCTTCTCCCTCTATCTCCAGGCGGGCTCCCAAGGCGGGGACAACAAATGCTTCTATCGGACCCTCACTGGCCTATAACTGAGAAGGCCCTGGAACACCTCTGTCTCAGCCACCCCACTCTTCAAAAAAAAAAAAAAACTGAGAATTTCACTTTCTGGCTCTGGCCTCAGCTCACTCTGTTTTCCCTTCGAGGTCCCGACTTCCTGCCTTTAACTGTCCCATTTCTCCAGTGAGACAGAGCCTTCGGGGGGCACTTTAACCACGATGTCTAACTATGAGATGAGAGGCTTCGTCCCAGCTCCGAGACGCGCAGGACCGGCTGGTGGGAGTCCATGGCAGTCCGGAGAGGGGGCGTCTTTCATCCCTGCTGTGGGCCCTTGGGACAATCTACTTCAGTCTATTTATGGAGCCCAGGATGGCGGATGAGAGGACAAGGAACTGGGCTAGAAGGGATGGGGGGATGACCAGGTTCTTCTCTTCCTGCTCCCTCTCTCGCCCGACCTTACGCCAAGCCCTCCACTCCCGTTTCTCCAGACCATGGCTGCCCAGAAGCTAGGGTCTTGCAGCCCCGTGGCACACAGTGTCAGCTGTGCCAGGCTCCCAGTGTCAGGTCCCAGCTCAGAGGCCTCCACTTACCTACGGGGGGCCCACAGGTAAGCACCCACCCACCTCCTTTCACCCCTCTCCCCCCAGCTGTCCTCATCACATGGCATTTCTTCCTGAAATGCCACCTGCCGTGCACATGGCCCCGACCCCACCCAGGAAAGGGGCTGACCTTGAGCCTACATGTGGGGAGGGGGCGCATTTAACGGTTCCTTTCAACTTCGCTGCCTCACAGAGATGTCGAGGAGGGAATTGATGACCTATTTTACAGGTAAGAAAACTGAGGCTCAGATGTGCACCAAGGCGTAACACCAAAACCTCTGCACTTTCCTTTACACGATGAAAAGGCTTGACTTTCAACCTCAACGCTGAAGAATGCCAAAAGGACGCTTCTAAAATCCCCTTACCAGACCCTCGTTGGATTGATTGATTTTACGAAGAAATGAAGGCAGCGTTTTTGGTGGATAGTGCTAATCCCTCACATTTCTGTACCATTTTTAACCTTTCCCAGTCATGCATAGGCTATCTCATGTTTACAGGGAATGATCCATGGAGGTTCAGACAGGTTTCATGGATTTTTTTTTCCTTTCCAATAGAGGCCATTCGATCAATGTAAAACTAAATGTGATTTAATGGAAAGACTTGTGTTTAAAATTTTGCAAATCAAAATCATTTCTGTGTCCGATTTTTTAGACATACCAAGCTATTGTATGGAACTTTCATGCTGTCACGGAAGGATCCCAGGAAAGGAGTCAGCGGGCCTGGAACTGCTGTAGATGCCCACACCCCCTCCTGCTCAGTGAGCTCCAGGCTGGGGCCGGCAGCAGGGTCACGGAGAGGCAGGAGAGCTGGGTCCTGGTGGCTCGTCTCGGCTGCAGAGCCAGCAAAAGCCCTCCTTGCTAAACTGGGAGACTTTGGGCAAGTCACTGAATTGCTCTAGGGTCTCAATCTCCCCATCTATCAAATGAGGCTACTGGTGCCTAACTTATAAGAGTGTGGTGATGATTCATCATGTTGTTCAATATATATTCACTAAGCACCTACTGTGTGCCATGGATTCTTCTAGATGCTGGAAATACAGTAGTGAATGAGACAGACAAGGTCCCTGTCCTCATAGAATTTATTTTTTAATGCGGACAGGGGGAGACAGATAGTAAACCAGAAATAGGAGCATTCCAGCTGATGAAGACAAACAGAATGAGGTCACAGAGTGGGTGGGCGGGCAGCTGAGGGTGAGGTTGTGTGGGCAAAGGGTGAGCTGGGACAAACGAAAAGGAGCCAGCTAGCTCTGGCGAGAACAGGGAAGACAGAGAAAACTTGAAACGCAAGGGCCCCAAGTGGGACAGGTTAGGTGTGTCTGAGGAAGAGAGCACAGGCGAGCGCAGGGGCCACAGCCACGGGAGGGAGAGGGCAGAGCCCGGCGAGCCTCGGCACCCGGCCCTGCAGCCAGCTGGCAGTCAGCGTCCATGGAGACCATCACTCCTGGTAGACACGGTCCACGGAAAGCACGTAAACTGGCATTCTGGAAGGTGAGTGTCCAACAGCAGTACCAAACCCCCACGCCCCTCAAGCCCATCATGAGACCTATAAAATCATCCCGAACGCCACCTGCAGCCATGACAAAAACTAACAGAGAACTTAGTTTGCACCAGACCTGGGGAGTAAGAGTGGCTCTGAGTGCTTAATCCTCTGGGAAGACAGTACCCAAAGACTGGGTGGTGCTCCAGCCACAGACAGGGGAGGGGCCCTTCTCACATCTTTAGCCTCACCTCTGATGTGAGAACCGTCCCCTGCACGCACCTGCACACAATCCCGTCCCACAGCCTGGAGGCAAAGGTGAAAGGAAGAGGAGTTGAAGGCTGACCTGCTGGCTTTCTCAACAGAGGCCACGTGGAAGCTCATCTTCAGACAGGTTTGGGGGCAGTTATTTATAAAAAGAAGCACCCCCAGATATCCCAGCTGCCATGGCCAAGATCAACTCACACTCAAGGTTAATTAGATAGAACAATCCAAGTGCTAGCCCACAAAAACAATCTTATGGCCAGGCCTGGCTACATAATTTGCATAGCCCAGTGCAAAATGAAAATGCAGTGTTAAAAAACGATGAACAATTTTTTTAAAGATTTTACTTACTCACTTATTTATTTATTTGGAAAGCACGAGCAGGGGGAGGGGCAGAGGGAGAGGGAGAAAGAGAATCTTAAGCAGACTCCCCGCTGAGCGTGGAGCCCGACATGGGGCTCGATCCCACAACCCTGAGATCATGACCTGAGCCAAAACCGAGAGTCAGATACTTAATTGACTGAGCCACCCAGGCGCCCCAATAAAATGACGAACAACTTCAAAAAGTCACAGCAGAGCACTAAAACAAGCATAAGTCCCTTCTAGGAGCTGGACCGTGAGCCACTGCCCTGGTTGTCCGCACAGGAAGAAGCCAGCCTCAATAAGGGTAGGGGGTGGGGGGGTTGTTTTTAAGCTCTAGCACTAGTAGAAAGGAATCCGCCCAGAAATCAGACCTGTGTGACCTGCTGTGACCTGGGGAATGGAACCTTACCCCCGCCCCCACAGCCTCAGCCTTCCTTGTCCCGAACAATGGGGTTCACGGGATCACATCCTCTGGGCTACTGTCCTGCCGGTAAGGAGGGCAGTGTGAGGCCAGTGAGCTCAGGAAGGTGGAGGTGCTGGGAATGGGGAGGCCCCGCACCACTCGAAGGATCCTGAGTGTTCACCAAGACCGGCAGAGTGCTTGGATTTCTGAAGAACAGTGACATTCCCCAGCCATTAAGTCAAATTAACATAATTCAAACAAAACACCTAATTTTAGCTCTGTGTAACAATTCCTCCTCACCAGAACAGACACCCCTGCCTCCCCTCGCAGGAGCTCAGTGCCCGAGAGAGAGAGAGGCAGGAGGAAACCAAACCACTCCGACACAGGCCTCTCACTGAGGCAGGCACCAGATTGTTCCTAGCTTCACAGCCAAGAGACGTGCTCCTGGCTGGCTTCTGCTGCATCCAGCAGCTGAGCATCCTGCTGGCCCAGCTCCTCGGCGCTTCGCTCGGCAACTGAGCAGGGCTCAGCACTCAGAGCAGCCCCTCTAGGACCAGAGACACCGTGACAGCCCGGCCCAAGTGGGAAGCAGGCGCCCCGAGGCTCTCCCAGGGCACCGGGTCCCACAGCCTCAGCTGTCCTGCCTGTGAAATCAGAGCAGTGTCTCCTGATTGGCCTCCTTCCCTCAAAGAGTTGTTTAAGACATTAAGGATTGTTATTCCGTGCGTCTGTGTTGAATGAACATCACCAGATTCATTCAATCAACCCACAGGTTCCGGGGACGCAGAGATGACCAGCTACAACCCTGTGCACCATCTAAGGAGGAAAACAAGCATTTAACCCCGGGATTGGCAAGTGGTACAAGGTCAGATCCAGCCCCCACAAGTGAAGAATGATTTTCACATTTTTAATGTGAAATGGCGGGGGGAGAAAAAGAATAACATTTGTAACACATGAAAATAAATGCCATTCAAGTTACAGTGTCCATAAATAAAGTTGTATTGGAACATAGCCATGATCATTCATTTGCGGCTGCCTTCGTGCCACAGGGGCAGAAGTGAATGCCTGCAGCAGAGACTAAAAAATATTGGCTCTCTGGCCTTTTACAGCAAAAGTTCGCCTTACCTCTGATTTTAACAAAACACTTAGTGCCCTGACACTGAGATTAGCAGTGCTCATGGAACACAGAAGAGGTTATTTCTACTTAATAAAGTCAGGGAAGCCTTCCTGGAAGGGGTGATACTTTTTTCTGCATTTGAAAGATGAAGAGGAGTTCATTTTGTAGCCCAGGGGAGAGGAGTTTCAGACTTAGGTGGACAGCACTGCCAGTATGAACAAGGCCTGCGGGGCATGGCAGCCTATAGGAAAAGACCAGCACATTATTTACAGGAAAAGGAAGGAAGAATATAAAGCTGAAAGAAGACTTAGGCCAAGTGTGAAGAGTGCAGTGTACCTGCAAAGGCGCTTTTCTTGTGCCCCTTTGCCCCAAGAAAGAAGCACAGTGCAAGAGTAGGTATCTAAGATAGATAGATGGATGGATAGATAGACAGATAGGCAGGCCGACTCAGTAACTCAAAGGGGCAACAAGACCTTGCATCCAAATAGTACTCAGAAGTGTCCGGCTCGGGGCCTGCTCAGCCAGGAGCCTTGGGGAGGTCACTGCCTGCATCCAGGCCTCAGGTCCCATCTGTAGAATGAGCAGGTTGTATTTGATGAATGTGCCTCGAAGGCCAGGGATGCACAGAACAAACTAAGTGTCCACCCCAGGCCACGGCTGGCAGCGCATCGGGCCCTGAACCTACCCGGGGCTGCACATGGCACCAAAAAGCATTAATTAGGGCAGTGGGACAAGGACCAGTTTGGAATAATCTAACCAGGGCACATCTCCTTCCACCAGGCCCGGAGAGGGCTCAGGCTTTTGTGCCCAAATTGGGCTCCCTGCAGCCTCCTTCTAGCAGAGGCACCCAGGGGCTCCCGAAAGGACATAGCCCCTCCACCCACGGTGCAGAAATGCACACTGATTTCTGCATGTTCTTGTTGTGCCGCCTTTATGTGGTAGGGCTGTTTCTACATGGAACAGAAGAACCCCAATCCCCCTTTCCTTCTCTGAGTTCCCCCCACCATGTTGTGCTCAAAGAATCACAGCTTGTGATTTCTCGCCAGAGCACAGAAGACAGAATCCTGGAGAGCTGGTTCTGGTATTTGCTTGGCCAATAAAGACAGCTGCGTACTCTGGACACATTTCCTTTCTCTGGACCATAGTTTCCCCAGGAAGGGTTGGGGTATGAGATCTCCAGGGTCCCTTCCAATCTGCTATATCAGCTAGCCCACTCCGAGCCCTCCGTTCTACAGGTGAGAAGACAGAGGCCCAGAGAGGTGAAGTGATTTTCCCAAGGTCACCCAGCCACTTCCTGAGGGGCACAGTCAGGACCAGCATCCTTGGCTCCTCCTGTTCCCATTCTCTGGCACTGGGCACGCCCTGCCTGTGTGTCTGTTTGTCTGGATGCCTGTGTCCAGCCATAGCCCTGGGTCTCTCTGCATCCACATCTGCACCTGCATCTCCATCCTCACCTCCACCTCGTGTCTGTGTCTCCATTGCTAGACCCATATCTGCGGTGTTGGCTCTGCTTCAGGGAAGGCACGCCTTCTCTTCCCACTTGCTCTGGAGGACCATGGAGGGCGGCGGGGGTGGTATTTTATCTCCGAGTCAAGGGTAGCATTCTCACCAAGCCCTGGGCTCTGTGTTAGTGCTTACACGCATCCTCCCCTGAGGTACTTACTTTCATTTCATTCCCTTGATCCTCAGAACAGCCCTAGAGGCAGGAAGGTGAAGGTTTCCAAATCGGGTAGCTGGTGTGAACTTCGGCCCTCGCTCTCATCAGATGTATGACCTTGGGCAAGTTACTTAACCTTCCTGAGCCCTCCAAGGTCCTCATTGGGCTGTTGTGCCAGTCCCTCGGGCTAAGTGGGCTCAAGTAAGGGGTGTGCAGGTCAGAGGTGCCTCTTGCCTTCCCTCCTCTCCTTCAGTGGAGGGAACATCAGCCACCTACGGCTGGGCCTCACTGTTCTTCTCCTGGAAGCTGGGTAGGCAACGGATAGATAAAAAAAAAAAAGAAAGAAAGAAAGAAAAGAAAAAAAACAGAAGGCGACATGGCTTGGTCCACAACTTCCCACATCTGCTACCGCCTGCTTGTTATAAAAAACCAGGACTTTATCGAGACATGTCCAACATTTCAGTCCCAGCTCCAGTGCTCACTAGCATGTGAAACGCACTTAATCTTCCTGAACCTCACCTTCCTCCCATGCAAAATGGAAAAGCTGCTCCCTGCTTCTCCAAAGGGCCATCGGGAGGACAAGGGAAACAAGGCACTGGGTGCTGTAACCACGGCTACTGTCCTCGAGGCGCTGGCTCCCTGGCTCCTGGGGCTCTCTGAGGCCTGAATATTCAGGGGCTCATCTCCCGAAAGATGCGACCACTGGAGAAGTTTCCAGTTCAACAGCAGCCTGGACTGGACTCCCCCTTTCTGGGACACTTCTCTCCTGCCTCTCTCCAGTCCCAGCCAAGCAGCCACTGGAGAAAATGTGACAGGTTCTCGGCGCCAGGGGCTTCCATTAAAACCAGTGAGCCCTGCATTCCAGACAGAAGGACAGGGCCACTGGGGCACAGGCCTGAAATCGGAAAAGACCTTCAGCTGGGGCTGAACGGGAATACTGACCTCTCCTGATAATACTCACTCCTTGGAAACTCAGTCAGTGATGAAGCTGGGATTTTCCAAAAATGCGCAATTCATCTCTAAAAGGGAGCCTCTAAAAAAGCCATGATTGTCTGGCAAACCACATCGTGTATCCAACAGCAAACTGCCTGTGCTTTGGGCCATGGGTTTGCCTGAGTCTGCTTTCCAGGAAAACACAGGCAGCAAGGGCTGCTTGAGCCCCCTCCCCCACTGGAGTCAGGGCCTCCCGGGCTCCACCAAGCTCCACGGGAGGACGAGTCTCGCTTTGCTCATGACCTTGAAAGCAACGCAGCGTGTGACAGATCCAGTCACCTTCCACTGAAAATAGAAGGTGCTCTGCCTCCTGAATTCTCTGTTCACCTGCGGCAGGTACTCTCTGCCCTCCCAGAGGTTACACTTTGTTGCAAACATAGAAGGAGGCACCTTACTGGCCTCAGCAGGAGGTTTATGGAGCCACAGGGGGTCTGATTATTCAGGCTCTCCAAAAACATACACCCCCAAGGACGGGATCTGTTCACCTTGAGCATGGAGACCTTCCAACAGCCCAAGTAACTCACACGTTTTATCAGCACACCTTCTCTCCTTGACCCGTCCACAGGAACAGCAGGGTCGTGGGAGTAACAGACTGGATGGGATGAGGGTCAGCCAGCTGAACCAGAACCCTACGCTGAGTGCTCTTTCACACTTCTGCTAACATTCCTATGCCCTGAAGCCTCATAGCCATTAGAGCTGGACCACAACACAAGACAGCCTCCCCCGCCCCCAGATTTCTCTGCCAGCACACCTGAGGCTGGCTTTGTAAATTCACAGAATCTCAGAATCACTGTACGACCCCCGCCCCCCCCCAGAAGCCCTCTAAATCAATCCCCTTATTTTAGAGGAAGGAAAACTGAGGGTCAAAGAAGCATCCAAAGCTACACAAGAGAGTGGAAAAGAAGCAGAACTCGGCTCTCTTAACTCCAAGTCTGTTCTTTTCATCCACAACCACAAGTAGTTAATGCTCACAAATCAGAGAGGTGGTATGGAAGGAAGGAGAGGTTCCATTATTTTATTATTTATTTATTTGAGAGGGGGAGGGGCAGAAGGAGAGAGTTTTAAGCAGACTCCACGCTGAGTGTGGAGCCTGCACGGGACTCGATCTCACGACCCTGTTATTATGACCTGAGCCAAACCAAGCGTCAAAGGCTCAACCGACTGTGCCACCAGGTGCCCCAGGAGAGGCTCCATTAATTGAGAAATGCCAGGTAATGATTTAGTTTCATTTCCTGACTGGGTCCATAATCCTGATTTGTCCTGGGACTTAGTTGAAAGTGCCATTAGCTTTAAAAGGCTTGGGAAACTCCCTGGACCCATACATAGTGGCTGAGTGGGAAGGGATCCTGGACACCACCTCCCCAGCCTCCCTTCAGGGCTGGCACCCCTTCTATCGCATCTCTGACCCTGAATCAGGAAAGCTGCTTAGAGGAAGCGAAGCTGGGCCCTAAGAGAGAGTAAGGAGTAGGCTGAGTTCCAGAGTGGGTGCGGCATGTGAAGGTGCAGGGCTGGGAGCACCACAGGCCCTGGGAGCACAGTGACGGGGGTGATGAGGGATAAGACCCCAGTGGCAGGCAGATCACGAGTGGCCTCGGGAGCTGTGGGAAAGAGTCTGACTTTATCCTAAAGGCGATGGGAAGTACCGAAGGGTCCTTGTGAGGAAAGGGGATGCCTATCACACAGTGTTTGTAAAAGCATGACTCTTGCTCTAAGGTAAAGACTGGATTGGAAAGGCAAAGCCTAGAGGAGGTTATTGCAGGAATGATACATGAGCAAGAGCATTGGAGACACGGGCTGGGGCAGAGAACGGCGGATTCATGGGCAACATCCTTAAACGTCCTACCGGCTGATGGTAGAGCTTCACCCTGGTACAGAATCATAACGTTTTTTCCAACCCCCTTTCTAGGTCCTGTCGGGCGTGGGGTGCTACCCACGTGGAGTATAAGTGTCAAGATTCATCCACACGGCTTGCAGTCCAGATGTCCCCCCAATGCAGGTCTGCTCAAGAACAAGGTCAAAGGCTGAGGCGCATGGGACAGGCAAAGTTTTATTTAGAGTCAAAGAGGAAAAGGCCAGTGGTCACATTTTTTAAAATCTTCATTGATTTATCCATTTGGTGGTCAAAATGCAGACGTGTTTCTCCCTGCCACCCGACCCCCACATCCACAGGCTGTTTATGCTCGTGTTTTAGATTTATCGGTTGCTCTGTGGGAGATAGGTGTGTGTGGTGATGGAGATCCTAGAGCAAACATTTATTGGGTGCTTTACATATATTAACTCACTCAATCCTTTTTTTTAAAGATTTTATTTATTTATTTGACAGAGAGAGACAGCGAGAGAGTGAACACAAGTGGGGGGGGGCGATCAGAGGGAGAAGCAGGCTTCCCGCCAAGCAGGGAGCCCAATGCGGGGCTCGATCCCAGGACCCTGGGATCATGACCTGAGCTGAAGGCAAACGCTAAACGACTGAGCCACCCAGGCGCCCCTCACTCAATCCTTGCAACAACCCTGCATGGTTGAGCAGTACATATTACTTTCTCTACCTTATAAATACCACTGATACTCAGGGAGGGTAACTGAGCAACTTGCCCAAAGTCCCCAGCTAATAAACATCTGAGCCAGGACACCAACGCATGGCCATCTGAATCCATCTCACTCCAAAGCTCGCATCTCTTCATTGCTGCTTCAACAGCACAATCAAAGATGACCCCCTGACACGCACTGAAGTCCTCTGACTTTTCTGGTCACCTTGCAACATGAGCATAGTGGAATATGGGACAGGGCAATCTAACCTCGTTGAGGACTTGGGAGGCCATGTTCACACTGAATTCTGCCAGAAGAGTTGGCATTAGTGTGTGAGGCAAAAGATGCTGCAGACAGAGGCGCCTGGCTGGCTCAGTGGGTAGAGCATGCAATTCTTGATCTCAGGGTCATGAGTTCAAGCCCCACGTTGAGTGTAGCACTTACTTAAAAAAAAAAAAGACTCAACAAATAGCAAGATCTAAAGGCAGAGAAAGCATACATATCTGAAGTACTAGAAGCTCAGAGTCCAGCTGAGTGCAGCATGCAGAAAAGAGATGAAATGGGAAAGGTAGTTATGGGCTAGTCTGGTGGGGGTGGGGGGTTTAAGGAGCCCAGAGTAATGAGCCTGGACTATATTCTAAGGGCAATTAGGAAGCCACTGAAGGATTTAAAAGAGGGAGTGTCAAAATCTGATTTGCATTTTGGAAGCTCACTCTGGCTGCAGAACGGAGGATTAGACCCAACACACACACATTTTCAAGTTGGTTTACAATGGATGGCTTCACATGCCAAGACCCAACTGCCCAGACTTTTGGGACCACACTCCAGCTCCACTTTGAGCCAGTACATTCTGTTACCTACTTGGCTCTAGTCCACATCACCTTGGAATTCTTTATTGGGGGTGTGACATCATCTATAAATTCCAAGCTTTCAAGCCAGACACAGAGGCAGAGAAGGCTGGCTATCCTTTCTGACAAGCAGGGCACCCTCTGCCTTTTCTTTTAATTATATTACATTGCAGTTTTAATTATATTACATCTTAAACATATTCTTACCTTTTTATTAGAAACATATTCTTAAAAACAAATTCTTTTAAGCAGCATTTGTAGTGAATGCATAGCATTTTGCCATATGGGCGATGGTGCTGAAGTCCTTCATTGAAAAGTCAGTTAGTCCTGCCTCCCCACAGCCCACCCCAAGCCCCGGGACTTGCCTTCCCTGCAGGCAGGAGCATCCACCAGTCAGATTTCTTAGTTTCACATGGCCGGTAGGCTTTGTCACGTGCATGTGCCCTAGTTAAAGCAATCACTCGGAAGATCTGCGCTCCAGGGCCTTGCTGGAAAGCGCGGACTGGAACCGACACCTCTCCTTTCCACCACCAGCCCAACAGACTCCCGGATATTTAAGAACCTTTTCTATTAGCTCTCTCCCTCTCTCAACCGAGAGCTCCAGGAAGCTACCTGACAATCTATGCTCCCAAAAGGACTCATCATTTTCTTCCTAAGCTGTTCCCCTCCTCTTTCCTGGTTCAATGAAAGGCATCGCCAACTAACTAGCCCAACACCAAATCAGAAATGAGGTCGCGTGGACTTTTTTTTTTTTTAACCAATGAGCCACCCAGGTGCCCCTGAGCCATATATTTTTTTTTTGATGTAGTGTTCCATGATTCATTGTTTGTGCATAACACCCAGTGCTCCACACAGAATGTGCCCTCTTTAATACCCATCACCAGGCTAACCCATCCCCCCACCCCCCTCTCCTCTAGAACCCTCAGTTTGTTTTTCAGAGTCCATCGTCTCTCATGGTTCGTTTCCCCCTCCGATTTACTCCCCTTCATTCTTCCCCTCCTGCTATCTTCTTCTTTTTCTTTTTTTTTTTTTAACATATGTTGCATTATTTGTTTCAGAAGTACAGATCTGTGATTCAACAGTCTTGCACAATTCACAGAGCTCACCATAGCACATACCCTCCCCAATGTCTATCACCCAGCCACCCCATCCCTCCCACCCCCCACCACTCCAGCAACACTCAGATTGTTTCCTGAGATTAAGAATTCCTCATATTAGTGAGGTCATATGATACATGTCTTTCTCCGATTGACTTATTTCACTCAGCATAACACCCTCCAGTTCCGTCCACGTCATTGCAAATGGCAAGATCTCATTCCTTTTGATGGCTGCATAATATTCCATTGTGTATGTATGTGTGTGTGTGTGTATATATATATATATATATATATATATATATATATATATATATACCACATCTTCTTTATCCATTCATCTGTCGATGGACATCTTGGCTCTTTCCACAGTTTGGCTATTGTAGACATTACTGCTACAAACATTGGGGTGCATGTACCCCTTCGAATCCCTACATTTGTATCTTTGTGGTAAATACCCAGTAGTGCAACTGCTGGATCTTATGGTAGCTCTATTTCCAACTGTTTAAGGAACCTCCATACTGTTTTCCAGAGGGGTTGCACCAGCTTGCATTCCCACCAACAGTGTAGGAGGGTTCCCCTTTCTCCACATACGTGGACATTTAATCGTACACACATACACACACACACAGGCAAATAGGTTAATATAAGTCAAAGTGAAACCTACTACAGATCAGCCTTGACTACTTATTGGTACCCACTCTACTACAACAAAGACCAATTTTCTCCACCACCCAAATAGCTCATTGGCCACATGCTCTCTTGTCCCCAGGAGCCACCCCAGCTCAAACCAGCCTGCCCCTTAGCTGCATTATCCCTCAGCATGTCACAGAGTTTCTGTGCCAAGGCACAGGAACCTTTCAGACTTCTGCCTGGAGCCCCTCAGGTTGCCTCTGCCCTGTGGACACAGCTGGGCCCCTGCCTTAGCTCTCTCTGCTGCCCCTTCCAGGACTCGCTCACCCCGCTCTCTTTGTTCCCACTGTTGGGCCCATGGTTCCCAGCCTACCGCCCCCTCCAGACCTTCTTGCCCACCCTCCACACACGCTATTGCCTCAGCTGAATGGCCCGGCCCACTGAAGACCCAGCCTCGACCTCCAGAAGCCTCCCGGGCCCCCTCCCCAGGCCACCCCTCTCTTGACCCTGACCAGGCTTACTTCCCGCATGGGACTGGCCATAGCGCTTAAGCCAACCCTTTACTTGCCCCCTTCCTATGGGGAATTGGAGTCTGATGCTGGGTGGAGGGAGGGGCCAGGCACCTGCATGTCTGGCAAGCTCCCCTCGGGTGAGGCTTGCGCAGAGCTAACCAGAGAGCATTTGTTCTAGCAGAGCTATGGGAATAAGCTGACGGATTATGACAAGACTAAGGGAAGATCAAACCAGGAGATGAAGGAAAGAAGTGAGGAGTAGAGGCTTTGTATTTACTTATTCTTTTATTCTATATCTAACTCCCCAAAGGAAGTGGGCAAGTAAAGGGTTGACTTTAGCATTGTGGCCAGTCCCAGGAGAAGGAAGCCTATCGCTCTACTAGAACAAAGGCTCTCTGGTTAGCTCTGTGCAAGCCTCACCGGAGGGAAGCTTGCAGGACATGCAGGTGCCGGGCCCCACCTGCACCCAGTGTCGGACTCTGCAGGTGGAGATGGGGCAGGTCTGTGGATAACAAGCCCTCTCCCCCAGCTGCTCTGATACTAGCAAAGTTGAGGGGCCATGGGGCCCATTATCCCATCTCTTTTCTGGTGGGTCTCACCCTGGGTGTTTGGGGGCTGCCCTTTCAATCTCAGAACCGAGTGGAGGAATCACGGACCTCCTTCCTTTTCCCTATAGGGCTTCCTGTTGCTCGGTCCCTACCTGTCCCAATTCTACTTTAATAACATTCACTGCCTTCTGACTTCCTGTTCCTGTCTTCTTCCTGACTGTACCCTGCTCCCTCGGCCGTACTTAGACCACTTGACTTCTTCGGGGCAGCAGATGAAAACATGGGCATCCAAGCGAGGGATGGGCATGGGCAAGAGCTGGGCCACCCTCCCCTCCTGTTCCTGCCATGCCTCGCGGCCCTAAACACCAAGTCCAGCTGTCGACAAGCACTTCATATGAAGGCCCAGGACCCCAGAGGGCCAGGGATTCCTCCACATAACAAGCAAAAGTGCCAGGTAGGAGGAAAGAATAGAGGACAATGGCAGAAATGCTAGTACTCCAGAGCTACACATTATTAAACAATTCATGGACAAGATGCTGACTTGGTAGGCAGAGAAATCTCCACAACAGAAAGTAAAGAGGAAATAACCATTTTGTGAGGCAGAAGAGCCAGAAATAGAGCAGGTAATCTCCAGGATTCAGTTTTCAGCCACTCTTTCATTTGGCCTGTTGTCTTAACCCAAGTGCCTGGGCAGACCCCTCAGGGTCACGCGGGCTGCTCCTGAGACCTACAGAGGAGCCTCTGAACACGCATGTTCCAAAGGGAATCAGAGGCCAGCACTTCGGTCCTAAGCCCAACTCACCGGCCTCCATTCTGCCCTGGGTTACTTCCTCCTCTGGCAAGCTTCCCAAGAATTTGCAAGTCCTTCTGGTGAAGGCAGCAGAAGTACGTCTGTGCTGTCTCCCCTCTGGGTGCCTCACACAACCTTGACTGCCCTGGGGGTGCGTCATATACCTAAGCAGGCAGCCTCGTGCCGAGGTCTGCGAATAAGCTCGGAAACCAGGCTGGGCATGAGCCCCGCTCTGCGAGGCTCCAGGGAGACAATGCCTGTAGGACACACAGGCTCTCGATAAATACAGACCCCTCCTTTGATAAACAAAGCAGCTTGCTTTGCAGTAGCATGGTCAACAATGCTCTGAAATGGACAAAAGTGTACTAACGGAAACGGAATATGTATTATCGCCTTAGCAAAGACACGGAGAAATTCTCTTTGAAGGGAACCATCCAGTCACATTGGAAGCAAAGGAAAAAAGTTTTGTTTTGTTTTTTTTAATTGGCTGACATTAAATCTTCTTTGCTTTAGCTTTGAGCGACCATAATGCACATTTTCCTTTCTTGGTGCATGTGTTACGCTTGCACAGAGTCTCCCTGGAGGGGTCTGGTCTGCCCATAACACCATGTGTTCCATTATCTGTGATATCACACACCCTGGATTTATCAGCCATGGTTCTACCGGTGATGGTATTCTAAGAAAATTTAGGAACCACTTTCATGTTCCCCTTTTGATTTACAGCTACAATTGCCATGCAGGACTTTAATAAAGCCCATCTCAAAGTTTTAGACTGGACCCATGGAGATAACTAAGTCTGCAATAATAAATCTTGTCAAAATGGGAAATTCATTCCTTTCCTGAAAATGAAATGAAGATATGATTTGAAGTACCCTTTTCTCATTTACCAGCACTGAAATAATAATGTGCTGGTCTTCCCAGGCACACATCAAAATTTCACACCACCAACTGGAAGGTCAGGCAAGAGCTCTGGTATTGGATTCATTAGAAAGAATAGTTTAATTAATAATCATTATGTTATTTAAAAAATAATCATTATGTTATTAACTATAGCCTTTTGAATATCATGGGAGTTTTAAAGTTTACAAAGCACATTCGTTTGATTCTCATCCCTATTTTGCAGATGAGCAAACTGAGGCTCAGAGAAATTCAGAAGCATATGCACGCACATGTAGCTGGAACTGTAATCCAGGATGGACTCCTAGCCTAGCATGCTGTAAAAGAGAGGTTTTGAGCTGTTTTTCCAGAACCAGAAATGGAGATATGGAGCCAAGGAAAGCTTATTTGCTTTTTTTCAAAAACCAAACATTGATGACTTTGCTTTAGTCAGAATAATTCAGGGAAAAAATAGATTTAGTTGGTTCCAATTCTGTAGGGCCAACTCTTCCAAAATCAGTTTAGTAGAAAGGATAAAACAAGAATGCACATTGCACACACACACCCTAGGACAAAGGTTGACAAGGTGGAGAAGGAACAGTGGGGTGGAGGTGAGGAGGGCATTCAGGAAGGGTTCCCTGAAGAATGGAGTGATGGGCTCGGACACTGAAGGGGAAGAAGTGATGAGAGGTCTGCCTCTACAAAGGCATTATGGAGGCAAAGCATGGGGATGAAAAGTGCCTGCACATGGTCCCCATTCACTAGTGTCCGTTCATTTTTGTTGAAAGGAGGAGGAAGAAGCCTCAGACTGGGGTTAAGAAAAAGCCATAGTGAAAGGAGATAAGCAGAACCAGTGAGCCAGCACTTTGCTAAGCTGAACAAAAGAAGGGACAGGTCACAGGGGCTGCCGCACGGTCCCCTTCACGGGGAGGCCATTTGCTTCAGGTTCTGAGTTTTGGCTGCCGACCCACTTACTTTGAGCAGCGGCTGTGAGGAGCAAAAGATGTGCAAACTAAAGAGTGCTGGACATCACTGAGGATGTAGTGTCTGTGCTCACAAGACCCTGCTCTCCTGGTCTGGCAAAGGGCTGGGGTGTCGGGAGCAGCCAGGGAACAGCCCCAATGCCACTGTCCCTGCAGCTGGGCTGGAAGCACTGGGTTGGGAGAGGAACCTAGAGCAGGCTGGGAAAGTTCGCACAACTTCAGCCACTGCCGGTAGCTCCCAGAGCTCCAGAAAGGCAGGGCTATGGCCGTTTTTGGAGGATCCCAAGGCACTAAAATAAGAAGAGATGCCAAAGCAGGGTTGTGGTATATTTTAAAGGCTCGCAACTAATAAATTAACATGTTTAAATAATGAACGTGCAATGTACCATGATTATGCTATTCAAAAGCCAGAGACTTTATATACAAATATTAATTCATACTGCAAAATATACTCGTGATGTGATGTGGCAACGGGACCTAGAGTTAAAGACGTCTGCGGAACACCCTTCTCTTTCCATCCCGTCTGCTATATCTCAGATTGAAAGGATAAACTCATTTGCAGACAACAGCAGAAGTTTACATCTGAGACCCTTACAATCAGAAGACGTGGGCCCACATGACACTCGGGCTTAACTTCCTTCCCTTCACCCCACTCTTGCTCACCCCTCCCCCACCTCACCCCATCACACTCCTGGCCTCGACCTACTCCGGACTCGTGCAAGTCACCCCAAGTCTCCCCTGCGAGTCCAGTCACAGGATCACACAAAGACAGGTCCGCAGTCTGGGAGTGGGGCCTTGTCCCGCTGTGCGAGGGGGGCCGAGCACTCCCCGGGGAGCCCTGTCTGGTCTGGAAAGACCAATGGGCACAGCTGCACAGCAGAGTGGTGAAGACCACGTTCCCACTCCTCTGCTCGCTTGGCTTGTTCTCTGCTCTCTTCTTCTTGGCTCCTTGAGGCCCTGTGCAAACACTGTTGTTCCAAATGGCTAAAACCACTTGACATTTAGTGCAGCAGAGACCCTGCAAGGAACTAACTACATGCTCTGTGGTGGAATTCACTGCACCAAAAAATTAGATCGTTCCACTGCTTGCCTGTGAATCTCTATTGCCTTGCCAATGATTAGAAAAGAAAGAAATGTCAGACTTTCTTCGGATGCCCCCAAAAGACAGTCAAAGAGTATATTGTTCACCTGAACCCGTGTCTATGACAAGACAACATCGGAGCAAACAGAGACAAATATATTAATCTGCTCATTCAACCAATCATCCCATACATGTTCACTGCACACCCATTATGTGTCAGGCGCCAGGGCTACAGCCAGGAATAGGGTATGATCCCTTCCTTCAACAAAAGCAGAAGATGAAGCAGGGGGACAGAAGCAGGGACAAGGAGAGAGCTTAGCGAACACCATGCCAGGGTACTGACAGGTATGGCAGGGAGCAGGATTAGCGGGACCCCTTAAAGCAGGGCCGAGCTGCCAGACCCTCTTCTCCCTAGCTATCTCCCTCACGCCTTCATCCTCTCCTCCTTTATTTAATTGTGACCCTCCTCCCATGCTGGGCCTTACTTTCTCTCCAACCTCCCTGTCCTCCTCCCCCAACCTCAAGCCCTGGGTAAACATAAAAAGCACACATATTCCTGTGCCCAAGGCATCCTCAGCCTTAGAAAGCTTTCATTCTTCATGCAAATGCCTGCTTTACACATGCTTTGCGATTTATTTATTTCCATCCCAACCTTCAGAAGCAGGGGGACTTATCAGTAAATGTCATAAATTCCGGATTTTTTTTTCTTTAAAGCTGCAGCTCCAACAGCCAGCATCTGACAAGGATGCATGCTACACAAACAGAAACCTGAATGAAGCCCCAGAAGAATGCAGGCATTTTTAGAGCTCCAGAGTTTTAGCTCAATTCCCTGTGTCGAGGTGGTTTCTATCTGTGTCAGTCAGTGCGTCACAACACCAGCCTCCATCCCCCGTTGCACAGCACCCCCTTAGCAAGCACCTTCCCACACAATATCATCAACCATAAAAACTGCAACCAGTGTTGAAGTTACAACCACGATTCTTTCTACAAACGGGGAGGGATTCGGTCTGCTCAGTCAGTCCCCGCTAAGCAGGTTACCCATGGGACAAACACCTTTCCTTTCCGTAAATTCAGCGTGCCCTTGGCTCAGCTATATATTCCTATGAATTACCAATTCACTGGAATAAAATGTTCGCTTGCATCTGTGAAGTTCTTTCTTCGTGCTGATGACAAGGATGGTTCCACGGCAGCCCCAATCTGTGGTGACCAACGGTAAAGTCCTCACCTGCTTGATTTTAATCATCTTTCCCTTCAAACATTCCTTCATTGGCCCAAGTTAGACTTCACCTCAGATGAACCTTCAACCCTGGCCATCTGCTTCCCCAGCCCCTACAGGAGCGTCCTCTGCCTCCTCTAAATATCTCTTTCTGCATGGTTCTGTCCCCCTCACCTTTCCCTCCAGGGCCCTCCACCTTCTTATGATTTTGCATTTTGCTATAAATTTTAACTCTAGTCTCTGAGATGGCCCTCTAGACTATGCCCATAGCTAAGAGACCTCACAGTTATTATGGAATACAAACAAAGCACCCCATATCATACCCTCCTCGCCCCAAGAATTGGCTCTGCGAGTTTATGTCACCACTATCACTTTGACTTAAGATTTCCCTACTATTGTTGTATCAGTCCTAGCACCCAGGGTACTGCATACAATAATGAATATCTGTATGGGAGATTTCTGAATGCTTATTGACGCAGTATGCTATGACCAGCTATAAAACAAAATAACACAACTCAGGGGGAGGAAAATCTATTTTCATCTAGCACTCAAAATGGACATAAAGTTCATAAGAAGGTAAAGATTAAGACCAAAGAGATAAAAGGAATATTGAGATTGCCACTCTTATGTGTGTGTATTATATGCAGTTGGGATGCAGAGTTATATTGAAGGGAGCTTCATAGGATGGAAAGAAACCAAAGAAGAGAAGAAGGGAGAGTTCTGTTTTGACTATTGCTCAAAAAAATTATTTAAGGTATCAGGAGCATCAAGGAAGAAGCTCCAGAGCAAGAAGTGGGATAAAAACACCGAGTGAGCAGTTTGGGAGAGGATGGGCTTGGCTCCTAAAGCAATAGGCAGGAATGGAAATAGAGAGCACGCTTTTCTAACAAGAAATTTACATGCATGCCAAGAAAGTGGGTGAACACTGTCAGATATAACCAGACTTCCCCCTGCCTGACTCACAGGATGGGCTCTGGTATTTCAGACCCTAGCAGAAGGACTTGAGATTCTCTAAGTGGCACCAACCCAAACTCTGATTCACCATAGGTTTGGGAAAGGCCTCTTTTTCCGTCCTGCTAAAGGGGTGGTGCCTTTGGGAAACTACTATTTACACACACCATGGAAATCCCTTGAGGGAGGAGGGGCTGGCTCTTGAAGGGGTGCAGGAAAGCCTAGAGTGGGCTGGTTAATTCGGTTACAGTCAGAGAACATCTCTGCCCCTGTGTCTCATCTCTAGGAAAAAGCCTGATGTTGGTCTTGCTGACCAACTGCTAAGTGGAGTGTGACCCACAAGCTGTCTTTTCTGCTGTCAACCAAGGCTCCAAACTTCTTTCTCAGCGTGAGACAATTTCGGGGGGGGGACCCAAAACCAAAAACATTTCCTTCTCAATCAAGACCAGTGCCTCTGCCTGGAACCCTGAGGGGTCCCATTCCCTGGTGAGTAAGCTTGCAGGCTGTGCCACACACGGACTTCTTTGGGTTAAAATGGCTCTCCTGACGTTGGAGTTCAGTCCTACCTCCACTTCCCAGAACTGCATCCATGTACTGCTGGCCTCCTCCATGGGGGGAAGGTGGGCTCTAAAACACCTCTTAGCTGGAGCCTTCTGCCCAATTAACCACACCCTCCCTTTGCAATGAAAGATATTTCAGACTAAGAGGTGTTTCTCACCAAAGGTGTTTCTAGAGGTGCTTTGAGTCAGGGGTAGGGAGACCTCAGACCCAGAAGAAAATGCTCAACACACCAACAGCTGCTTTAAGGGGTCTGGGTCACGGGGTGGGGGCAGGGAGATACCTTGTCTCGGCACCCCTCCACAAAAAGGCAGACCTGTTCTCTGACCAGGCCCTTGGGCCAAGCTGGACAGCACCCTGTCTGGCTTCCAAAGGAACTTCCCCTCCTGGCCATCAGTCGCTCATCTTGAGTGACCCAAACATAGGATGCTGCCAAATGCCCCGGGGGCATGCCTTTCTGCATCTGGACTCGGGAGGGTTAGGAAAGGCACTTCCTGGGCTCGAGAAGGGTCGAGGAAGGACAGGAGAACTTGGGAACAAAGCTCTCCTTGTGGGAGCGTGGGTCACCGGGGGAGGCGCCAGGCAGAGCAGCCTCGGGAGCCCGGAGCCGCATTTCCCCAAACCAGCTTCCTCTCAAAGCCAGGAGAGGCGGCGAGCCGGAGCGGAGTAGCCCATCACCCTCGCGGGCCGCCGGGAGGCCGGAAAAGTTCCTCCCAGGGCGGCGCGGGCCTGCCGGCATCTGTCCAAGGTGCTGAAAGGTCTCCGCGGCCGGCGGGCCGGCGGGCTTCTGCGCGCCTTCAGCCTGCTGGCCGCCCGCTCTGCCCTTCCAGCCTCTTGCCCTGTCCTCTGCCCCGCCGCACCAAAGCCTCTTCCCTCCTCCTCTTCCATCCCGCGCCCTCTAGTCTCGAGCGGCATCAACTCCGCCGGCGCCCGGGTCTCCGCGCCCCCACCTCGTTCTTAGGTCCGCCGAGCCCCTTTCCCCAGCGGCCACCTCCAGGGCGCCTCTGCCGCCGGGCTGTCGCCGCTGCCCCCCTCTTACCTTCTTCTTTCGGTCACGGGAGCGGTTCCTCCGCTTCCTGTTGGATTCCTCCTTCTCCTTCTGCTCCTGGAGGGCCTGCGCCTCGATGTCTTTGATTTTCTTCAGCTGTTTGGCCGCTTGAGCCATGGCGGGTCACGGTGCTCCGGTCCCCGCCTCCCGGACCCCTCACACTTGGCAATCCAGGTGGCGACACCCTCCCGAGGAGGGAAAAAAAAAATGAGTCTCTGCTCCGCGGAGGGGGGAGCTTCTTTCCCCACCGCGGGAAGGATGCGGCCGGGTCGGCTGGGGAGGCGGCTGCAAGACGCTCGGAGGGCGAGGCGCGCCGCGGCTGCCCGGCGGCCCCCGGATGGCGCCTCCCGCCGCGGCCGGAGCTCGCTCGCCAGCGCCCGGGACGGGCTCTGGGCTCGGCCCCGCCGCCTCCCTCCCTCCGTCCCTCCCTCCCTCTCCTGCGGCGGCGGCGGCGGCGGCGGCGGCGGCGGCGGCGGTGCGGGGGGCGGGGGCGGGGAGGCGGCTCGTACTGCGGCGAGCGGCGAGCGGGCCGGGGAGGAGGCGGACTCCAGCAGTTAACGCAGGAGGGCGCGGGGGCCGCTCGCGGCCGGGGGACCCGGCCGGCCCGACGAGGCTGGGCGCGCTCGGCGCCCGCGCTGGTGCATTGCGAGCGGCCGGCTACAGGCGGGCGGGCCGGCCGGGCTTCCACCACTGCAGTGCCGCCGCCGCGGCCGCCAGACGCACGGGCCCCCGTGCCGTCGGGTCTCAGGGAACAAAGCCGGTCGCTCTACCCGGAGCTATTGGGACGCCACGGGGGACCCTACTGCGGGCAGCCTCGCCGCGCCGAGGGGCGAGGGGAGGCTACGGCGGGCGGCGGGCCCCGTGCCGAGGCGACCAGCAGACCAGCGCGCCTGGAGGCGGCGGCGGAAGCGACAGCACCCGTGGGGCGCCGAGGCTCGGACCGCGCGGCTGGGGTGGGGGCGGGGGCGGGACAGGGGCCGGGCCTTGCGGCGCCCCCCGGCGGCAGCCGCGGCACGGCCGGGCCAAGCCAGCGCCGAGCCTTCGCGGTTGTTTTGCCGAGGGCGCCCGCCGAGGGGCGCGCGCGGTGCCAAGGCTCCCCGGGGAAGAGGCCGTTTCCCCCACGTCGCTAGCTTAGAGCTTGATTTGCCCCTTCCAGACCATGTGGGCCTTTCATTTGCATATTTGCCAATTATAGCTAGAAAACGTGTCCAAGATGAAGTGAGCAGTTTTCCCTTGAGTTCCCTTTTGACGGGAGTGGAACTAGGTTTTTGCACCAGAGACCGCCCACCCCCCATTCTCAACACTCTCACACACACCCCCTCTCTCGGCAACGCCGCCTTTCCCGGGGTTCAGCTGTAAAGAACCAAACACCTGGCTGTTTAGGTCACGCAGCCGCAAAGGCAGGCTGCGGAAGGAGGAGGGGCCTTAAGCTCATCCACCCCCTCCTTCGGGCGACCCGCGGGAAAACCGAGGCCCCAACTTGGGAACCACTGCCCCTCCAGTCTGGTGCCGCTCCCAACCCACTCCTTCCATCAGGTGGCACGGAGCTCCTGACCCACATAAGGTAAAAGTGCATTTGTAGAAAATAATATTTAGGAATTGGTGAAGTCAGATGAAATAGTGTGCTTCCTTTGGTCCTAAACTGAGGGCTTGATGCAGACATTTAACCAAGCACAGAGCAGAGCCTGGCGAGTGGGAATCTCTTCTGTATTATGGCCAAATGCCTCCCAAAGGGCTCTGAGCACGCCCCTCATCCCTGCCTAGTCTTCCACCATCCTCTCTACCTAGATGCGAGTCAGTAATTAAGGGGCTGGCTGAACCTTTGCTTTGACCATTGTCCCCCAGGGCTGGGTTCTGGACCCTCTTCTCCTCTCTCTAGCTCAGCATTGTCCAACTGAAGCTTAATGGAAGCCACAAATCCCAATCTCCTATGTAATTTAAATTTTCAAGTAGCCACATTTAAAAAAGTTAAAAGAAACTGGTAAAATTAATTTTAATGATTTATTTTATTCAGTGTATCCAAAGTGTTATCATTTCAACATGCAGACGATGTAGAATTATTAATGAGATACCTCACATTCTTTTATACTTCAACATTCAGTGTGTATTTTATATTTAGAGCGCATCTCAATTCAGACCAGGCACATTTTCGTTGTTTAGGAGGTACATGTGACTCCTGCTTACTGTGTTGGACAGCACAGCTCTAGATGGTCTCCCCAAGCCAGCTCCCCCGTGTCCATGGCTATAATCAGCCTGCCAAGGAGGCACACATTTCCTCTCGGGCGCAGACCTCTCCTCTGAGTGCCAGGCCCGCGCACCTGTGACCGGAGGCCTCCTCCCTGTTAGCGCCTGCATCCCTGCTTGCCACCCGCCCATCCATCCCTCACAATGCAGTCACACTCATCTTTTCAAAATACACATCTGATCATTGTCACTTCTCAGCTTACCATCCTTCTTTTTGGCTTCTAGGACAAAGATCAGAATCTTCTGTCTGGCCCAGGAGAACCCGAATGATCAGGCTCTTCCTACCCCCGGCTGGTCTTACCCCAGCTGTGCCCTGGTACAGTGCTCCAGCCCCACCTTGTCAGTGCTGTCCCTGCTGCCCAGCCCGGACTACTCTGTCCCGGTCTAACTGTCCTCTCAACCAGGCCCTAGTCTGGCTAATTCCAGCTCACTCATCTACATCAAGGGAGTCTTCACTTTGTCCAGCAGGCCCTTCTGGAGCCCCCAACTAGCTCTACCATCTCATCATAACACCATCTGTGCCTCCTTCAGAACACCTGCCCTAAGTACACTTTTACACTGGTGTGATGGTTTTTTTGATGCACGTCTCCCCAACTAGACTTTAACTCCGTAAGGGAAGGCATAGTGTCTGGTTTGGCTCACCCTTGTATCCTCAGTAGCTTTCATGGTGCCTGGCACATAGTAGGGCTCAATAAATGTGTGTGAAAGAATCAACAAGTCTACCATGTACGGGCTTCAGGAATAACAATAAGACTAGCTGACACTTATTCAGCACTTCCATTTGCACTGGGCATTGTCACCAGCTTCCAGATGGGGGAAATGGGGCACAAGGGAGTGAAGTCACTTACTCAAGGTCTCAGCTCATCAGTCGTGGAGCCAGGATCTGGCCCTCACCGACTGGCCCCAGAGCACATACTCTTAACCATGAAGCTGCACTCAATTACTCAATCTCCTTATCTATAAACAAGGACACTGGTAATACCTCCCTTGAAGCATTGTCAGGAGGACGCGGGGAGAGAGCAAATGCAAAATGATTCAGGAAAACAAAGTGCCGTATCAAGCTTCAGTTTCCTCTTTTTTTGTTGTTTTAAATTAAATTATAGTTGACACACAATGTTACATTGGTTTCAGGTGTGCAACGTAGGAATTCATAACTCTCTACATACGTTATGCTATGCTCACCATAAGTGTAGCCACCATCTGTTACCATACAATGCTCTCCAGTACAGTTGGGTATACTCCCTACGCTGTGCCTTTCATCCCCTGTGACTTAATTCCTTCCATACCTGGAAGCCCATATCTCCCCCTCCCCTGCACCCATTTTGCCCATCCCCCCACTCTGCAACCACCAGTTTGTTCTCTGCATTTATGAGTCTGTTTCTGTTTGTTTATTCCTTTGTTTTGATTTTTAGATTCCACACATCCATGAAATCATATGGTATTTATCTTTCTTTGTCTGACTGACTTCTCTTACCGTAACACCTCTCGATCCATCCATGTTGTTAAAAATGGCAAGATCTCATTCTTCTTTATGGCTATATTCCCTTGTGTGTATACACCACATCTTTATCCATTCATCTGTGGATGGACACTTGGATTGCTTCCATATCTTGGCTATTATAAATAATGCTGCAATAAACATGGGGGTGCAGATATCTTTTCCAACTAGTGTTTTCATTTTCTTTGGGTAAATACCCAGTAGTGAGATTACTAGATCATATGGTATTTTTATTTTTAAATTTTTTGTGAGCTTTAGTTTCTTAAGGCAAGGAGTGCAGAGATTGGACGACTTGGTGTCCAAGGTACCTTTCAGATCCAGAATCCTGATTTCTCCTATATATCAAAATCCTCATAGGAAACTTTTGAAGATTAAAAAAAAATTCTGAGACACAGAGGGAAAACATTATCATTAATAAACCGTGGGCAGTGAGTACAGAGGCCCTGCCCCAAATCACCCTTCATGGTGGCAGCTCTGGCCTTGTATTTCAAAAACCCCATAGGGGGAAAGATGAAAGTCCTGTCCATGTCAGGGTTCCTTTGTAGGGTTGTCCCCCTGGATCCTATTATATGTTAGGAAGATTGCAAGCTGAGAAAATGGGATTGTGCTGTCTGAAGGCATGTGCTCCCACAGGCTGATGTGGAGGAGGGCAGAGGGGTGAGGGGCCGCTGCACCCCTGCAGCAGATGAGGACACAGGAGAGAACATCAGAGCAGTTAGAGGGGCTTCCTTCCTCCTGGTCAGAGGACAGACAGTGTTGGGCATCTGTGGAGTTCTAGACACTCCTCATATCACAGAGAATAACGATAATGATCATTTATTTACCGACAGTTCACGATGCCCTGGGCACTACTACTCATTTACATAACATTTATTTCTCATCACAAAGGCCTTGTTACCCCTACTTCCCAGAGGAGGCAGCCGAGGCTCAGTGTGTTTACCTGACTTCCCTGAGGTCACACATCTAATGGGGCAGTCAGTATTCAGACCCAAACTGCTGAACTCCAAGCCTGACCTTAAGGAAACCATCAGGTGACTGGTTTTGCCAGTGACTCAGCGGGTTCTCGTGCAGTGCATAAGTAAGAGTAATTATGTGAGTTAGCCGCATCCAGTAATATCCCCAGGCCGCCAACCAAAGGGCCAGCCTATTCCTCTGATGGTGTAGAAACAAAACCCACAGCGCTCTGGGCAGCATCCAGAGACTGCCCCTCTGTGGTCACTGAGGGCCACTTCCTCCCCTGCCACAGACCCATCTGTTGACCAAGTGGATGTGTCAGAGCTGTAACCCCTGCTCGGGCTCTTCTTGCCTTTTCTTCTCGCACCCCAGAGTCCTGCGTGCACTCATGCTGAGGGCCGGCTGCCCGCTCAGAAGTATGGGAAAGCGGCCGTGGGAAGCAGTGAGAGACCCCAGGACAGGGGACAGCCCCCAGAAGCCCCTCTTCCTTCTTTCTCCCTGGTGACCACTATTACTCACCTTAGCTGTTAAATAAAAGGGGAAGAGATCCATTTTTATAGTTTTGCTTTCTTCCCTAAGATTTCCAACTAGTTCCCTCGACCCCATTCTGTTATGATGCATTTATGCAACCAGACTGATTTGTGTTCTTAAAAGAAACATTATTAATAATTAATAAAGCTTCCCAAGATAAAAGCTGCCTCCTGCACTAAATAATATAAATAGCTAAAATACATGGACTGTACCAGACATTCTTCTGAGCATATTTAACCTGGGCAGCAACCTCAGAGTTAGGCACCATCAGCATGAGCAACATTTTACAGATGAGGGTACTGAGGCACTGACAGAAAAAAAATAACAACAGAAATGTATCATCTAGTAGATCAGGGGCTGGAAGTCCGGGATCGAGGTGTCTGCAGCGTTGGTTCCTTCTGCTGGCCGTGCAAGACAACTGTTCCAGGCGTCTCTCCTGGCTTCTTGTAGCTTGGGCACTCCTGGGCTTGGGGATGGGGAGCTCCCTGTGTCTTCACCTTGTCTTCCCCTGTGCTGTGGTCCCTGTGCCCCAATTTCCCCTTTTCATAAAGACACTAATCACATCAGATTAGGGCCCAACCTAATGCCCTCATCGCTTTTCTTATGATAAATGTGCATATTGTTTGAGGGCTTTCATGTGGAAGGGGTAACAAATTTATTTAGACCAGTTTAGAAGACAGAACAACAATCATGCCCCCCCTTCTCCCGTTAGCCCCCCCTTCTCCCATTAGCCCCCCTTCTCCCATTAGCCTCCCCCTTCTCCCGTTAGCCTCCCTTCTCCCGTTAGCCCCCCTTCTCCCGTTAGCCCCTCTTCTCCCGTTAGACCCCCTTCTCCCGTTAGCCCCCCTTCTCCCGTTAGCCCCCCTTCTCCCGTTATCCCCTGCTGGCCTTTCAGATACTAGATCGAATGTCATTCCTTGCCAGTAAGTCTTGCTTGCTTGCTTCTTTTTAAAAATTGAAACAGAGTTGACCTAAAATGTAGTAGTAGTTTCAGGTGTACAACATACTGATTGACAGTCTATACCCTACACATGCTCACCACGGTAAGTGTCGTCACCAGCTGTCACCAAGCAATGCTATGACAGTATTATTGACTCTATTTCCTATGCTGTACTTAGTAACTCGATCATTGGCAAAGACCCTTTTTCCAAATAAGATAGTCCCATATTACACACACAAATGAGTGACTACTCTGAAGGTCACGTTCATGAGTACTGAGGCTTAGGACGGCAACATCTTTTAGGGGACCCAGTTCAACCCATAACACTCACTTCCCTCCTTATTAACAACCTTTCGAAGCTTCCTTCGTCTCACCTGCTGAATGAAGGAAAGGTTCCCCCAGGGTGAATGGCAGGGCTCCCCTTGGCTGGGTCCCTCCTGGCATTCGGGCCTCTCCCCCACACCCCTTCATTCCGTCCCCGGCAGAGGACAGTATCCCACACCTTCACAGCACTAACTGGGTTCTCCCTGCCTGGACCGTCTTGTCCTTCTCTTCCTTTCCGATGCTCCCTCCCCCCAGATCCATGCAATTCCAACCATCCATCCAGGTGTAGGCACGGAAGAGCCTTCCCAGACCCGCCAGTCATCAGAAGCCATCAGGTTCTACGCACATTGCTGTTAGGACCTATCACAAAACTTAGTTGCTCTCTGTTTCACTTCCCTCCATCCTACTGGCCACTCTCGGTTCAGCTCAAGTACACCTTCACCCCACCTCATTCACCCACAAAGCAAAGACTAACCACGTGCTGGGCACCAGGCACCGTGCAGAGCTGTGTTCACTGCCTCTTTGGAGCCTCACCGCCCCCCCCCCCCAGGTTACAGGACATTGTGGTACAGAGCACAGGTAAGTGACTGGTCCCAGCGTCACCCTGAGTGACGGACGCCTCCCTGGTTGTTTGTGTGTGTCACTATACAAATCCTCTTGCATACAATTGCAGGGGGTTCTGAGAGACTAAGTGAGAGAAGGGGGAAGACCTTGTGGACACAGCAGTCCCTGGTGGGTCAAGGGAGATGAGTCAGCAAAAGAGTTGAGAAAGAATGGCCCCAGGGACCGGAGGAGACCCAATTACCCAGTGGCTCGATGGAAGGTGACAGACTTTGGGCTGGGAATTAGGAGGGGCTCGTGGCACGTCTTATTCATGCACACATCCCGAGCACCTTGCGCAGTATTAGGCCAAGAATATGTGTCAGTTAAGTGTCTGCTGAATAAAGACAGGTGAGGGAGGGAGCGAAGGAGGAAGAGAAGCTGCAGGCCTCTTACGGTCAAATCTCCTGATTCAAAATAGGGCCCCAACCCTATTTTAAAATCTTTGCAGTTTTCCCACATACCTTGCACCAATTTTCAGCCTTTGCCGTCAGCGGCTCCTCTCCCCTTTACTCTCCGGACCTTTACCCCAGCCCACCCCACACTCCTGTTCCAGAGCAGCTCTCAGTCCCACCTGATATGGCCCAGCAGCGGTATTCCGCACAGTGCTCGGAATGCCCTCTGCTCTCGGGGCACCTGCCGGCCAGCTTCCCCCTGACTTCCTGGCTGCTCTCTCGCCTCTCTGCCTTTGCTTATTGGCAGTCCCGGGATCTCTCCATGGACCACCCTTCTCCCTCTGCCCACACTCTGGTGCCCACTTGGTCTCGTGGGTTTGGCTCCATGGGTCTGCCGATGGCTCCCACACATACTTCTTCTGCCTGCCCTGTCTCCTGAATGCAGTTCTGGCATCCAGCTATGGAAGCATCATCTCCTTTTGGATTTCTAACAGGCTGCCCTACACCCAGCAGCTTCCAACATGCCCAGCGCCGAGTCCCTGCCGTCTCCCCACTCCCACTCCGCCCACAGGCTTGCCTGTCCCACAAAATGGCAACTCCACTCCCCTAGATGCTCAGAACAAAAACACTGGAGTGCTCTTGATTCCTCTTTCTATACCATTCCACATGTGACTTCTCAGCCGTTCTTGCTGGCCCTGCCTTCAAAATACATCTGGAATGGAACCATGTTTTACCAGCCCCTCTGTCTCCGCCTTGTTCAAGTCACCGCTGGTACTCATCTGAGGCACCGAACAGTCTCTCCGCTGGTTTCCCTGCTTCCTCGTCTGACATCTCAAGTCAGCAGCCAGGATGCTTCTGTCAAAACATAGGTCAGACCATGTCAGACTTCTCTGTTCAAAACCCTCCAACAGTTTTCCATCTTGAAGGAAAAGCCAACGCTGCCCCCCGCCCCCACCGCTTCCCTACACACCAGGTCCCCTCCCTGACCTTCCACTACTCTCTTCCAGACACGCAGGGCACATCGCTGCCTCGGGGCTTCTGCACCTGCTGTCCACCTCATCCCCTAACACCCACCTGCTTAGCTTATCCCCTCGCTCGCTTCCGATCTCTACTCACAAGTTTCTTTTTCAGTGAGGTCTTTGTGTTAGCTTGCTCAGGCTGCCGTATCAAAGCGCCAAGACTGTGGGACTCCAACAACAGAAATTTATTTTCTCACAGTTCTGGAGGCTGGAAATCCGAGAATAAGATGTCTGCAGGGCTGGCTTCTTCGGAGGCCTGTCTCCTGGGCTTGTAGATGCCCATCTTCTCCCCAAGTCCTCCTGTGGTCTTCCTTCTGCCTGTGCCCTAATCTCCTCTTCTTCAAGGTCACCAATCCTGTGGGATCAGGACCTACCCTAATTATCTCATTGTAACTCACTTAGCTCTTAAAGACTCAATCTCCACATACAGTCACACTCTGAGGTGCTGAGGGTTAAAACCTCAACATATGAATGGAGGGGTAGGGCGAAATTCAGCCTGGAACAGTCTTCCCTAACCATTTTACCTAAAACCCCACCCCCCTTTGCCCCACACACTTCGTTTCTCCCTATTCCTGTTCGTATTTTTCTCACCAGCCCTTATCACTACCTGCCACACAATGTGTTGTCACGATGTACTGTATTCTCCTATGTCGCCCCCACTAGAGTGTAAGCCCCACGAAGGCAGGGGCTTTTGTCTGTTTTGTTCACCGCATTATCCGCAGCACCTCTCACAGAGCCTGGTATACAGCAGGCACTCTGCTAACACGATACAATTAACATATATCATTAATACACATTTAATGCGTGAAAGCCACAATTGTGTTTGCAAGGCCTCCAGAGCATCCTGGTGTTCATATTTCTTTCTTTGATTATTTTTATTAAAGATTTTTAAATGAGTTTTGAAAATGGACTCATCATCGAAAACATTTGTCATCATCATTCATAACAAGCGTTTGCTCATTTATTAGCAGATTGTTTTCTCCCTGGTACCTTTTCCCTCAACCCAACTGCAGGAAGCCTTTTCGTTTCTTAACCTCTTTTTGGAACCAGAAAGCATGTAATTTTTTTTCCCTCTTGCCCTTCTGTTTGGTATTTAAAAACACACTCTGAGAGGCATAAATGCAGCTCTTTTTTTTTCCCTTCGGTGAATTTTCTGTAATTGTGGGCCCTGCTTTACGAAGACTCAAAGTACAAGAAGTTGAAGATGCCAAAAACACCACGTAAAAGGAGGGGGCGCAAAGGGAAGGATGATTTCTTTGCTAAAAGATCTTTTTTTTTAAAGATTTTATTTATTTATTTGAGAGAGTGAGAGAATGAGTGATGGGGAGGGGGAGAGAGAGAGAGAGAGAGAAAGAGAGAATGAGAAGCAGACTCCTCGCTGAGCAGGGAGCCCGATGTGGGACTCGATCCCAGGACCCTGGGACCGTGACCTGAGCCGAAGGCAGACACTCAACCAACTGAGCCACCCAGGCGCCCCTCAGAGATCCTTTTTTTAAAAAAATTATTTTCTTTTTAAGGATTCAATGTGCATGTCCTTAATAATGGCTTTCCTCTGGTGCTTTCCACGTGGCTAGACTTTGACATTTTCATTCGTGCAGTACTAGTTTGAGTACTGTGTTCGAGCATTGAGTTGGATACAGCTGTCCCAGCATTTTTTGGGTAAAGGCCTTCTCTTAACCTTTTCATTTATTCCCGCTAGAATTTCTAAATGGCTACTCTAGGCCCACACTGTTGGGATCAAGGCCTTGTGTAAGGACAGGGCGGCAGGGCGGTGATGCGGAGTCATGTGGAGGAGTCCAGAGAGGGAAACCGGTGACAGGCACCTCTGCTCCCAACTTGGTGTCCGTCACAGCTTCCTCTGATTTCACCTGTGACCCAGGGGGAAAGGCAATCACAGGATGGGATTTGAAGAGTTCAGAGACAGTACCCCTCATCCATCAGGACCTCAAAGTCATGAAGGAGGGCGGCCTCCAGAACCCCTGATGGAATCACAGGATGTCAGAGCCAAAGGCTGCTGACTTGATATGTCAGCCCTGCAGACAAAGGCTCTACGATCCTCCCTTCCTCATCCTGCCAGGGAGGAAACTGAGGCAAGGGGAGGTTACGACTTGCCCGAGGCCACCCAGGGGTGCCTAGAGGGGCCAGGAGAGAGGGCCAGATTTCCCTGAGACAGCCTGGGATGGCGGTTCCGGAGACAGCGATGCTCAAGGGAGGAGACAGTCCTCTGGATGCAGCCGAGGGGGTGTCTTGGTTTGAGGGCCGCCAGGCACTTCAGGTTCAGCTGAGGTGCATCTTGCCAGGTGTCCCAGTGCAAGGTGCTGCCTGAAACAGAGAGCCATACAGGTTGCGGGAGGGCCTGGACAAAGGCGCTGAAATGGCCAGGCACAGGGGAGGGTCAAGGAGGGAAAGGACCTGCCATGAGCCCTTGCCAGTGAATGAGCAGACAGGAGCATCCTGACCCGGCTGTCAGGGCGCCGTCCCAAGGGGGAGCCAGTGACCCCTGTGATGGGGGCCTAGAGCTGGTATATTAAATTAATAATATGCAGATTATGAACCGTTGACTGAGGGGGCACGAGCCACCCCCACAGTATCTGAGCTCCCACTTTGGGGAAGGGAGAACCTTGGGCTCTTTTGGATTGAAGGCACAGTTTCAATTCACTCACAAAGGAAGTCAAGTCACAGATTAATGACCTACACATTCCAGAAACTGGACGGGGTGTGTGGGCCACGCACAGCGGGGAAGGCCAGTCCTCCGCCCCAGGTCAGCAGCGAGCAGGGGACGGAGAGCAGGGAAGCAAACACCTACTACTTAATGAGGGGGTCGGAGCAAAAGTCACTAACTTTTCATGGACTCACTCTGCGTGGTTATTGTAAAGGTGCCCCCAGAAAAGCAAAGGGGGAACCTGGGGTGAGAATCCTAAGTCCAGGTTCCTATCTAAGTGCCCAGACTCTCAGGGCACCTGGGTGGCTCAGTCAGTTAACTATTGGACTCTTGGTTTTGGCTCAGGTCATGGTGTCCCGGGTTGGGGAGTCCCCTGCTTGGGATTCTCTCCCCTCCCTCCCCCTTCCCCTCTGCTCCTCCCCCTGCTCCTGCTCTCTCTGTCCCTCTCCAAAATAAATAAGTAAAATCTTTAAAAAAAATGTTCAGACTCTGCGTGTTTGCAAAGTTGTCATACTGTCAAATGCCAAGGCAGCTCTCAAAATGGCTGTTTTCTCATCACATTGCCCAGGGATCAGCTCTGTGACTCCCTGAGCCTCAGCAAGTGGGAACGCAGCTCAATGGGTCTCTCTCGTCCTGTCACCGCTAGGCCTTCGGCCTAATCCAGTGCGGGCATAGAACTCAGTCCATGTCTGTTGAGTGAATGAACGAGACATATCTCCGTACACAGAATCACACATGGCCTCACAATGACAATCAGGTTGTGCGACCACAGGAGAACCCCCTACCCTCTCCGGGCTTCAGCATCCTCATCTCTAAAACAAGATGCTCTGCAAACTCCCTTCCACCTCAAATATTCTCAGATTCCGTGAAGTTGTGCACATTTAAAATCAATTTCCCATCTACTAAGACCAAAGGCAGACATCCACAGAGATCCATATTTCAGCATGAAGAGTTTCAAATGTGTCTGAACATAAGCTGCGGAGCGTTCTGTTTAACCTTTCAACATAGGTTTGGTTTGGCGTCGAATCCAGAGCAAGGTGAAAGGCGCCCTAGAGTGACCAGGCAGCCCTGAGCAAGGACAGGAGTCCAGGCCAGGGCAGGTGGAGGGTGTGGGAAGCCAGCCACCTCCTCAAAGGCATTTCGGAGGAAAGGGAGCGGGCAGCAGAGTAGGGTGAAAAAAAGAGCGAAGGAACAAGAGGAAAAACACAAGTGAGAAGGAGCAGAAGGAAAGCAAAGTGAAGGGTAGGGCGGTTTTCGGGGCCAGAGAATGTGAGCGATTTCACCTGCCGAGGTCACTCTGGTCATACTCAGGTGCCTCCTGAGCCTATCTCTGGCACGGCCCTGGGCGGAGGGCCTCTCGGTGGCACTGGGCACCCGTGCTCCAGCTGGCCCACTGAGCAGGAAAAACCTACAGGCCACAGGAAAAAGTGAAAAGCAGTATGAGTTAGTCCAGACGCATGACGAAATGTGGCCACAGGGTGGCAAACTATGCAGCCCTTAAAAAGAAGGAGGCCACCCCAGGTAGTGCAATATGCATACAAGCTCCCCAAGAAACAGCAAGTGAGATGCAAGGATGATGAAGAACAGCACTGATGGGAGGCTTTCGCCTGGGTAATAAACAAGGGAGCAGAGCTATTCGAGAGAGCCGCGCAGAGAAAATGTCTGGAAAGACACAAGGGAATTCTTAACCAGGCTGCCCTCGGGGAAGGGACAAGGAACTGGGGAGGCGGAAGGGGTTTAGCTTCTCATTGTCTGCATATCCTTTTATGCAGTTTTAATTCTTTAATGTGAGGATGTTTTACTATTGATTACTAGTTAATTGCTACGAAGCCCAGCGTTTTTAGGCTCTCTTTGGTTGCTCTGGGTTTTCCCTGCCCCTGTCTCCTGGAGTCTCAGTCATCTCCTGGCAGGTCGTTGATGAAGGACTCATGTCGGTGCCAGTGTGAAGCTGGTCAAGATGGTTCTCTTTCATTCTCGTTGTTCCGTATTTACCCTTCCCGTGAGCCTGTCGACGGCTTCCCAGCTCTTCTCCCATCGGTCATTCAGTGCTGCTCTGCCGGCTGGCAGACCCACCTTCCTGCTGGCAATGGGTCCCCGAGACAGCCCCAGACCTGCCATCAGGGCAATCTCTCAGAAGACCTAGGAAGAAAATATTGGTCCCAGCTCTCCTTTGTTGGTTCTTTCCTTTCTCGCTCTCTCTCTTTTTAAATTGTAATAACATATAGAACATAATTTTACCACGTTAAGCATTTTAATTGTTCGGTGGCATCAAGTACACGCACACTGTTGTGAAGCCATCCCCACCATCCATCTCCAGAACCTTGTCATCTTACCAAACTGAAATTTGGCACTCACTAAACACTGACTCCCCATTCCCCACTCCTCCCAGCCCCTGCTGGTCTCCATTCTACTCTTTCTATGAATTGGACGACTCTAGGTTCCTCATAGGGGTGGAATCATACCATATTCATCCTTTTGCGTCTGGCTGATTTCACCTTGCATAATATCATCAAGTTTTACCCTTATTGTACCATGTCAAAATTCTCTTCCTTTTTAAGGCTGAACAATATCACGTTGTATGTACGTAACACACTTGTTTATCCATTCACCCATCAGTGAACACTTGGGTGGCTTCCACTTTTTGGCTATTGTGAATAATGCTGCTATGAACAGAGGTGTACAGATATCTCTTGTTTTGTTTTTAATCAGATTTAATCAGATATAATCTATATACAACAAAATTTACCCATTTTACATATGCAGTTTGATCAGTATTGTCTAGATATGGAACATTTCCATCACCTAAAGAAGACCCTTGTGACTCTGGGTGGTCAATTCCTCCCCCCGACCCTGAGGCAACCACTGGTCTGGTTTCTGTCACTAGAGGTTAGTTTTTTTACTTTTATGTGTACATAAAGAATGATACAAAAAGTACTCTTTTGAATCTGGCTTCTATTGCTCGGCATCACGTTCTTGAGATTCATTTTGTTGTCAATAATATGTCAGGAGATTTTCCCTTTATTGCAGAACAAGTATCCTGTTGTATGGTTATACCACGTTTGTTTATCCACTCAACAGTTGATGAACACTGGGTTCATTTGTAATTCAGCTGCTATAAATAGTTGTGTACTAATCTTTGGGTGGACAGATGTTTCCATTTCTCTTGGGTACATACCTAGGAGTGGGCTTGCGGGGAAGGACGTGGTAAGTTTGTGTTTAACTTGATAAAAAACTGTCAAACTCTTTCTCAAAGTGGTTGTACCATTTTCCATTCCCACTAGCAGTGTATGAGAGTTCAAATTGCTCCACGTCTTTATCAACATGCAGTAAGGTCAGTCTTTTCCATTCTAGTTGTGCGAGGTGGTATCTCAGTGTGGTTTCAATTTACATTTCCTCAATGACTAATAATGTTGAACATCTATTCACACTTTATTGGTCATTTGTATATCTTCTTTGTTGAAGTGTCTGCTCAAGTCTCTTGCCTAGTTTTTAAAAATTGGGTTGTTTTATTGTGTTGTAAGCATTATTTATATATTCTGGGTACCAGTCCTTTGTCAGATTATGTATTGCAAATATGTATATCTCCTGGCCTGTGGCCAAACTTTTATGTTTTAATGGTGAAGAGGAGATTTTTATTTTTATAAAATCCAATTTGTCCATTATTTTATGGTTCATGTCTTTGGTGTCCTATGTATTTTTTTGTTTGCCTTCTTTCACTCATCATTATTCCTAAAATTCATTCATTGCAGCCAACTGTAGTCCTTTCATTTTCACTAGTGTATGGAATTCCTTTGTATGTACATACTGCAAATTATTTGTCCATTTTATTGTTGAGGATATGTGGATTGTTTTTGGCCATTACAAATTTTACTGCTATGAATACTCTTGTATATGTATCCCAGGGCATATGTGCATGTACTTCTCTAGGTTTACAACACAGTGGAATTGCTGGGTGATAGGATAAATAAATAAATAGAGAGAGAGAGAGAGAGAGAGAGAGAGAATAGAGAATATATATATATATATATAAATACAACTGTACTAGAAAATACTGAGATGTTTCCAAAAGTAGTTGAACTAATTTACACTCCCATCAGTAGTTTATGAATTCCAGGTTCACATTCTCGCCAATAGTTTATATTTTTTTCATGTTTATTTTTCTGGTGGGTGCATAGTGGCCATTCATTTTTCAGTCCTTTTAAAATATATGTATTTTATTTATTATTATTTTTTTAAAGATTTATTTATTTTAGAGAGAGATAACGAGCACAAGAGGGGGGAGGGGAGAAGAAGGGGAGAGAGGGAGCGAGAATCTCAAGCAGACTCCCTGTCAGGCATGGAACCTGACACAGGGCTCAAGCCAATGACCCTGAGATCATGACCTGAGCTGAAATCAGGAGTTGGACGCCCAAATGACTGAGCCACCCAAGTGCCCTAAAATATATGTATTTTAAATAAGGCCATACATTTTTTGCAAAATACTTCTTTGCATGTAGTGATTTTTTAAAAACACTTTTATCATGAAAAATTTTAAATGTATTCAAATGTATAGAGAATAGTATGAACTCCCGGGTACATTACATTAGCCAGTTTCAACAATTGTCAACTCACTGCTAATATTATTTTATTTATATCAATGCTGGATTATTTTGAAGCAAACCCCAGACAGCATACCCTTTCATTTATACATATTTTAGCATTTAACTCTAAAAGAAAATGATCTTCTAAAAAAGAGGCACAATATATCATAAAGCATAATATAACACACTTAAATAATATCAAATTCCTAGTATCATCAAATATGCAGTGTTCAAATTTCCAATTACCATAAGCAGATTTCTAAATTAATTGCTTAGTATCAGGATTCAAACAAGGTTCACACATTCCATTTCATTCACATGTCTCTTAAATGTCTTAATCTGTAAATTCCCAACACATTGTTGCTTCCCTCACCTCCTATCTTTTATTATTCCTTGCAATTTATCTGTAGAGAAAACTTGGGGCATTCATCTGGTAACATTTCTCATATTCTAGATTGTGTTGATTGCATCACTCTGGTGGTATTTAACATATTCTTCTATCTCTTGCATTTCCTGTAAACTGACAGATTGAGGTTTATTCAAAATCAGGTTGATTTTCTGGTAAGAATATTTTCATAGGTGATGTAAAAACACATGATGTCCTGGGTGTCTCTTTTTGTGATGCTAGCAGCACTTGTTGATCTTTTTTTTAATTAATTTATTTACTTGAGAGAGAGAGAGGGAGCACAAGGTTGGGGGAAGGGGCAGAGGGAGAAGAAGAGGGAGAGAAGCAGACTCCTTGCTGAGCACTGAGCCCAACACGGGGCTTGATCCCACGACCCTGAGATCATGAACTCTGTCCAAATCAAGAGTCAGATGCTTAACCCACTGAGCCACCCAGGTGCCCTGATCTTTGTTTAGATTCACTATTTCATATGAATTGCAAATAATTCAGCTCAGAATACTTTCCAATTTTTATTTTTCCCTGGGCCATGAATTATATAAAAGCATATTTTTAAATTTCTAAAAATATAGGGATTTTCTAGTTTGTTGTTGTTGTTACAGATTTCTAGCATAATCACATAGTAGTCAGACTTATTTGGTGTGATTTCAATCCTTTGGTATTTGTTGAAGCATGCTTTATTGCTTAGTATGTGCAATTTTTAAAGATAATGTATATTCTGCTATTTTTGCATGCTGTTTTATATGTGTTTATTAGGACAATTTTGTTAATCTTGTTCATTTATTTTATATCATGACTGGTAGATCTGTCTTTATAGTATGACTGGTAGAACTGCTTGCTAGTTCTGTCATTTACTTTATTTCTTTTAAAGATTTTATTTATTTATTTGACAGAGAGAGAGACAGTGAGAGAGGGAACACAAGCAGGGGGAGTGGGAGAGGGAGAAGCAGGCTTCCTGCCAAGCAGGAAGCCTGATGCGGGGCTCGATCCCAGGACCCTGGGATCACGACTTGAGCAGAAGGCAGATGCTTAACGACTGAGCCACCCAGGTGCCCCTCTGTCATTTACTTTAAAAAGTCTTTTAAAATCTACCACTCTGAGCTTTCCTATATACCAGCAAAGAACAAGAGGAGTTTAAAATTAAAAACACACTACCATTTACATTAGCAACCCCCAAAATTAGATACTTAGGTATAAATTCAACAAAATATGTATAAGATCTGTATGAGGAAAATTACAAAACTCTGAGGAAAGATATGAAAGACAATTAAATAAATGAAGAGATAGCCCATGTTCATGGATAGAAGTCTCTATATAGTCAACATGTCCATTCTTCCCAACTTGATCTATAGAATCGGTGCAATAAAAATAAAAATCTCAGCAAGCTATTTTGTGAATATCAACAAAATGATTTGAAAGTTTATATTGAGAGGCAAAAACCCAAACCAAAAATAACAAAACAAACCCAGAGAAGCCAACTTAATATTAAAGAACAAAGTCAGAGGACTGACACTGCCTAGCTTCAAGACTTACTATAAAACTACAAAATAATCAAGACAGTGTGCTATTGGCAAAAACAAAACCAAAAACAAACAAGCAAAAGAAATAGATTAGTGGAACAGAAGTAGTACCACATAAATATAAGCCACTGATCTTTGACAAAGAAGCAAAGGCAGTTATAATAAAGAAAAAATCATCTTTTCAACAAATGATGTTGGAACAATTGGACATTCACATTCCAAAAAGATGAATCAGGACACAGATCTTATACCTCTCACAAAAGTTAACTCAAAATGGATCATAAGCCTAAATGTAAGATGCAAAACTTTAAAACTCCCAGAAGATAACATAAAAGAAAACCAAGAAGATCTTGGGTATGGCTATGACTTTTTAGATACCAAATCAAAGGCACAATCCATGAAAGAAATAATCTATAAGCTTGGTTTCATTAAAAATTGAAAATTCTGCTTTGTGAAAGACAATGTTAAGAGAATAAGAAGGCAAGCAAGATTGGGAGCTAATATTTGCAAAAGATGTATCAGAGAAAGGACCATTATCCAAAATATATGAAGAACTCTTAAAACTCAACAATAAGAAAATGAACAATAAGTAACAAATGAGTAAAAGAGTTGAACAGACATCTCACCAAAGAAAACATACAGATGGCAAATAAGCATATGAAAAGATGTTTAACATGTCATTAGGGAATTGCAGATTAATACAAGATACTATTGGAATATCCAGAATTCAAAATAGTGATCACACTAAATGCTGGTGAGGATGTGGAACAACAGGAATTCTCATTTTTTGTTGGTAGGAATGCAAAATGGTACACTCACTTTGGAAGATAATTTGACAGTTTCTTACAAAACTAAACATTCTCTTAATGCAATCCCTATCAAAATACTACCAGCATTTTTCACAGAGATGGAACATGGAACCACGAAAGACCCTGAAAAGCCAAAGCAATCCTGAAAAAGAAAAGAAAAGCTGGAGACATCACAATTCTGGACTTCAATAAACACATCATTTCTCATAGTTCCCAGAGTCAGGAACAAGTTCTGTTACAAAGCTGTAGCCATCAAGACAGTATGGTACTGGCACAAAAACAGACACATAGATCAATGGAACAGAATAGAGAGCCCAGAAATGGACCCTCAACTATATGGTCAACTGATCTTTAACAAAGCAGGAAAGAGTATCCAATGGAATAAAGACAGTCTTTTTAACAAATGGTGTTGGGAAAACTGGACAGCAGCATGCAGAAGAATGAAACTGGACCATTTCCTTACACCACACACAAAAATAGACTCAAAATGGTTGAAAGACCTCAATGTGAGACAGGAATCCATCAAAACCCTAGAGGAGAATAACCTCTTTGCCTTGGCCACAGCAACTTCTTGCTAGACACATCTCCAAAGGCAAGGGAAACAAAAGCAAAAATGAACTATTGGGACTTCATCAAGATAAAAAGCTTCTGCATGGCGAAGGAAACAATCAACAAAACTAAAAGTCAGCCTACAGAAGGGAAGAAGATATTTGCAAATGATATATCAGATAAAGGGTTAGTATCCAAATCTATAAAATTATCCAAACTCAATGCCCAAAAAAACAAATAATTGAGTTAAGAAATGGGCAGAAGACATGGATAGACATTTTTCCAAAGAAGACATACAAATGGCCAACAAACACTTGAAAAGATGCTCAACATCACTCATCAGGGAAATACAAATCAAAACCATGATGAGATACCACCTCACACCTGACAGGCCAAAATTAACAACTCAGGAAGCAGACGTTGGCAAGGATGTGGAGAAAAGGGAATTCTCTTTTACTGTTGGTGGGAATGCAAGCTGGTGCAGCCACTCTGGAGAACCGTATGGAGGTTCCTCAAAAAGTTAAAAATAGAACCACTCTGCGATCCAGCAACTGCGCTACTAGGTATTCATCCAAAGGAACAATTGGGTACATGCACCCCAATGTTTATAGCAGCAATGTCCACAATAGCTAAACTATGGAAAGAGCCCAGATGTCCATCGACAGATGAATGGATAAAGAAGAAGTGATACACACACACACACACACACACACACACACACACACACACACACACAATGGAATATTACTTGGCCATCAAAAAAATGAAATCTTGACATTTGCCACGATGTGGATGGAGCTAGAGAGTATGATGCTAAGCAAAATAAGTCAGTCAGAGAAAGACAAATACCATATGATCTCACTTGTATGTGGAATTTAGGAAACAAAACAGATGAACATATGTGAAGGGGAAAACAAAGTGAGAGGGAAACAAAGCATAGAGACTCTTAATGATAGAGAATAAACTGAGGGTTGATGGAGGGAGGTGGGTGGGGGATGGGCTAGATGGATGATGGGTATTAAGGAGGGCACTTGTGATGAGCACTGGGTGGTATACGTAAGTGATGGATCTCTAAATTCTACTCCTAAAACCAGTATTACACTATATGTTAACTAGAATTTAAATAAAAATTTGGAAAAAAAACCCCAAAACTAAACTAAATTTTCTCTTATTATATGAGCCAGCAATCACACTACTTGTATTTACTCAAATGAATTAAAAACTTATGTCAAGGGGCGCCTGGGTCGCTCAGTTGGTTAAGTGACTGCCTTCGGCTCAGGTCATGATCCTGGAGTCCCGGGATCGAGTCCCACATCGGACTCCCTGCTCGGCAGGAAGTCTGCTTCTCCCTCTGACCCTCTTCCCTCTCATGCTCTCTATCTCTCATTCTCTCTCTTTCAAATAAATAAATAAAATCTTTAAAAAAAATTAAAAAAAAACTTATGTCAAATCACTGTACTGTACACCTAAACTAATATTATACTGTATGTTAACTAACAGGAATTCAAGTAAAAACTCTAAAGAAAACCCAACTTACGTTGACACAAAAACCTACACATGGATGCTTATAATAGCTTTATTCATAATTGCCAAAACTTGGAAGCAACAGAGACATCCTTCAGTAGGTGAATGGATAAACTGTGGTACATCCAGACAATGAAATATTATTCAACATTAAAAAGAATTTTCAAGCCATGAAAAGACATGGAGGAAACTTAAATGTATATTATAAGTGAAAGGACCCCATACGAAATGGCTACAGATTGTAGGATTCTAACTATATGGCATTCTGGAAAAGGCAAAACTATGAAGACAGTAAAAAGATCAGTGGTTGGCCGGGGTTAGGGGAGAGAGAAAATGAACAGGGGGAGCACAGAGGATTTTTAGGGCAGTGAAACGATTATGTATACTACTACAAAGGTGGAACATGTCAAAACCCATAGGATGAAAAAAAGGGGGGGGCGCCTGGGTGGCTCAGTCGTTAAGCGTCTGCCTTCAGCTCAGGTCGTGATCCCAGGGTCCTGGGATCGAGCCCCGCATCAGGCTTCCTGCTTGGCAGGAAGCCTGCTTCTCCCTCTCCCACTCCCCCTGCTTGTGTTCCCTCTCCTGCTGTCTCTCTCTGTCAAATAAATAAATAAAAATCTTAAAAAGAAAAAAAAACCCATAGGATGCATAACACCGAAAGGGGACCTTAACATAAACTCTGAAATGTGGGGGATTATGATGTGTCAGTGTAGGTTCATCAGTTGTAAAAAAATGTACCACTGTGGTAGAGAATGTCAGTAGTCGGGGGAGGTATGCATGTGTGGGGACAGCGATTGCATGGGAAATTTCTGTACCTTCTGCTCAATTTTACTGTGACCCTAAAACTGCTCTAGTAAATAAAGTTGATTAATTTTCAAAAATCTGCCACTATGTAGAGTTTTTAAATTTATTATAGTTCTGCCCTTTTTTGCTTTATATATTTTGGAATTGTTAATAAGCGTGTGTGAATTTAGAATTTTTATATCGTACTAGTCAATTACAACTTTACCATTAAGTAACCCTCTCTAGCTTACTAATCCCCCTTCTGAAATTCTATTTTGCCTCGTAGTACTAGAGCTCTAGTAGCTTTCTTTTGGTTAGTAATTTCCTGACATGTCTTCTTCTATTTTTTTACTTAAAGATTGTTGATATTCTTACATTTTTTCTGTTTCTCTTATAAGAAATATTCATATTATGAAATTCTAAGGTTCTTCTTCCAACAATCTTTGTCTTCCTAATGGAATATTTAGTCCATTTAAAAATCATTTAATTGTGGACACATTTGGGTTTTAAGTCTATTTGTTGTGAGTTTTCCACTTAATCTACTTGTCTGTATTTTTTCTCTCCTTTGTTCCCTTCTTGGAGATTTATTATTATTTTCTATCATTTCATTTTCCCCACATACTATTTTGGAAGTTATACACTCTGTTTCTATTCCTTTAGTGATTCCCCTGGAAATTAAAATATGCATTCTAAATTTTCCGATAGCTAATATTAGGACAATGTAAGGACATTTGTTTAACCCAATGTATCCTCTTCTAACTCATATGAAATTGTCATCTTGTATTTTAATTTTATACATATGTGTGTGTGTAATTCCTTAGATTCACCCATATATTTTCCCAAATATTGGTTTAACATTAGAAAATCAATCAACATTTGGGTACATTGACAGATTATAGGAGAAAAACATTGTAAGAATTCTCAATAGATGTAGAAAAAGCATTTCATAAAATCCAGCACCCACTCGTGATAAAACTATTTAAAACTAGGAATTAAATGGATCTTCCTTCGTCTATTAAGAGGATGCCTGCTTTTACCACTTCTCTTCAACATTGTGCTGAAGATATAACCCAGTGCTGAAAAAGGAAGAAAAGTATAAAAATTGGAAAAGAAATAAAACATGTTTAAATATGTTGTGACAATATAGGTAAATAAACCAAGAATCTGCAGATAAATTATTAGAATTATTAAGTGAGTTAATAAGGTTAAGGATACAAGGTCAAAATACAAAAATTACTGCTATTTCTGTACACCAAAAATAAACAGAAAATAAATTTTTTAAAAGTTAATTTTTTAGGGGCACCTGGATGGCTCAGTCGGTTGAGCATCCTGCTCCTGGTTTTGGCTCAGGTGGTGATCTCAAGGGTGTGGGATTGAACCCCAAGTGGGACTCCGCACTCAGTAGGGAGTCTGCTTGAAGATTCTCTCCATCTGCCCCTCCCCCTGCTCTCTCTCTCTCTCTCTTTCTCTCTCTAAAAGAAATGTCTTTTTAAAAAGTTAATGTTTTTAATAGTTTCAAAAAATTCAAAAATATTAAATACCCAAGAATGAAGTAACAAAGTACAGAACCTCTGTACAGAAATTAGCAAAAAATTTTTGATAGAAATTGAAGAACTCTTATACAAATATATCATGTTCAATGAATGGCACTGTCAATACTTTTAAGATACGAATTTTTGCCAAATTGATTTTGAGGATCAATGCAATCACAATAAAATGTCAAAGGATCGGGCACCTGCTGGCTCAGTTGGTTAAGTTTCTGCCTTCTGCCTGAGCTTCTGCTCAGGTCATGATCCTGGCGTCCTGGGATTGAGCCCCATGTCAGAGTCTGCTTCTCCCTCTCATCCTCCCCAGCTTGTGCTCGCTCTTTCTCTCGCTCTCTCTCAAATAGATAAATAAAATCTATTTTAAAAATGATCCAATGATGATTTTAAATGATTTTAAAAATGTCAATAGGATCTTTGTAGGAACCTGGTAAAGTGATTCTAACAAGATATGGACATACAAAAGGCCTGGAGGGGTTAATCACTCTGAAGAAGAAAAGCAACTTAGGAGGATTTGTTTCATTTAATAGCAAGACTTCTCATAAAGGTACAGTAATTAAGACAGGATAGATATACAGGCCAGTGCATAAATATTTCAGGAGAGATATACAGACCAGAATAGTTCCAAGACAGATCTACGCATCTAGACGTACAATGTCGAGCAGGGGTGGAGGAATAAATGGTATTGGAATTGTATATTTATATGGGAAGAAAATGACACCGTTCCCCTGACTCATGCTATAAATGAAAATCATTCCAGGTATAGTAAAGAATTAACTAGGTAAGCAAAACAATGAAGCTGTTAAAAATTACTACAGAGAATACTATGATAATCTCAGGGTAGGAAAAGACTTCTTAACCCAGGCAGAAAAAGCACTCCCCATAAAGGGAGATATTATTGAACTGGATCACATTAAGAACTCTGTTCATCAAAAGACACCATTAAGAAAGTGAAAGGGCAAGTTACAGAATGGGAGGAGATATGTGTAGTACATATAACTGACAGAAGACACATCCAAAATGCATAAAGTACGCCTACAAGTCAGTAAAAAAAGGACAACTCTGTAGTAATACAGGGAAAAGTCTAGAACAGACACTTCGCAAAAAGAGGAATTTCAGATAGCCAATAAAAACATGAAAAGGTGCTCAACATAATTAATAATTCAGTAAAATGCAAAATATAACCACAAAGAGATTCCACTACACATCCACTGGATTAACAAAAATTAAAATAATTGAAAATATCAAATACTGAGGAGAATGTGTATAACAGGAGCTCCCATATACTGCTGATGGGAGAAAAAAATAGTATTTTTCTTTAAGATTTTATTTATTTATTTGACAGAGAGAGAGAGAGCTCACAAGTAGGCAGACAGGCAGGCAGAGGGAGAGGGAGAAGAAGGCTTCCTGCTGAGCAGAGAGCCTGATGCGGGGCTCGATCCCAGGACGCTGGGATCATGACCTGAGCCGAAGGCTTAACCGACTGAGCCACCCAGGCGCCCCTAGTATGGTTATTTTTGAAAACTTTTTGGCAGTATTTAGTACAGTTGAATTTACATTCTATCATCTAGCAATTCCCCTTCTAGGAGTATACTAAGAGAAATGTCTGCAAATGTGTGCAGGAGACCTACACAGAGTTAAATATAGCCACAATGTCTAATAACCCCAACTAGAAACAACCTAACTCTACATCAACTTTAGAAGGTATAAATACACTTTGTACAGTCCCATAATAGAATATTACACAGCCATGAAAATAAATGAATCATAGTGACATGCAACATCAGGAACAAACCTCACAAACATGTTGAGGGAAACCAGATGCAAAATGCAGAATTCCATTTTTTTTAAGATTTAGTACATGTATTTTTAGGTTTGTAAAATTGTCAAATATTTTTAGACCGTCTCAACTTCTAGAAAATTACTCCATTTGTGTTACAGGCTTTTTTAAAATTCATGATCCAATTTTATTCCTGAAATAGATTTTTAAACTTCAGGAGATAGCTATGAGGTCTTAACTAAAATTTTAGGTACTGTAAACTTAGTGAAAATGCGTTCTTTAAAAAAAAATTTATTATTGAAATATAGTTGACATACAATGTTATATTAGTTTCAGGAGTACCACATAGGGATTGGACAATTCTATACATTATACAGTGCTCACCATGGTAAGTGTGGTCACATCCGTCACCATACAGACATTATTACAATATTATTGACTATATTCTCGATGCTGTACATGATTCCATTTCTATAAAGTTCAAAACCAGGCAAAATAAAACTATGGTGTTTAAGAGTGCATACCGAAGTAGTAAAATATTTTTAAAAATTAAGAAAGTACCTATCACGAGTCTGGTGATTATCTTTGGCTGGGAGAGAGGATTGCAATCCGATTTCTGGGCTCTGTACTATTTTCTGGACTGATTCAGTTGTCCCGAGGCATTCACTTTAAACAGATGCATGAAGCTGTACATGTTTTACGGACTCTGTATATGCTCTGTTTTCACAATAAAAACAGGCATAAAAAGATGCTGAGAACCAAGTCACTCTTATTCTCTGCGCATATTCACATTTTCATGGGATGCCTGGAATGGCAGAGGAGGCTGCTTGGGGAGGAGCCAGCTGAAGACTAAGCTGACGCGTGGAGGATGGAACAGACTGATAGAGCCATCCCATAGCTAGGGAGCCCCAACGAAGTAACTCAACAAAGATAAGCAATAGTGGCTTGGTTTGGCTTTGTTTTGTTTTGTTTTCCTTTGTAATTTTAGTAGAATTACTTCCTTGGCCCTGTCAAGTTGTTCTTGAAATATTCCACGTTACTCAGTTTTCAGATTTACGACTGTCAATCAACAGTCCTTTGAGGCTGTCAAGTTAGGGGTTCTAGTCAATTTTAGTTACTTTCCTTAAATAGGAGCTAGACAAACTTTTTAAAAACGGGGTAATTATCCTATTTTGCAAGAGGTCTTTGTGTTTGGTTAAAGCCTCCATCGCTGCCTCCTACTCAGTATATAAGTGTTTTCATTTTCTCTGGAAAACTATGATCAAATGCAATCATTTTGACATAACTGACTACAACTGCTGTTCTTTCTTTTTGTTGTTGTTCTTTCTTTTAAAAAGAACATCACACCAATCAACTCTATTGAAAGCAATACATCAATTAAACAATTAAACAATTAGAACTTGTACGTAGGGCAGAGCCTCAGTCCCAGCAAAGAAGTTTTACGTATGAATGTTTTTCTTTACTTTGTTCATAAGAAACTTCAAACTTAGGGTACCAATTTCAAGGTTTTATATGAAGTTTCCAAAAATAGGAGGTTCTGGGACTCAAAAAGCTAAGGCAACTCAAATAACTTGAGAAGTGATCTGAATGGCATGTGTCTCCCAACGTTCTCCAGATGTCAGTTTTTCAATGCAGAGTCGCAGAAATGCCGCCGTCCCAGCCCTGCAGTGCCAGGCACTAAGTACAGGCGACGAGTCGATGTCAGTCAGCCCCTTGTCTTAGTTTGCTCATCTTTGTACATGTATAAACTAAAAATGGTTGGTTAAAAATAAACGTTTCAGAGAATGTTTAAATTTTTTTGAATGTCGCTTAAATGTGGCTTTCAGAGATGTCTGTGTAGTAGAGTTAAATGCTAGAACATTTTTTTCTTATGACAAGAATATATTCTCACACTTGAAGTTTATTCACAGAAATCACCAGAAAACAAATCGCTGAGACTATCTCTGCCTAGTGTTTTAAAAGATCTCAAAAAACCAAAGCCCATCATACCCCAAGGGTTTTCCTTATTTCAGGCAGAAATTACACCTGCCACCTTTTTGAGGCTTTATATAATCGGCATACCGGTATGTAGGCTCCTCATCAATATAGCAAGGAATCTCATTAAGCCCAATTTGTAGCTGTCACTTTGGAAAGAAAATCCACGGGTCTGTGCTGCATTAGGTAACCACACCAACTTAATATAACAAACCCATCCTGCCCCTTAACAGAAATGTATTAACAAATGAGTTGAGTTTTGTTGTGGGGATTGTCAGCTTTCAATTGGATGACCATGCTCAAGAATTCCAGACATTTGTCAACATAAGAAATGTTACTCTATGTGGTCTTCTGAGTTCATTGACAGAAATGTGTCACTTTAATTTTTAGTTTTCTTGAAAGCCACATCAAGAATATGGAGTTTGCTTCCCCACCACCTGTCATAATAACCTTGCTTCCTGTGTTCTGCCAAGCAGTTTTTTCTTTTCACTATGTATTTCCATTTTCATCATTGACCTATGTCTTGCACATTAAGACAAGAGGAAGGACAAAAACCACCATACACTGCCCCAGCCCTAACAGCGAGAACCTGGAACAGCAATGGTCACCTGCAGAACTACAATTGTCTAGCTGACAAGACTACGGCGCTCAGGGACTACACATGGTCACCATGCTACAGAGGAAGCTGGGCACCACCTGAGATGCTCAGAGAGGCACAACAGGAAGAGACGTCCTGGAACCCTAGTTACTGAGTGCGGGGCAATAGATTCTAACACCAAGGCTGAGGCCAAGGCTCTCAGCAACATACATGAATTAAGTGTATTATCATTTTCCTCCCACATCTACCTTCTGATATAGAGTGAAAAGGTCAGAAGGTGGACAATAAAGAAAGGAGAGCCCCTCCTCTACCTAGATCATTCATGAGTTGGCTATAAATGGAATTTCATTATTTAAATTATATTTTAAATGTAATTTAAATATAGTGGGGATGTTAACACTTTAAAGTCTATCATACATTCTTTGGGTCACATGTCCTTTGGAGAAAAATCAGAATCGGGGGCGCCGGGGTGGCTCAGTCGGTTAAGTGTCTGCCTTCATCTCAGGTCACGATCTCGGAGTCCTGGGATCGAGCCCCGCATCGTGCTCCCTGCTCAGCGGGAAGCCTGCTTCCTCTGCCTCTGCCTCTCCCCCTGGCTTGTGCTCTCTCTAATAAATAAAATCATAAAAAAAAAAGAAAAATCAGAATTGCTTTATTTTGAATTCACTTAAAGCAGGTAGTGTGCAGTAGCAAAGACAAGAAGCTTGTTTTGGAGTCAGTCCACTAATGATTGCATAGTACAAGGTACAGTCTTTGGGTCCAAATCATGGTTACTTAAGCAAGCAAAAGGCATCAAGGGAAACAAATCATTTCTTTTCTGGAGATGACCTGACCTGACTATATGGCCTCAAACCTGAATGGCATGAGACAGAACAAATGTCTGCTCTCGGTACTATTCATGGACACTTCGTAAATTCCCTAACTCAGGAAAGAGTGGCAGCTAAAACTTATACCTACCTTACCTCCCCACCCCCGGCTGTCAGTTTCCCAAAGCTAAATCTAATTTTCTGAAGTCTGCCTCCTATCCAAAATTCTCAATGAAGAGAGGCCACGTACAACTCAGAAAACATCAAAAAAGATCATTTATGTTCAGGACCTTGATTTCTGGCACATCTTCCTCGATAGCATAATCGGGTAAGCTGAGAGGAGAAAACTGCTTTGTTCCAATTCTAGGAGCTACTTGCAGTGCAACTGCATTTCCGTTTTTTGGTTGAGTGAATTAGTCCCTTTAGGTTTTCAAATGGATTTCCCTCAAAAATCCAAAGTGAGGTTATTATACCAAAATTTTCACTGAAGAGGAAAAACTATCTACATTGTCAGCATTTAAACACACATATGAGTGAAGACTGGCATTTCAAAGTAAAGGCCACAAACAGATACTTGCTGTATAAAGAGGAATGTGAAAAAGGCTAATATTTATAAAGAACTGGAGAGTGTGAAATATTTGGGAGAAAAATTCCACATGCAAGACAGACATCCAAAATGGCTCAACATAATTTATTTTTTTATGTTAAAATGTACAGAGTTCTTTTGAAAGTACTTGCTAGAAAGGGGAAAAAAAAGTGATATTACATACAAGGAGAGGAAGGGAGACCAACTGGCCCAGGAGCGCATGACATGGAGAAATACAAAGGCATCTAGGCACCCCTTCCCCGTAGCTTACAAGTCACCATGAACAAAGTACAAAGAGGTTACAAAACAGGAAAAGCAAATATAAACAGACAGGAATAGACTTAGCTTCATTTGTACATGCGGCTTTTAGAGGCATCTGGAGCTCTATTCACACACTCTAGAGATCTCTTTAAAGAGAATTTTTATCTTTCTTAAAATAGTTTTTAATATTCTACAACAAAGATAAAAAATTTTAAAGATGGAATGAAATGAAAAAGCTCTTATTTTAAAAGGCATCAAAGTCACTAACAGTGAGTTTTTAAATTTCTTTTTTAGAAGATTACCCAAGTTATCTTGCTAAAAATACATTTTTTTTTAAACAGAAGTGAAAAAATGACAGGTACCAATATTACTGTGTTGGATAATTTCTTTTATAATATAGAAAAGAACATTTTCTCTACAATAGTTCTACAGTCACAAAAAGGCTTGTGGAAAAGGGAGCTGCCCGATTGAATTTTTTTTTTTTTTAAAGAAACAAATGAAACCAAACACAACCGCAAACCAACAGAAACTGAATTCACGGCCCTCATTTCAACAGCTTCTCCTTCTGCCTTGACCCACCCTCCACCCAAGATACCTCCCTCCCGACCCACCCCATCCCCACCCCAACCAGGAAGCAATGACATAGCTGAAGATGTAGGGAGAGGGCAGCACAGTGCACTTTCTACATAGATGATTGGGAACTGGAAGAGTATATACAGAGAAACTGGGTCCTACACAGCCTTGCACATGCTCAGAATTGATAGCGGTTAAGATGTGGAATTCTGCCGTTTTTCTACCTAACACATTTAATTGAGAAAGTCAATTAAAGTGTATTAAAAAAACAACAAACCTGTGCATTTGAAAAAATTTAATGCCTAATTAGTACTTCAAAAATTTATCTATATAAAATGTACAAATAAAGGAGAGAATTTAATGCTTACAGGTATTTCTTTAAGCAGTACTTCCCCCTTTTGGATATTTGACTGCACATACCAAGTGGTATAATAGTTTCCATCTTCTAATGATGGAACATATATATAGATATATATAGATATATATATATTCTTTTTTTTTTTACCTATCCCTGGAGCAAGTAATAGGAAGAGAATGGGCGAACTGGCTGCACGAGAGAAAAGACAATGGGAGTTGGGAGCAACATAGGAACCTGCTTAAAACCCTGCTGTCCAGATTTGCCCTACTATGCTGGTGGTTGGTTTATCCCTCTTCTCTTTTAACCACTCACAGGAGAGGGGCTGGTGCACTCTGATTCACAGGGAATGAACTCAGGATCTCAAGACAAATGAAAACTAGAGGTATGTATCATTTAAGTAGCTATAAAACTCAGACCATGATCTCCCTTACGTCATCTCTTCCAACATAAAATAAACAGTGTCAAATGTTTGTCAGGTATTTTTCAAATCACTGAAATGTACAGTCATCCATCAACACTTTATGTAAGAATGTAAGAGGCTAATCACTGGGGACTGCTGTTTGAGTTTAGTCAGAGTCGAAGGCTCGAGAATCAAGACCCTTAGCATCTCAAAGTACATACTAAAAACAAGAGGCTGTGTGGAGTATGTGCATTATGGCTGATTCACCAGGTGGTAAAAAAACAAGAGGCAAAATTCCTCTTTTCTGATTGTTAATTGACCATCTCTATTCCTCCAAAGCTGGATTAGGATTGCAAACAGCTTTCCTCTGAGATTCTGCTGTTAATTGAGACTTACAGTATTTTTGTGTCTCTGAGTGCTGAGTGGGAATAGTAAACAAAAAACAAAAACAAAAAAAAAACAGAAAAAAAGAAAAAATTATATTACACTTGATTTAAAGAAAAATAAACATTTCAATGAAGTCCATCTTAAAGAAACATTCTTGGGGAAAGGTTTCAAAAGGGGTGTGTGTGTGTGTGTGTGTGTGTGTGTGTGTGTGTGTGTGTGTGTGTGTGTGTGTGTGTGTAGGGAGTGGAGGGGATTTTAAAAGGAGAAGCATTTTCCTGCCTCACTTTATTAATAATAATAATAATAATATTAACAATAATAATAAGTTTAAGGAGCTTGGGTTGTTCTCCATGTCCCCGTCCGAGTCTCCCGTAAGTGCCTCCTGCTGGAATGAAGTAGGAAATGAAAGGTTGGGTTTGGAGGAAAGGGTCTGGTTAACCCCCGAGATGTATATATAACATTTAAAAAATGACAACACTGGGAGCTGCAAACAGTGAGGGGAAACACACATCTTAAAATAAAATAAAGATAATTCACTTTTACACAAATTCTGTCCATGTGGTGTGTAAAGAAAGTAAGGCTCTTTTTAATTATGAAAAGATTTTTGTGCATGTTTCCCCTATCCCCAAATCCATTTTTAGATGAGTTCTATTGTAAAATGTTCAAGATCGTGAAGAAAACCAAAACCCAGAACAAAATGAACCCAAAAAAAGAGAAGACCAGGTTTTCTAAAAAATAAAATAAAACCAAAGAAAAATTCCTCTAAATCTACAGCAATATTTTAACTGGAAAAAGGTCCATTTTTCTCTGGTTTGTCAGTATAAAAGGTTCCTTTATTTATATATATTTAAGTTTTTAATTGCAAGTTCATCTTGCTCATCTTCTCATGTAAGGTCCATTGAGTGACTGCTTGGGCACGCCAGCAGCATTCATGTAGCTGTGATGGGAGGGGCCAGTGTACATCATGTTTCCATGAGGGTTTGGCTGCATAGGCTGCTGGGTATAGGCCTGGCTCCCCATCATCCCCATCTGCATCTGCATAGGATACTGTGCTGTCTGGTTCATGTAGGCAGGGTTACTATGGTAACTGCTGTTCATCATGGGCTGTGTCATTCGATAGCTGTTCATGGCATTCAAGGTGTTCATATTCATGGAATTGACATTATAGGCAGGGGTCGGCATCAAGTTGACCCCCATGTTCATGCCACGCTGAACAGCCAATGCGCGAGGGCCGGCCTGCATGGCAACCGCTGGTGGGCTGCGGCCGTACAGCTGCTGCTGGTGAGCAGCCGCAGAGGGCAGCGGCGCCGACTTGGAGCGGATGGAAATGTGCCCCTTGACTGGCATCTGCCCTTGCAACCTCTGCGTGTGAGGAATGCCAATGTTGGCGGCAGACATGTTGCACTGCAGCAGAGGCGACGTGAGGTTCATGGTGGTGGATGCCAGGTTCGGGGGCGGCGTCATGGTGGCTTGTGCTTGAGGGGTCCCAGCTAATGGATGAGATGGAGCTAGCTGAGCCAGTCCTGTGTTAGACAAAGAAACACTGGTTGCATAGGAAGTCACAGCAGGAGAATGGCTATAAGGCATGGCATGAGGGTCCATAATGGTGTTAGTCAGCTGCTGCAACTTGGCTAAGCTGAAGGTGGCCGACGGCTGCGAGTAGCTGCCGGCACCGAAGTCCCCTGGAATCCTCTCATAAATACTTATGTTCCCAGTGCCGCCCGATTCCGGGATCTCCATGATCATGGGCGCTGGAGTGAAACTGTTGTTCATGCTGCACTGCGACAGCGGGGGCTGCTGCTGCGGCGGCGGCGGGGGCGGGGGCGGGGGCTGCTGCGGCTGTGGCGGTGGCGGCGCGGGCGGCGGCGGCTGCTGCTGCGGCGGCGGCTGCGGCTGCTGGGGCGGCGGCGGCGGCGGCTGCGGGGCCGCTTGCGGCGGCGGCGGCGGCGGCTGTGGCTGCGGCGGCGGCGGCTGCGGGGGCGGCGGCGGTGGCTGCTGCGGCGGCGGCGGCGGCGGCGGCTGCTGTGGCTGCTGCTGTTGCTGGTTACTCGGAGGCCTCTCCACCACACAACTCTGAGGTGACTTGATGCTGCAGTTGGCCGCGGCGGCAGGCTGCACGCCGTTCTGCGGCATCATGCTGCAGCTGTTGCCCATGCTGGCCATTTGCTGAGTGACAACACAGCTGTTCTGGGTGAGGCTGCTGGAGGATGACAGGCCGCCGTAGGAGCAGCTGCTCTGCGAAGAGCTATTCCCACAGATGCTGCCGCCCATTGTAGAATCGTAACTGCTGGGGTTCTCGTAGTTCTCTGTGGTGCTCTCAATGCTGCCCAGGTCACTGAAGCCACTGTCCACCACCTGCTGAGAGTGGTCTGATACGGAAGGCACATCCATCATGGGGCTGGTCTCCATGTTCTGCATAGAGGGTGCGGACAGGGATCCTTGCTCCGGGCTGATCTGGGTGTAACCACTTTCGAGGGCAGGCACGGTGGGACTACTGACTGAACGGACCGACTGGCTGGGATGAGACTGAACAGAAGATATTGGACTATTATGTTCCGAGGCATGGCAGTCTTCAACCATTGACATCTGAGGGTCTTCATCAGCCTGGGTGTAACTCTGCAGGGTCTGACACGCTGCCAGAGTTTCTTCACAGTCCTGGTAGGCTCCCTCGTGCTCGTTACTTTCCTCTTGAGTCAAAGACTGCACTGCTTGCACGGTTTCCAGATCCAGTTCGCTATGAGGAATCTCTTCTTCCTCTTTCAGCTCAATTAATTCTTCCTTAGAGTTTGAATCTTCTTCATGATCATCCTCAGACCCTGGCATATGCTCTGATACCATGGACGTTTCATGGGAAGTCTGTTCCTCTTCAGAATCTGGTTCCGTTTCATCTTTATCCTTTATAGTCTCCCTACTGCCCTGCATATTAGTATCTAAAAAAGACTCCTGACCACCGGGCTCCTCTTTGACATCTTCTCGAACGAGCTGCTCCTCTAGCTCTTTTCTCTTGGTAGATTCCAGATGACCATCATCTTCATCATCTGCATCATGGTCTTCATTCTGGTTTGTCTCTGTAGCCACTTCCTCCTCTTCCTCTTGCTCCTGTTCTTCTAGTTCTTGTTGCTCCTCTTCTGACTGCCTCTGCTCTTCTAAGACACGGGGCTTCTCCTCCTCCTCTTCTATCTCAGGTTCTTTCGTTTCTGTCTCGGGACTGTTGCTATCCACTGGAGATGCTGCTCTAACTTCACTGCCGGTGGTGTCTTCTTCTTCTCCCTCTTCAACCTCTTCTGCTTCCACGTGCGTCTCCTCCTCTTCCTTCCTTTCTTCAGTTAAAGGCGAGTCTTCTTTTGGTTCGACAGTTTCTTCGTTCTCCTGAAGTCTGGCTTTACGGCCCACTTTAGGAATGGGGACAATGGGCTCAACAATGCATTCTTGAGTAGAAACGGGTATGATTTCCCGATTCAACTTAAATCCTGGTTTGCGACCAGGCCTCTTCTTCCAGTGGATTGGTTTGCGGCTTTTGCCTTTGGGCCATCCCTTCTTCTTTTTCATAGGTGTGGATGTATCTGGCTCAAGTTGAGAATCCTTCACATCACATTTTCTCAAGAGAGATACTGGCTTTAGGACAGGAGTGTCTATACAGGAGGGATAAAAACAAAACAAAACAACACATTAAAAAAGTTACAAGATATTCTATTTGTACCAGTGCCGTTTTCTGAGACCATATGTGCAACAGAAATAGTTTTATTAATCATCACAAACTCTTCTGATTACCTTCCCTTTCAAGTTAAGAATCTAAAGGAGAGACCTAACAATGACCTCTTCTAAAGTCACGCAGTGAGCTGGCAGAACAAGGAAAGAATCCTGGCCAACACTCTGCTGCCCCCCACTACTTAAAACCTGTTCAGGTTTATCATCACCAACCACACGGCTTTAGAAAGTTAGTCTACAGGTCAGTTTTCTCCTCTAGGAAATGGAGCTAAGCTGTGTAATGATGCAAATGCTCAGCAGTGATTACAAGTACTTCAGACAAGCGGTCTTTACCGTGTAAGTCACAAATCAGCTCATTTCTTCTTTTTTCTTTTTTTTTCCTGTTTGCAATTTATATTCTCTCTCTGGTTTTCTTGGTTTCCATAAAAATCATTACTTCAGGTAACATCATGAGTTAATTACCCCAGGCCATGACTGAGCAATCCTACATGAATAACTGCTCAATCGATGCTGTGTTTGTACGGGAAAAGCCGCAAGGCATTTAGTCCTAGACAAATACTGACCTGAAGAAAAAGTGAAAGCACCAATGACAATGATTTATTAGAAATAAATTTGACATTGGCATTATTTTCTCCCCATTACTTTTTTCTATTTTTAAAGATTGTAGTAAACTATGCATAGCAGAAAATGTACCATTTCAACCATGTTTAGGTGTCCAGTGTGGTGCAGCATTAAGTACACATTCATATTTCCCATTAATTTTTTTTTCATTTAATCCCATTAATTTTTAAAGGGAAGAACGCCAAGGCAAGAACAGGATTTTGAGGGGGAAGCTAAAAAGGTACAACTGGCAATAATAACGTGAAAATAAATAAAGAAAGGAAATGGCCACATCAGAGAAAATCTGTCCTAGTCAACAAGAATTTAAACAAGGGATATTATTTTAATCTACAAGGATCCCAGAGAGAATTCTACCGAAGGGCCAAATTTACACAATAAATCTTTGGTTTCCTAGTTATATACCTCAAAGCGTAACACAATAAAACTGCAGAAAATCATTCACAGCAAAGCACTCAAGTCATCTAGTCACTAAAGTATTTCTTATATAAAAATATCAGAATGGAGGAAATGCAAGTTTCTACTACATATGAAATTGAGCAAATTTATTTTTTAAATAAAAAGCTCAATTAATAAATAAATGCTATAATTCCACCAAGAGTGGACAACTGCATTCCCCCAATTTCACCCAGCAAAGTAAAAAAAAAAAAAAAGCTCAGTTTGACCACCGCCCCCCCCGCCCCCCTTTTAGGCAAATACTGCAGACGCAGGCAGCATAATGCACCGGCAGAAACTTTAGGGTAGGATGTAAATGACCTGGTCTGTGACCCAGCACATATAGGAGCCCCCGTTTCTTTATTTCTAAACGATAAGGCTATTTTAAAAGTAAATCACTGGATTTTGCACTATGCCATAAAATTTAACCTACCCTGAGGCACTGTTACCATTTTTATTAGAAATTTACTACTCACAGAGAAAGGCGTATTAGAGATATGATTCAGAAGGATTCCTGAACAGATGTGAAGCAAGTCCAATTTACATGCATCTGATCTTATTTAAGAACCATCCTCCTAGCATGTATCCATTTAGCAATATTTACCAAGTGCCTATTTTAGGCACTGAGCATACAACAATTAGCAAAACGGGTAGGTCCACAGAGTGTACTTTCTAGTAAAGGGTTATTACTTCAATGTCTTCCTGATGCTAAGTCCAATTCACCCATTAACTAAAGATTCCGATTATGGCTGAGAAAGGATTAGGCAAAAAAGAACAATATCCCAATAGCAAGATATTTTCTGCAGAGGCAAAAATAGGTCCCTTGAAGGGGAAACTAGAAAAAAAAAAAAACAACTTTTTAAAAGGACAGACGGTTCAATGAGAAAATAGGGACGAATATACTTGACACAAATTTTGAGAGGTTACCAAGTTGGCCGTCCTTTACTGGCTTAGTGGGGAGCGTCGCTTTTTCAGCCTCTTGATGGAAGGGTTTGCAGCTATCAATTGCAGCCTGTTTCTTTAAAAACAATAAAACTACCATAAGCAACAGTTTTCTGAAACATACCATCAGCATCATCTGACTCTTCATCATCCTCTTCATCTTTAGATTTCCTCTTGGAAGAGGATCGACACCTGAGCACATCCTGTGAGGAGAGGCGGTGGAAGTACCCTCTAGAGAATAGTTCACTTTCATCCTCTTCCTCTTCCTCTTCCTCAATCTCAAACGTAGGTTCTAATCTTGGCATTGGCCTCTCAGAGTCAGAGTCTTCAAAAGGTTCATCTAACACCTCCGTGGTCTCAGAAATAGTTTCTGTGACCACACTGCTATTGTGGTGTTTGCGCTTTCGGACTCTCCTCCTTCGGTGAAGAATCGGTTTCTATTTAAAAGAGGAAGGAAGTATTTTATTTACAGTAATGAATGCTATCACTTCTATTAATAACCTAATGAACAGTGTCTGAACCTAAAAGAATTAGCACATATAAAATGGGTACACTGTTTGCCAAGAGACATTTTGAGTATTATTTCAAAATACTACAGTAAGATACTACACATAAAGTTATCACAGAAAGATGTTGGATGATTGAATACACTTTATAAAAGGCATGCCCAAAGAGCAGATATTATAATTCCTTTATTAATACTTCAGTTACATTTAACACTCTAGGGAAATGCCTATTTCAATACTGAAATGACACAGAAGCTACTCCTTTAACATCTCTTTACCTCAAGAGAAAAAAAAACAAAACACTTTCTGTTTGTCTCATAGCTCATGATAGAGACAACAAAATGATAAAGACGATGCACCAGAAATGATCTAGTCCAATCCCCTCATTCTATAGAGGCGAGAAAGGTTACAGGGCTTGCTTAAGGTCACATACCCAGTCAGCACAGAAACGGTTGTAAAATATAGTCTCTGACTCCCAGTCAAGAAATTCTCTTAAGAACGTCAAGTATTTTGTGCATGATCTCACTGCCTATTACAATATTCTCTTGTTTACACAGGGAAATAGCATAATTTTATCTTACAAATAGGCAATATAAGCCTGGAATGGCAAAGATACATTCTTCATGATCACATAATGAATGGCAGAGTTAGCTAGTGTTGAGTTTTTCTCCACTTCAAATTTAAATTTACTAGTCCTTTCAGTTGAGAGTACAATTTTCAAACCAGGTTCAACATGTTTGGCTCTGCTCTTTGGAAAAATGGCTGACTCTACGATTGGGACATGAAATATACAAGATGAACCTAGACTATCCTGTAGTACTAGAAAGGAAGGAAGTGCTCAAAACAAAACAAAAAACCCTACACTGATGACGGTACATATTACATTAAAGGGACGTGGAGCGAAACTTAAAAACTCCTAATGGCCAAAGCTGGAACAATTTGAGCAACAAATTAAATCAAGTGGTACTGCTGGGTTGTAACTCAAAGTGTAAAGTAAATATCTGAGTCTACGCCGGTATTAATAAATGCTTGAATAAGTAAACAGATGGGCGGGAATGAATAAACCCCCAAGCAGAATTCCAAATAATTAACACAGATATTCTGCTCCTAAGGAACAGAGTATAACTCTCCATATCACTGCCGGCAGTGACTACCTTCCAAAGAGTACAGCATGGGAAAGGGGAAAAAAGGAGTGACTAATTTACAGTGGAGAAATGTGACAAACACAACCTCAAACCAGGTGATCTAGGCTGATATCAATAGTGAAAAGTCATACCGACAGTAATACTCTTGTGTTTGGTGTGTATGTGTGTGTATACATACATATTTATCAGACACCCTTTATATGATAAGAATGACACTTTACCTCTGTGGTCTTCTTCCCAAAAACATATTACCCCATCCTAATATCATGAGGGACATTTTAAAATACCTAGCCAGTACTCGTCAAACTGTCAAGGTCATCAAAAACAAGGAGTCTGAGAAACTGTCACAATCAAGAGGGGCCAAAGAGGCATGACTACTAAGTGTAATGTGGTGTGCTGGATGAGGTCCTGGAAGAGAAAAAGGACATACAGGAAAACTAAGGAGATCTAAATAAAGTATGGACTCTAGTTAATAAAATACTAGTTCACTATTTGTGACCAATGTACTATACCAACATAAGAGGTAACAAAAGGGGAAACTGCCTATAAGGAATACAGGAACTCTCTGTACTTTCTCTGCAATAATTGCATAATCTAAAACTGTTCTAAAATTAAAAACTTGGGGCGCCTGGGTGGCTCAGTCATTAAGCGTCTGCCTTCGGCTCAGGTCATGATCCCAGGGCTCTGGGACTGAGCCCCGCATCGGGCTCCCCGCTCAGTGGGAAGCCTGCTTCTCCCTCTCCCACTCCCCTTGCTTGTGTTCCTGCTCTCGCTAGCTCGCTCTCTGTCAAATAAATCTTTTAAAAATTAATTAATTAAATTAAAACCTTATTTTTTTTATATATTGCCCTGATCCCCCTCCCCCCATAAGCTTCTTTTAAGGAAAGGAACAATTTCACTGCTTTGGATGAAAGCTGTCACCCCACCACTACAGGGTGGCTCATCCAGGGGGCCGAGCTCAGTCTGGCTGGCTTGTGGCAATGCTTAAAAGTTCACTGCACAGACTGGGACAGTTCTGGTATACAGTTTGCCAGAATTCATTATCAGCATCACAACACATTTATAAACTGGCTATCATTCAAACTTTGCAAGATGACGAGACAAAGTTGAGAAAATACTTTTAAAACCAGGTTTAAGTCAAACCACTGAAAGAAAGAAGGGAGAGATGGAGATGGGAGAGCACAGGGGAAAAGGCCCACCCCCCCTCAAGACGAATGGCCTCTCTGAGCACCCCAACAAAGGGCACCGCTGTCCATCAAGCTGTCAGATACTTTTCTCCTTTTCTAACGTAAATATTTCTCATCTATACATACTTTTAAAATACTTGACAAATCCCTAAAAGTCATGATTACAACATCAAACCAGCAAGCTGAAAAAGAGTTTGTCAGCCCTTAAATAAGCTTATGACATCTATGTTCATTCCCACAAACCACAGAAGCCATATCCACATTTCAGATGTTTACTGGGAAGATCATAAGCTACAGTACACTGAGGCATAAAGTCTAAAAAAATAACACACTAACAATTTCTATATTTACTTTTTCAGAACTCTAGAACAGACAGATGTATATAATAAGCTGTAATTCGGAAAAGAACAGGCAAGTCAAAAGAAACAAGTCAAAAGAAAAGCCTTACTTTTCTCTTCAATGTGGGCTTTGTAAGAACTGGTGGGGAGCTGGACCGAGGACTTTCTGGCTCTTCTTCCTCCTCACTACTCTCACTGAAGCCTCTGAGGAGAGCCCTGTCACCATCACTATAGCGACGGGGCAGTCTATCAGTGCCTTCTGGTAATCTACACTTCAGTGCCTCGGGGCTCTTCTTCAGCTGTCCTCGCCAGAGCTCAACCCCCTCACTTAGTCTTCTTTTGGGAATGTCTGGCTTCCCATCCTGGCTTGGCTGCTCCTGAGAGGCTGCCAGCTGCTCCTCACTTTCAGTATATTGTTCTTGGGAGGTTTCTGATTTTTCCTCACATTCTCCATATTGTTCCTGAGGAGCTGATGTCTCTTCCAAGAGCAGTTTAGAATCTTTATCACCAAAACGTTCCTGGGTTTTTCGGTTCTTCCTCCCCCAGCGGCCTCTCCGGGATGGCTGGTTATTTGCAGGAAGACTATCACGGGAAAGGACTTGTTTGTGCAGACGCGTAGAACTGGCTGGTGCCCTAACTTCCGGTTTCTTTTCACTTTCTACTGAGGAGTAAGAATCTTGTTCTTTGTTCTCCCGAGATGCAGACTTTCCCACCTGATTTTGGAAAATAAAACCATGTCGATTAATTTTTCAGGCTTATTTTTATACCTATCTGACCTCTTAAACAGAGATAAGACAACAGAGCTTTAAAAAGAAAAGTATAATTTAATAGCTATCAGGAATATTTCTCATGTGTTAGGCACTGCTTTAAATGCTTAATAAGATTCATTTAATCCTTACAACAATTGTATGAAGTGTTATTATTATATCCTCATTTTAAAAAACGAGGTAACTGAGGCACAAAAAATACAAGTAACTCGCCCTAGGACACGCAAGAGCAAATGTGGAAGCTGGGATCTAAACCCAGGCAGTCTGACCCAAGAGCTAGTGCTCTTAGCCACTATGCAATCCCACCTTCAATAAACAAAGTAAACAGCATTGTTCTTATGTTAAATGATATAATTTACCAAATTTCTCAGCAATAGAATTTATAAACAGAGAGGAGATGGGCTCTGGAGCATGGGCAAGAGAAAGGGGGTGTTTGAAAAAAATGAAAGAAAATGTCTATTTAGATTTATTTTTATTCTGAGTATTTAATTTCATTTTGAAAATTAAATTACATTAAACGGGCGTGAAACTGCTTACGTTTATCAAAGGAGGACACAGATTTTTAAAGGATGAAAGCACAGTTTAAAAAAAAAGAACAGAGAAGGACAGGCATCACAACTATACAATGTTGTACAGTCCCTCATTAACCCTTTAACGGCTTAAAGACATTTGTGTACCCACTGAATTATTTAGTGCTCTATTAGAAAACATACACATTTACATTATTTCCTTAATGTTTTTATTTTAAGGAAAAGGGATCTTCATTTCATTTTTAACAATGGTCAGAAGTAAGTTAAATTCAGATTCCTCAATTACTACTACACAGCTTAAACTTTAGCTGTGTATCAGGACCCTGATAAGGAATTCTTAGTTCTAAGTAACACACTGTAACAAATTTGAAGGTCTCCTAATGATCCAAGGCTTAAAAATATACAAATAAGTAAACAAAACCCAGTCTTCCTAAAATCTCTATCACTGAAATCAACTCTGAAATTCTAATGTGAACTGTGTTGGCTTAAGATATTGTAACACGTATCACAATACTCATTAACCAAAAACAGAGCCTTCTGTCATCAAAAATAGAGACTAGTCATGCCCTTACACTCGTCTCTAATTCTCTTTCCTGGCACTGCAGATCTTCGTTTTCGCCTTCCTCAGCTTCCTCTTCTTCCTCCTCTGAGACAACAGAATTGGAGACTATGACAGGAGTCCAGCGCAAACATTCTGGATCTACATCTACAGGTCGCAAATTCAGCTGAAGCTTTGCCATGTGATCCTGGATAAGTTTTTCCCGGCGGATTATCACAAATCTGGAACCAGAGCAAAGTTTATAGCGATCAACAATGTACAAGGAGTACCTAACAATGAATATGGAGCTATAACCCCCAGAAAACCATGGAGGTGATGACTAATGCTTCAAAAACTGCCAGCTCGGAAGCATGAAATACAGAAATACGCCACCATATAAGATAGCTAAGAAATAAGAAGTTGGACAGCTACTTCACACTCAACGAGAACAATGGATGAAGGGATTTTAACCATTCACACTGTCTCACACTTCCCACCTCTGGAATTGCTGTGAGACTCTCCAGTACCCTATCTCCTATCCTCCATATTTCTAGCCCAATTCCTCCTTCTCTGTGATCTTTTCCCAACCCCTTTAGATAAGGGTGAGCTGACCTTCCTTTGACCTACATTTTACTTTGTACCACTTTATATGGAAATAAATCATGGGTATATTTTATTAGACATTATTTCTAGAGTTGTTACCTCTTGTATTAAAGGCGCTGCCAACATTAGAAAAGAAAAGCTTCAATAGCTTAGGTCCAAAAGTTAGAAGGAAAACCAGAAAAAACAGTTTAAAAAAAAAAATGTGGTCAATGGTATCAAATTATCACAGAAACGAAAATGGTGTCTCAGGATCACCAATGTACCCCTTGTATTAGTTTATGCCCTTTCATTGATAATCTGGCTGCCTCATCCAAACACTTCCACCTAACTGTCTTTGGAAAGTATACGAAGGGATGTGATACTCACTGGTCACTACGGAAGTCCAGCATTCGTAGGTGGTGGAGTGTGGAAGTAATGTCTTGAGGGCAGATTCCAGTCAACTTGCTTAACTTCTTAATGCTGATTTGCTTGTCATTTTGGTGATAAAGGCACTCCAATATTACACTTTTCCAGTAAGCCATGTAGGAAAGACGACCTAGATCGGATAATGGTTTCTCTGGAGACCCTGCTTGGCCTTCACGCTTTGATAACAAATAACCTAAAGAAACCCCCGAATCACAAATATGTCAGACAGCCTAAAATAGGCTAATTCACCAAAGTAACAATTCCCTCTTCCACAATCAATTTAAGTAATACAGGCATGAATAATGTCAAAGGTAAATTCTTTCAAGAAAAAGAACAAAACTGAAAAATTACTTCAACACAAATTTGCACAAGATTATGTAGTTTGTATATATTGAACCTTAGGTTAGTATTACTTTGTCTGTACTTACTATAAATCAACTGTTAAAATAAATCAGAGGACTTCATATTAATAGGATGCTTTAATAAGATTAAGGCAATAATGCTTTTTATTTTATGGGGGAAAACCTCCCTTGCATTTTTATTTGGACTACTAGATAGCAACAGTTATATCTGAATTGCTGAACAATACAAAAGAATGCCTTCGTTTTTACATAATCCTATCTGTTAAGATCGTGGTTCTTCTGTGAGTGAATCAGATGACAATTTCTCACTGAGCCAAAGCTCTCCTCACAATGACCTCTTACCCTTAAACTCTTAGTGAGCAAGGATGTCAGTGTGAGGGTGTCCCTGTGAGTGTATGGTGGTATCTGTCCTCCTGTCTAGAGCAGGACTCTCAAGAACAGAAAGAGAAAAGGCATAAATTCTGAGAGCATCAACAACAGAGATGGCAGAAGAAATGCAGTTTTTTGTCATCAAAGGAAACTACTAAAAAGCAGTCTGTGAATGATAATGTGGGAAAATAGATTACATTAGGAAAAGCAAATAAAAACAAATACTGTAATCATAGATTGCTGTTTGCGTATCTCAAAAGTATAACTAATTAGTATAATAAAATATTTTCCCCTAACTTTGCTACTTAATGGCATAACACATCCAAACATGAGTCCTATTTCAAAACAATATATTGATATTAAAGGAAATAATCTGAGTTGCACTCTCTACTACCAATCTAAGAAGGCCAAGAAAACGTACGAAATAATCCACTGAATCCAATGAAATATGGTCAGGAGTACAGTCTAAGGCCAACTGAAATAAGCTGAACTGGTCCATCTGAGAATTAACTTCTTAACACTGGTGACATAATCATCTGATATTTAGAAGAACTGCCTGTATCAAATAGTCCCTCAAAAATATCACTTTGTTATAATCAATACAGAATTTATTGTAAACATATATTTACTTTCTAAGCAAGACTATCAACACGTAAAACAAAATTCAAATTCTACAATGACTTTTTAGAGCTGTTTGGCTTTCAATGTTTAAATCAGATTAAATTATTTCCTATGCCATATATTTTAAGATTTTTTTAAGGTGTACTGCATATTTTAACCACTAGGTAGAGCCCGTAACTAAAAAATGATGAACGCATTTTCTGATAATTAGGTAACAAAAATAAGGTGAGTGCTGTACTTCTTTACTGTACTAACTTGCACAATGTATTGAGTATTGCTGTGAGTTAGAATTATCATGAAACTAAGTTCCACCTGTAAATTAAGAGTTGAAAATTCAAAGCATTTTCAACAGATCATACAAAGATGGTGTTCGGTATAAGCTATTTAAAAATATTTCATGTCTGATCAGAAGAAAAAAATTCACGACTTTAGGTTTTAAAGTCCCATACTGTGACGAAAGATACTAGCAACCAATAAATCATCTGCAAATCTCTAAAAAATATATGTATCAGAAGGCCCACAAGAAGAGATAATGAAAAATTATTATAATCCTTACTGAAATCGATGAGAAACCTGCCATAGCCCTTACGCTGGTATTGGGGAAGAATCATTATACAGGAAACGTTGTACTTCTGTTGGCAGTGCTTTTCCTGGTAAAGAAAGTTTTAAAACAACATGCGAGTAAGACTGAATAGTAATGCTAATTATTAAGAAACAAAGACTTAACAGTCAAAACCATAGCCCTGGTCCTTTGAGAATAGCATGCACATCAAGAAAGAAAATACCCCACTGGGAGGAGACAGGACAATGTTAACTCATTGCCATTACCCACAAAGCAACCACACCAGGAGAATATAAATGTAAAATAAAATTATGCCATCTACTACCATTTGCAACTCAAAGATAGTATGCCACTGCCTAAGATGAGCAGAGGAATCTGAGTCCCAATCAATCTGCAAAGCTATAAATGATGAGTTAGTGTGGCACTCCAGAAATGGGAAAATTCATCTACCACTTCAAAGACCTCTTATTTCCTGGTCTGGTGCTACACAGGGCAGTCCCATCTCCCCATCAGTTGTATCTAACTTCACAAAAAAAAATCTCAAAATGTTGGGGATAGACACTTTTAAAAAATCAGGCAATATATATAAAATTATACTTAACTTCTGAAATAGACAACTGACAGAAAGCTGGTACTCCCACTTAACTATTTCATACGCTTAGATTTTATCATAGGATAGCTTAAATAAAAGTACATCTTTTATGTTGTTTGACTACAAAAACACCTTCTGTTCTCCCCAAGAGAATGGAAGATTATAGGAAGAAGAGAAAATATCCGTGAATAAAAATGGCTTATTCTTATTTCTATTCTTCAAATTTAAACTAGGACAAGATTTAAAATGAGAAAGAGCTCACAGAGGTATTGACTGTGTTTATTTCACAAGTTCTAGCTATTATTACCATGGGACTAGAAGGCATTTAAAAACTTTTCCTCTTGAGTATAAACGGCAGCTCATGTTCCTAGGAGAGTACAGTCTGTTGAATGTTACTAAGCACCTTCGAGCACTTGGTACATTTCTGAATGTTCCTTCATTTTCCTTTCCAAAAAGCTAGATGGTACCCAGAAGGTGCTGCATTGTGTAGTGTCTCCCAGTGAGAACTGACAAAAATTGTTTCAGATTTCCATGTGAATTCAAACAAATTTTAAGCTGATATACTTACTTTAGAAAAGTAGCCAACAAGGTGGCAGCCCTTGACATCATTCTGTGTTAGTACATAAAAAAGAAATGGCTCCACGTCATAATAGAGTGTTTTGTGGTCAAGAAACAACTTTGCCAAGAGACACAGGTTCTGACAATAAATGGTACTCACATTCCCATCAACCTAGAGGAAAATAATAGAACAAAATGATGAGGAAAGTGGCTCTTTAGTTCTAGAATAATAATACACATCACTTACAAATACCTGTGAGTATCCACAGTCCAGCCTAAGAGAAGCTGTCAGTGATCAGAACCTGGAAGCTATCCTTCCAACAGCAGAATTAGGGTACCTGCTGTTTTAAGACAACTAAATATATAAAATACTCTACTTCAACAAAGTATGACAAGGAAATGATGACCCTTTTAAAAATTGCATTTTCTGCTTTTATAACAAGACTGGCTGCAGTAATACCTCAGATGGCAAGCTGATCTGATTCATTTTTTAAAGTAATTCAACAAAAGATCTAAAAGCAACCTCTTCTAAAATACATTTGTTAAGTAAAACAAGGTCTAACTAAAGTCTCTATGCCAGCAGCCAGAAGCAATGCAGTCTGACTGCCACAATCAGATTTACCCCCAAACAAAGCTATTTTCAGGAGTATGAACTATTGCCAGAGGCACCAAGCAGGTTCCCTAGGTGGGAACTTGGCAAATGAGATATTTCTTGGAACCGGGTTGGCCAAGACCAGGAGCACTACAGTGTATTTCTCCTGACACACCTGTGTTGTTGGAGTTGCCAGAGCTTGCTCTTTTACGCAAATGCCAATGGATGCCCACATTAAACCCTACAACATTGCTATTTAAGGACAGAAACCTCCTCAACAATTTCAGTAATTTAGTATTACTTCTTTTAAAATACACACCAATATATGCTTAAGGTGAGAAGCAGTCTGTCTGCTCTTGGGTATTCTGAAACAGTATTGTAAACCACACCCTTCCTCCTCCCCCCAAAGTGAAGAGCTCCGCTAGTGCTCCCCTAAAATGAAGGTGTAGGGAAAATCAAGAAAGTTAGAGACTGAGCAGATCCCAACAATCTGAAATTCTATCATCACAGTCATTAACAGAACTGAATACATGGCAGGTACTCAAATTAATACCTGGCGATGACACCACAAAACTGAGGCTCAAGAAGCTAGGAACCCATGACTGACAACAGAATCACAGACATAGCCTAAGTGATATCATCATGATGAAGTGAAAAAAAAAAAAAATACTTTTGTATCTTTACAAAGATTTACTACAGCTATTAAATATACCTCTACAAAATATTCCTTTAAGTAGAGCAAGAGAACATTTTTCATTTAGATACCACTTCATAGATTCTAAGATGCAATTTTATCACATCTAAACATAAACAATCAGTTGGCATTTTATAATCAGATGGAATCCTGAGTTATAGAATAATTTATTCTGATATCAAGCTGGTGTGACCCTGGTACCATTTGGGTTGGCCTAATTCTGCTTCTCATAACAGCTGAATCATCGGACTCAATCGTTGAGTACAACAGTAAAATAACATTTCAAAAAAATCCAAGTACAATTAGACACAGTATAGGCGGCACTACGTTCGAAATGATAGGAAGACAACTATAAAAATATCTACTTTACCTCAAAGACAGAAATATTATTTTTTCTGTAAATCTCATTGGCAGGAGGATGGAACCAACCACATTTCTTCATGTGCTGCTGGAGAATAGTTCTACTTTTCATATATTTTAGACAGAATTCACAAAGATACAATTTAGGCAGCCTGTAAATAATAATTAAACAAAAAAAGACAGGGCTTTATAAGACTGTAAACTTTCACAACTATCCTTTTTTGACTCTCATTACTACTCAAGTAAAAAGGTGGAGAATGTATTGTCATCCCCATTAATCATATGAAAGAGAGAAAACAAACTAAAGATAAAACTAATTTGGTTAACAGCATCCAACTAATTAACAAGGAGGGCAAGGGTGAGAAGTAAAGAGATCCAATTCAGTGATCTTCCTATTAGACTAACACTTCCCAGGCTTTTTTAAAATTTACCCACTTGGCAGACAGCGAAAATCTCATATTCTCCCCTCCTTTGATAATCTCTACTAAGTAGAAAATAAAACCTACCTTCAGAACACCCCAATAAGTGAAGAAGATTTTTGTCAAGGTATATACTGTCTTCCTTTACTTGATCATTTATCCATTTTTTCAGAACAACATGGGTTTGGACATCCACTCATATGTGGATTTTTCTTGATAAATACAGTACAGTAATATAAATGTATCTTCTTTATGATTTTCTTACTTTATCTTCTCTCTACCTTACTTTATTGTAAGAATATAATATATAGTACATGTAACACAAAATATGTTGACTGTTTATGCTATTGGTAAGGCTTTTGGTCAATAGTAGACCATAAGTTAAGTTTTGGGGGAGTCAAAAGTTATACATGGATTTCTGACTGTGTGGGGAGTTGGTGCCCCTAACTGCAGTGTAGTTCAAGGGTCAACGGTACTACTGAGTGTCAGACCTTGGGTTAGGTGCACTAGGTATAGAGTGCTGAATAAAATGGATATAAAGTGGGTATTATAAAAGCAGACTTTATATATCTTTTTAAGTATAAAACTATAATAATACATCTTTTCAAGTTAGGACATACAATATACTACCTCCTTCCTTCGACCCCTGAAATTCTGGCTTTCCCTCTGGTTAAATATCCCATTAAATTCTGCAACTTAGAAGTCTACTATTCAACAAGTGAAATAAAAGTTCAAATTATTCTTTCAGATGTTCTGTTATTAATTTATATTTATACAATAGTCAAGCTATTTTAGCAGTAATTTAATAGGACTTCTTTACAATGTCCCGTTTATGAGAAGCTAGGCAATAGTGACTGGATCAGTTCATAAAGTAACAGAAATAATATAACCTAAATTAAAAGTCAGTGGCTTTTATACCTATTTTAGTGTAATCCAGAAGACCATGTGGCTCTTCTATTATAAAATACACACCTCATTTATCCTCAGCACAGACCTCCCTGCATCCTGAACTGTGTCCAGAACTGGTCATGCCTTGGTAATCTGAGATCTGATACTATCATTAAAAGCTACATATACAAAAATACTAGATATGATGACAAAAACTATAATCCAAATTACCGCATTTTCTCTCAAATACAGAAGTATTGAAGCTGAAGGAAATTTTAATAAACCTCATTAGTTTAGTTGCTATCAGTGTGGATAGCTTTAAGATTACACTGGAATTAAAGAAAAAAGTAGATTAACACACAAAAACGTCTAATTTGTTAAAGTGTGAAGACTACACTATTTTTTCAAGTACTACTTTGGAAGCCACTTTTAAAACATAATTATATTTTATCTGAAAACATTTAACACTCAACTGAGGCCTTTGCCAAGGTGTATTCATGGAGCTCTAGTCCTGTATGCAGTAAGTGTTTCATGCTCAAGTAAGGGTGGAAAAAGGCATGTTTGTGACTTTTTTCCTTCTCCCTTGGAGATTTACAATGCGTATTCATTCTTCCTACACAACTTCACAGCTTACTTTTAAAACTGTCATTCACAGCACACTAAAAGCTTCCAGGGAACTATTCAGGTATAATATTTCTAAGTGTCTATAATATCTAATCCTGGTTTCCAAAATCTCTCATATTAGACAAACCAATACAACCTGAAATTATGGCATTAGTACAGAAGTCATTTCAAAACAAAGTACTGAGTAAAACAAATAATAACTGGCATTACAAATCGAACTCAAGAAACAGGAGCCAAGAGCACTGCAAAGAAAGGTTTCCTAGGTGACTCTTACTTCCTTTGCATGCTGCCTCAAAATTCTACTACTCAGAGAAAGAATGGCAGTAAGATAGATAGTTTTTACCACCAAAATTAAAAAATCTCAAAACGAAGTGGCCCCAATTATAAACTTCATCATCTAATGTGGGCACTAGATATACTAACAGAGTCTCAGAGCTGACCCACAACTGCCAGACTATTTTTCTGAATATGTGGATTTTGAATAATTTCTTCTGAAAAGAAAGGTAGAACCCTGGGTAATTAATGGCATCCTCCTTCTTCCAACTACCCTTACCTTTATTTACTGGTGCTAAATTCTCAATGAGCAATTTTACCTTGTTGCAACATAAAGATATAGAAGAATCTGTGAATACAGTTTTGTTTTGAGAGCTAAATATCACAACTAAATATTCCCTACAATGTGAATCTGAGCAACATAAACAAAAACCTGGGAAAAAAGGAAGGAAGAGTGACAGACCACTAAACTTTCCAGATTATGCTAAAGATAAATGCCAACATTAAAAGCATCCAATTCAACTTTTAGGTCTTGGTATAGAGACATGAAAATAAAGTACAACTTATTTTGTAAGGTCTATGAAAGAAGGTCTAATTTTTAAAGCTCTCGCAGTAAGCAAGTTGTTCAAGGAAACCTAAGAAGGAATGAAATCTATAAAAAAATTACTGCCAAGTCTTATCTGGTAAATTATAAGCTCATGCTATTTCCTTGAAAAGCAAGATGTGTGATAGTTTCTTGAGTAAAAAAAAACTTCAGCAAATCTTAGTATTTGAAAAATAACAAAGTAAAAGCAAGCATCATAATCTACTTGATTCCAATTCAGTTCTTGCTGAAAACATTTTAAAGCCTCTTACTTTATTATAACCAAGCCCACTGGGATGACACTGTTAGTCTAAAGGGAATCATCTGATAAATGATTTATGTTTTAGTACAGTTCATATGGCTGAAGTTCTTTCACTGAAAAAACACATCCTATAGAAAGAATATCAGATCATATGCAGTGAAGTATAGTTATAGAGAATATGAATATTCTTCGCCCTAAAGAATCCTGCTGGGTGCTGCTGCTTTTTGTCATTGCCTTCCTGACAGAGCAACGAGGCCTTGACTAACAAATAGATGTATGGTCGCTTTGATCAACTGCATCATGGGGTGTAGCTTCCAAACCTGAAATTGATTCTAGAGTCAGCCACTCTGCTGATACCCTAGCATGTGAAGCATGCCTAGCATGTGAAGGCAGGACTGGGCCACAACTGTATGCACTTTAGAAGCATTGCTTCCCTTACTTCTAGGATGATGCAAATATTCTTCCCAGGAACTCCTATGGTATCTTCTTGGCTTCTGAACATTGCCCAAGATAGTAGCAATTTGTGTAGTCTTTATAATAGGTCTACTTGTAGTAAAATTTTAATACAACAAAAACTCTATCAAATATTACTTAAATCAAAGATCATGGTAAAAGCCATGTGAGATCAATGTAGATAAAGATGCTATATGGAGTAGTGCAAGCTTGATGGTAAAAGGTTATGCCTATGTGGTTAAGAGAAAAGTGAGACTAAATCCTGGTCCTGCCACTTATAAATATGGTCTTGAATATGTTTGCAGGGCCCTGGTCTGGAAAATGAAGATAGATATATCTACCTCTCACAGAATTATTCCAGAGATGTTTAGTCCAGTACCAAGCTCAATGATGGTTACTAAAGCTACTATTAATTTATGATTAATACTATGAATAGTTTTATTCTTTCATTCATTTTATTTCATAAATGAAATAATGCTCAGCTTTAGTAACTGGGGCTGTAAGTAATCTATGCATCAAATCAAGTCAGGAACAGGATCAAAAGGGAGAGGAAACTTCCCAAGCTACTTAATTACAATCCTTTAGGACTTCAGTATGATCTCCTTGCAAAAAGGTTATTATGAAATAAGTTCTAAACAGCTCAGGAGTAGGATACCCCATGATCACAGTTACTCTTGCCTTCAGCCCATCTATGTCATGTTTTAGGGGATTCTCTATGAAACCTGTTTGCCATATATGAGCATCACATGGCCCTGTTGGAGAAACTTAGGTTAAAACTCTGGTTTATACTATTCAATGTCTAAGACTTAACCATAGTGCTCCACACGAAGCGTTATTGGCTTCAATGTTGTTGTTTCATTTTGTTTTGTTTTTTAGGTCAAAGATGCAAGATTACTTAATATACAATGCACACACAAATATCTGGATATTATGGGAAATAATGCACAATCCCACTTCCCAAAAGATTTTCCTTTTGGGATCTTTTTTATTTGCTCCAACTGTTCTGTTCTTGCATGCTTTGGGATTTTGAATTTTTTAAAAAGTGTTCAAAACCTTGAATATCAAGAAAATAACTTAGAAGTAATTTAGCACAGAATAATAAATAGTCATTAACAAAGTAAGGACATAGGTTTTTTTATTTGGAAAACGTAAGGTCTCTAAGCATTTTAGCCAACTCAAGTTTAATAGAACAAGCCTAATAAACTTAATTTAAAATTAGACATATGTATTTTTAAAATGTAACTAGGAGAATTATGAATAAAGAAAAAGTCATAATTACTTAAGAATCTATTAAACTATAGAGTATTTTTTGATGGAAAACTCAGGGAACACTCCACAATGGATAAAGAAATGTACTAAATGTCTAAAATTTATTTAAGAAAATATCTAAAATTTTATTCAAGAAAGTTAATAAATTTTACAGTTCCTATCCCACTGCTGCTTTCTAATGATTCTTATTTATTGGTTATTTATTTTTCTGTAGGCAATGTTTATTAAGAATAAACTGATAACCAATTCCCTCAAACCTGATAAAGAGATCAGGTTCTAGTGACAATCTTATCAGAATAAAAAACATTTTTAATGAAGCCTTTTCATATCTTAAAAGACAACAGCCTCATGGTTCCATTCTCATTCTCTTGAAAAGCAAGTGCTGAGGCTGGCTCTCTAGTACCATCTCTGAGTAAATTTCCTCTCCTCTCCTTGAGTACAAGAGTCAAGGTGCCTATGGTTTCAATCTCTCTGTACCACAATCCCTGCACCAGCTGATACGCATGCACACTGAACAAACTTTGTTGTCTAAGTCGAGCATGCTTTTTTGATTTGGACAGCTTGCAAAGAGTTCACTAAATAATAATAATTATTTCTTTAAACCTAACGAAGAAATTAATTCCTCAGCATATTTCTTCTTGATCCTATAATTCTCTGAATATCCAGAACTCTTGAGGAATTGCCTTGAGTACCTGAGTTCTGTAGTTGAGGAATTTCCTGCCCTCTTTTTTAACATATATAAATACATAATCACATATCATGTAATCTTCTTTTAACAAACTCATGTTAATTTTTGTTTTCCCATGATATAAACAGAGTGCTGCCTTACAGCTCTAACACAGTGTTTAGGGCTAACTAACCCTACAATAATTGGCTCTCAATTGCTGTTTCATGAGCTCGTGTGTTAGCTTCCTGAAATTTTGCTTTCTCTTCTTTTTTTTTCCCCCCAGTCACTGAGGTCTGTGTCCATAACATTCTCACTCCTGTTTTTTCTACTTCTGCTTATATCTGGAAACCAGTTATCAAATTATGTGGAAAGAAAAAGTAAAAACAACACTGAGTTTTAGTTTTGTTTTTTTTTTTTTTAACAAATATACTAGCTTATTCCCAGCTTCTGGAAATAAACCATGTTAAAGCACTCTGTATACTGTAAAGCACTAAATAAATGTTGTAATTACCTGTGCTAATATTTTGGACTAGCAATGTCACTAGATAGGTAAAAAGCCACATAATGAGAGTACTCTGAACATGTATTTAACTCACAGAGCACTTATTATTCCTTACAACACTCTGCTAAATGGGAAACCTGAGGCATAAGTAGTTTACAAATTAAAGAGAACATTAATGTGACTGTTATACTTTAAAGTTTAATTTTTTGACCAAAACTTATTTTTCAAGTCTTTTAAAAATTCCAACCCTAAAGGAAAAAAATACTATCTGACATTACTGAGCACTTATCTCCTAAGTGATTTACATGTTTTAAATCAATTTAATGTTCACAATAACCCCTATGAGGTGAATACTATTTTTACCCCCATTTTGCAGATGATGATACTGAGGTACAGGCTAGTTGGGTAACTTCTAAGGTTATACAGCTTACAAATGTCAGAATTGAGTCCTGAAACCAATTTGGCTTTACTAAAAATGCTGCCTCATCCCAAAAAGCTGGTGACTGATTACTTTTTATGTCTTGAAAGCCAAGCTATTTACATGTAATATTATCGCATACCATTCGTCCAATTATTCCTGGGAAAACAAACCATTCACTAAGTTTGTTAAATTATAAAAATTTAGGTAAAAGGCTACTCAGTGGAACTTTATTTATACTTCAGTAGTGTGAAGTATGAAGGCAAATTTCTCTTAAAGAAAAAATGTTTCCCTGTTGTTCTGACCATGTGTCAGGTTTCCAATTTTAAGTAACAGCTTTTGGACAGGTTACAGAAAAGAAAATCTAAAGCCAACTGGTATTAAGTGGCTGCCAAAATATGCTGCTACTATGGACATTTAAAAGCCACCAGTTTCCTCAAATGTATAAAGATGAGCGGACTAAAATGTCCCCAAGATCTAGTGTTGGGAGTTCTATGAATCTAAAATTAGAAGGTAAAGGGTTTCTCAAAACATACCTTGAGTATTCTTGAGGATATGGGGAGGAGTACCAGGTGTGAATTTCATACTTCCCAAACTCAATGACAGAGGGACAGCGGACTTGTGGATCAGGGGGACCAGTCACTCCAACTTTCTGTGCAGTCAAAAAATACATCACAAAAGTTAGCTAAATTAAATCTACTGGGATAGATATTTTAAAAAGCTGAAATTAAATGTTGTCCTCTCAGGATTCCAAAGAACAAAAAAAAGCCAGGAACAAACTAACAAGTTTTGAAATAAGCTGTATTATTTTTTGTAAACAGGGTACTCAAATGGAGAACAAAAATGCTAATAAATCTTTTAGAACCAAATGCAACTGGTGTCATTCCATTTTCCATATTTAATAAGATTGCGAATATTTTCCGCAATTAAACTCACTCCCTTAATGACTTAGTTGTTAAAGAGAAGCTGCTGGCATTTGGGGATAGAAGACAAAGAATAATTTTTAACGAGGGAGAAGGAGCTCTGAACACTTGCCATTGTCATACAGACAGTGCCTTACCAGACAACAGAAAACGACCCACTGAACATGTGAGCACATAGAAAAGAGTGACTATTTGGTTTGGGAAGGTAGGTAATATTAAAAGAATATGACAAAACAAGTACCAAAAGAGTCTTTAATTCATTTTACACTGCCCCTAAAATTCCCTTCATTAGTAGCTCTTCACAGATTTAACAACAAAAATACTTTTATACACATACTGTTATCCCTTTTATCTACTTTCTGTTCATAATGAAAACAATCTCTATGCCCCTATCTCTGCAATAACCTGAACCACATTATCTAAAAGAATAATTTGTAAAGCCTTTATGACTTCCACACCAGCAATTTAAATATAAGCCACTGCTGATGACTACAAAGATCAGGTTTTAAAACCTTAAATTCAAGAGCAATCTGATTTGTTCTATAACCAATAGAGGAATAGATTCATACATATATACATGTATATGGGTGAGTATATTATGTATATTATATATTGTATATTTATCATAGATACCCCATAAACATTCATTTAAGATTAAGCATTGGGGTGCCCAGGTGGCTCAGCTGGTTAAGTGTCCACTCTTGGTTTCGGCTCAGGTCATGATCTCGGGTTGTAGAATTGAGCCCCACCTAGGGCTCCGCGTTCAGTTCACAGTCTGCTTGTCCCACTCCCTCCCCCTCTGTATCCTCCCCCACTCTCTCTGTCTCTCTCTAAAATAAGTAAATAAATAAAATCCTAAAAAAAAAAAAGACAACAGTAACACTGACTTAAGAAAAAGAGTTAGAATTTAGCCCAAACACAGTATTAAAAACCCTTCATCAAAAGAATAACAAACATTATCCTTCAACTTTATGCTTTAAAACCAGAGAAATTTATTAGAAGTCTCTTGTTGGAGCCCACAGACAGACACACCTCCACACACCCCTACACACTTTCTAACAAAACAGAAAAGATCAGATACTTTTATTCACTGTTTTATGTAAACTCATTTAAGGAAGAGGCTCTTCACTACAACTAATAGGAGAACTCTCCCTGGCCTTTCTAACCATTTTCTTTTACAAAAAGGCCAAGGGATTTATCTCAGGTTTCATACTGGAATACAGCCAGGTGAAACCTCAACCTCTTCCTTAGACATCTCAAAACAAAAGACAAACATCTATTAGTTGGATCAATTGTGTTATGACACCAAGGAGTACTGCGGCTCTTCCAAATGCAAAAATCATTAAAAACAAACACACAGGAGGGGAAGAATGAAGGGGGGGAAATCAGAGGGGAAGACCAACCATGAGAGACTATGGACTCTGAGAAACAAACTGAGGGTTCTAGAGGAGAGGGGGTGGGGGGATGGGTAGGCCCGGTGATGGGTATTAAAGAGGGCACGTTCTGCATGGAGCACTGGGTGTTATAGGCAAACAATGAATCATGGATCACTACATTAAAAACTAATGATGTAATGTATGGTGATTAACATAACATAATAATAAAAAAAATCCACACACACAAGACAGGATTAAAATAAGATTTTTTCATTTCTCAAAACCAAAATAAAACTTGTAAAAAGGCTTTTAAAAACACTGTTCTTTAAACTACATTCCAGAATCAAGTACTCTAATTCATAAAGTAGCATCTTTTTACCTATCTTCACAGCTCAAAAAAAAAGAACAGTATAGAAAGTATCAGAATAACAAATATCAGAAAACAACTTCCTGAGCCAAGGATCAAATACAAAGCACAGAGGTTGAAAAGATGCACCTGCTGAGGCACTGCCTGTCCTTTGAGAGCTTTCCCATCAGCTGCCCGTGGCTCTTCCAGGAGGATGCCCGATGTAAAAGTGGATAGCCAGTTCCAGTATAACTGTTTGCACATCACCGCCACTCAAGAGAGTCTGTGTAAAACTAGATTCACGGCAGACCTCCCCACCGCCTTTACCTATCCTCACCTTTCTGCACTGTGAAATGGCTGGCACATGCGCTCATCCACCTCTGTCCTCCACCACCATCTCCAACTCCCTTATGAAAGCCTCAAGAGCCTGTGTACTTCCGTTTACTATGGTTTACAAGTTAACAAAGGCTCTCTGCAGTGAGGAAGCAACAGCTGCATCCAAACCACTCATTAACTCAGTCCTTGCCAAAACCAAACTGTCAAATCTGAAATGAAAGGCACCAGGGTGGCTCAGTCAGTTAAGCATCTGCTCAGGTGGCGATCTCAAGGTCCTGGGATACAGCCGCCCCCTCCCCCACTGGCAAGCTCCTTGCTCCACAGGGAGTCTGCTTCTCCCTCTCCCTCTGCAGTCCCCTCAGCCCCCTGCTTGTGCACTCAACAAGTGCGCTCTCGCTCACTCTCTGTCTCAAATAAATAAATGAAATTTTCTTCAAAAATCTGAATGACAAGGTTAGTTTTGCTAGGTTTTATTTTTAAATTTCAGCCAAAATACTCTCTCATTAAACACGCAGCTTTCTAAAGCAGCAGCTATCTAGTATAATCAAGAACACAGGGCCACCTGGGTGGCTCAGTTGTTAAGCGGCTGCCTTCAGCTTAGGTCATGATCCCAGGGTCCCCCATGTTGGGCTCCCAGCTCAGCGGGAAGCCTGCTTCTCCCTCTCCCTCTGCCCCTCTCCTTCCCCCTCCCCCTGCTTGTTTTCTCTCTCTCAAATAAATAAAATCTTGGAAAAAATGCACCAAAAAAATTTTTTAATTAGAATTCTGCCACTTTGTGCCTCCTTTTCATTTGAATATGCCAACATCTTGAAATGATGACATATATTCCAAATCAGAATGGACCTTTCAATCTAAGAAAGTAAGGGTGGGGGGCACTAAACCAAAAGGTAACTTTAAATATGCCTATTCTAGATAATAAAACTTTTATTACTAGTTTATGAGAAAAGATTATTACTCTTCTGCAAATACTCCATCTCCACCAAATGACTCGAATTCTAATTTCCAATATACAGAAGCAACTCTTGCAGTACCCTCCAAATCCAGATCTGGTACAAACATGAAAATTACAGTTGATCTACAACTGATATACAGTTCCGCTCCCTTCCTCTTGCCTTCCATCAGATAGCTCCCCCTCAACTTTCCCTTTCCATTCCCCACAGAAGAATGGCATTTTGAAGTGGGAGTGGAGGGCGGGAGTGTACCCTTATTATTAGTATGAGAGTGAAGTGTAGGGAAAGAGAGGTCTTTCTGGTATTTGAATATTTTCCTATAGAAACACTCTAATAAAAAAGGATTTGGGGCAACACGCCATAATCAGATACACTAATATTTCTTTAGCAGAGCATATGAATATTCATATTAAATGGGATAAGTAAAGAATATGTACAGTCTCATGTGAATTCATACCATGTTTTGCCAACAGTTCTGTTTAGTGAGATCTTACTGTAAAATGAGTTATATATATTTTTTTTTCATTCTCCACAGAAGATATACAGATGGCCAATAAGCACATGAAAAAAAATCACTAATCATTAGGGAAATGCAAATGCAGACCACAATGAGCTATATCACTTCACACCTATCAGGATGGATACTATCAAAAAAAAAAACAGAATAACAAGCATTGGAGAGGATGTGCAAAAACTGGAATCCTTGAGCAGTGCTGGTGAAAATATAAAACGGCGCAGGCACTGTGGAAAACAGTTTGGCAGTTCCTCAAAAAAACAGAATTTTCATATGAACCAGTAATATATAAAAGAATTGAAAGCAGAGACTCAAAACAGGTATTTGCCCACCCATTTTCATAGCAGCATTATTCACAATAGCCAGAAGGTAAAAGCAACTTAAGTGTCCATCCGATGAATGGATAAAACATTCATGGTATAGATACCAAGTGATAAATATACATATAAATTCCGGTAAGGGAATTCTGAATGAACATGGATGAACCTTAAAGAAGTTATGCTAAGTAAAGTAAGCCAGACACAAAAGGGCAAATATTTTATGATTCCACTGAGGCCTACCTATAGGAGTTAAATTCAAAGACAAAAGGTAGAATAGTGATTGCCATGGGCTAGGGGAAGGAGAAAAGGGAAATTACGGTATAATGGGTACAGAGTTTCAGTCTGGGAAGACAAATAAATTCTGGAGATGGATGGTGGTGATGGCTGCACAACAGTGTATACACATACTTCATGCCACCAGACTGTATTCTTAAAAATAGTTAAGATGGTAAACTTTATGTTATTTCTATTTTAACCACAGTAATTTTTTGTTAAGTTTTCAGTAATCTGGATCTCAGAATTGTCGATATGATTACAGACTACTTCCTGTCTCTTTCTTCCCCAATGCCTTTTTTGTTTCTCTACCCTCAGATATTTCCCTTGTTTTACCATTATATACTGATAAAGTCTAGGGTTTTATCTTCAGCCCTATTATCCTTTCTCTCCCTAAGACCTCTCTAATCAGTGACCCTACCAGTTTTTCACTCTGCGTATGCCCTCTTTTCTCCTCATCCAGCTTAGATTCCAAGGTCTTTTACTGAACCTCATCTTTGCATATATCCTTATCTTTCCTGCTTTTCTCCCGATGTAACAACAAAATCCCAACTCTGGTTAAATTCACATCTCCACATAATCCAACATCTGAATATGGTGAGAGAAAAACACAGAATCACACTGTTCTCAATTTATATTTCTTAACTAACCTCAAATGGGCCCTTTGATGCTTCTCTAACTCTATTCACTCTCCCATTTTCCTTAAAAATTACTTCATACTTTTTCCTATCTCCTCAAGCCTCCAACACCTCTTAGCACATCTTCATTTTCAATCAATGCCTTCACTTCCTACTACACTAGAAAACTAAGAAGCAGTCAAAAGAGAACTTCCACGCTTTCCAAAGCCACATCTGCATGTCTACCCTTTGCGCCCACAAAGCCCATCGTTCCTTAATACTACAGCTCAACTGTCTGTGCGTCAGTGCCTCCACTCGCATATTGGACAATTTTCCCTTCCCTCTTTTGCATCATCAGGTTTTTCTCCTCTAGATCATTTCTATCAGTATATAAACAACTGTCATTTCTTCCATATTTAAAAAAAATGGGTACATTCTTTTGCCTTCACATCTTCAACCAACCATTCTCTTTCTCTGTTCCCCTTCATTGCAAACTATATCAAAAGAGTAGCCCCATATTACTTCTATAACCAATTTCTCTTCTTCCATTCCTTTTTGAACAAGCTCCAACCGCCTTCCCCTTCCCTCATGGAAATTGCTTCTCAAGTTCACTCCCATGTTACTAAATCTGATGGTCAATTTTCAGTCCTCAATTTACTTGATGAATCCACAGAATTTTCCATTCCTTCCTTCTTGAAGTAGTTTTTTCTCACTTCGTTTGTAAGGAACCAGTATCTCCAAGATTTTCCTCTTCCACTGGCCATTCCTTCTTTCTCCAATTTCTAAAAGTTGGAGTACCTCAGGACTCTGAGCTCAGAGCTCTGCCCTTTCCTTTGGTGACCTCATCTAGTCTCCTTCCTTTTAGTACCACCAACTTACTGACAAGTTCTACATTTAAATTTTTGGCCCAGACCTACACTTTGAACTCCAGACACATATATCCCACTGTCTACTTGATATCTTCTCTCCTGAATGCCTTATAGGAATCTTAAGTTCAACGTGTTCAAAATCAAACTCCTGACTTTTTTTCCTCAAACCTGCTCCTCCATAATTTCTTATGATCCCATAACCATCAGCATATCCTAATGGTCTACCACCTTCAAAACATAATCAGAATTCCAATTCTACCTCTAACACTATGTTCCAAACCACTGTATCTCCTACTTGGATAATTCTAATAGCCTCCTAAGTTTCCTTATTTTTGTATTTCTGCCTCAATCTACATAGAAACCAGAGTAATCCTGTTCAAACTTAAAAGTCACTCTTCTACTCAAAATCCTCCAAGAGTTGGTATCTCACTCAGAGTAAAAACCATAGTCCTTATAATGACCTAGAAAACCCTATCATATCTGACCTCCCAATACCTTTCTGTTCTCTCATCACCTAATTTCTATTCTACCTTGTACTTACTCGGTTCCAACCACACTGGCCTTTTTTGTGTTTCCTTGACCATGCCAAATACAAATCCCAGTTCAGGGCCTTTGCATTTCTGCTCCCCTGTCTGGAATGTTATTCCCCCTATACTCACATGGTTCATTCTCTTACCTCCTTCAGGTTTCTGTTAAATGTCAGACAGTCCCTAACCCAACAATTTAAAACTGCACAAAGCCAACCTTTGCCTCTGAATTCTCTCTCCCTCCCTCGTTTTTTCTCCATAACACTACCACATGGTATACTATTTACTTTAACCTAGCCCCAACCCAACTGTAAGCTCCTCATGAGGATTTAAAAAAAATCTGTTTTGTTCACTGCTGTATCTCCAGCACCTGGCAGATGGTAACCTGTACTCAGTAATATTTACTGTTAAATGTTATCTATGATAACAACCTCAGCTACTACCTACATAGTTTCATCTATCACTTGTGTGCTGATAATCTGGCATATCTCCTACCTAAAATCCTCCTGATCTGCATATCCACAGAACAGTCTACAGAAGTCCCCCATTTTAGATTTCATACAAGCCCCCAATTTATGTAAGCAGTGTGTCTTCTTCTATCAAAAAAGCTCCTCTTTCCACATTTAGTATCACCCACTCAGAACAGAAGAACACGGGGAGATTTATCTGGTTCTGCCCTCTCCTCAACCCCAACTCCCAACATCCCATCTTTCCCATTCTACCCTAAATCTTTCTCAAAATCTCTGCCTACTGGATCTCCTCCACCTTCATTTGGGTCCTAGTCACTTTTCATTCTGATTACTGTAATCACTCGATTGGTAGATATCCTTGTTCATGTCTTATTCAATCCACTGCTCACTGTATCACCAAAGCTGAGCTTCTAAACACAAATACAATTATGTCACTTTTTTTAAAGTCTTCAATAGCTCCTCAAGAACTATTTAACTACTTGAAAGAACTCCTGTAACTAAAAAATAAAGTACAAACTCTTAACAGGAACCATGGGACCTGTGTGATCTGGTCCATACTTACCATTTCAATCTCATCTCTCACTTGAACTCCAGCCAAACAAATTGCACACAACTCCAAGGGTTCAATAAGCTTTCTCAAATCCAAACTGTTCTTTTTGAAATGACTTCCTCCTCTTGCCCAATAGTAAATTCTTACTCACTCCCTCAACAGCCTGCTCAAATATCACCTCTTCTATGAAGACTCCCCTAACATCCCTAGACAGATACCTTCCTGTTCATTCTCGTTTCATCTTATGTATATCTCTATGGCGGCATGATACCATGAACTAGATTAAGAGTTAAGGATCTAGAGTCGGACTGTATGGGTTCAAATATTGATTCTGATACTAACAACTATATGACTCTAGGTAAGACAATCTTTCTAAGACTTAATTTCTTCATCTGTAAAACAGGAACAAGTAACAAGGTTGTACTAAATGAAAAAAACTCATATATAATGCTATATGTAGTATCTGGCACACAGTAAAAGGATATATATTACTAACCATATAGCTTTGTTTATAAATGTCTCTTCAACTAGAGAACAGGGACACATTTTCTATTTACCTAAGAATTTCTAGCACCTAGCACCAAGATAACTAGCAGAAACTCACATTTATCTAGTGCTCATTATATGAATGATACACTAAGCACTTTGCAAATATCAACTCATTCAATCCTTTCAACAAATCTATTAAGTAAGGTCACTCAGCAGAGGTAGGATTTGGACCTGTGCAGACCTTGCTTACATAAATTGGGGGCTTGTATGAAATCCAAAATGGGGGACTTCTGTAGACTGTTCTATATATGGATATGCAGATCAGGAGGGTTTTGGGTAGGAGATATGCCGGGTTATCAGCACACAAGTGATAGATGAAACTACATAGGTAGTAGCTGAGGTTGTTATCATAGATAACATTTAACAATAAGTATTACTGAGTACAGGTTACCATCTGTTTCTAATACGTAGGCTCTTAACCACTATCTTAATAAATAATAAAATTGTGCTAAACTGTCAAAGGAATGAATTCAAAATATATTTAACTAGCCTTTAATATACTACTTGTAATTAATGGGTAAACGCTTAAGACACTAAAGCAACCTCCCACTCCCCATCTCTAATTTCACCAGTACCAAAGAGAAATCATTCCAACAACAAAAAAGCAGTCATGGGTATACCTTTAAATCCTGGCATGCCAAGACTAATGTCCTCTTGCTAGCTTTTTTTTAAAGAGAGAGAAGGCCATGTGGTATGGAAAGGGAGAGACATCTTAAACAGGCTCCACACCCAGCTCAGAGCCTGACATGGGGCTCAATCTCACAACCCTGAGATCATGACCTGAGCTAAAATCAAGAGGCAGATGCTTAACCAACTGAGCCACCCAGGTGACCCCCCCCCCCACTACGAGCCCTCCAAAATTCAGCCCTATACTAGTCAATATATTTCTTACCATTGCCCAACAAAAATTCACTCTGTTTTATCTATCAAACTAAATACAAGCAGTTCTCGCTTTATAGGGTGCCATGTTAACTCAAACTTATGAATATCTAAACTGAGATCAAATCTCAGTCACCACAGAAATGTATAAAGAATGGACACGATTCTACTAGGCACATGTTTCCATTAACACAGTACCATGCAAAGCAAGGACTATCTGTACCATGACACCTTTATGAGCAACTACTGTGTTTTCTACATCATCTCCACAATGTGACTTGCATATATTAAGCCCTCAAGTATTTGTTGATCTCATGGACCAATAATCACAATGTCTCTATTTATAGTTGTCATTTATTCCTCAAAGCTCAACTTAATATTGTTTATCCTACCTGGTAAGCCCTCATTCTCTCCATTATACCTAAATCTGAATCATCCTTGAAGTCTGCTTCTTCTGTAATCATCTCCGATCATACCAACTCTTACTAATCTTAGTATACTCTGACCATATGGAACAATCTGTATCATTTAATATAGCAATGACTTACATTAATTCCTATTCTTATGTCACTATTTGCTGTTTATCTTCTATGTACCTTTCCCTACTTGGATTTAGTACCTGCCTTATGATTTTGATGCCTATATAACTTTTTTTTTTTTAACAGTGTAATGCAGGATGTTATTGTGATTAAGGGTAGAAGATGTGAAACCACACAGGCCTGAGTTCAAACTCCACTTCTGCCATTACTAGTTATATAACTTCAGGAAAGTCACTCAACTAAAAGTCTTGGTTTCCTCATATGTAAAATGGTAATAACAATCCTTACCTCACAGGATTAGGAGAGTTGCTGAATCTAATTTATTCCATTTCTAATAACTGTCTGATTCTTTATGCAAAGAAAACGATTATTTTAACAGTCCACACAGATTTCAAAAAATGCTCTGTTAACTTTCTACAGCCATACAAAAAAAAGCAATAAAATTCTTCAAAATTAGAAAGCACTAAAATTAGTATGGAAATATAATGTGCTATTTTGATATCTTATGTAAAAATCATTGTATATATTCCAAAAAGGCTATTATGTTCCAATGGGATGAGCTGAATACAAATGCTTCTTCCTGGTGATGGAACTTGCAAGAAAAATCATTTCCTCCAGGCCCATAAGATTACTGTTGAAAAAAAAAATTCCAGAACAAAAGCCTATACTACTAATTTCTCATACTTTTTTCTTTTCAGAGGTGGCTCTTTTTTAGTGAATGTATTCACTGTATAGCTAATGAAGAAACATAGTACCAGATAAATGATGTTCTTACTTCTCCTGAAATTAAAAAAAAAAATCAAAACCAATTAATAGATGGTCCTTTTTTATAAACATTTCAATAATTCTTAATTCATTTAGATAATGCACCATACAAAACTTCATTACTCAATAAAATCACTATGAGCAAATGTTGGATTTGCTTTTCTGGGCATATTTCTTACTACATGGTAAGCTCTATGAGAATTAAAACTGTACCTTACACCCATAGCCTCTACACCTAGCACAGTTCCTAGAACCAAGATGGCATGCAATAAATGACAGGTTGTTGGTTGGATGAATTAAAAAATTAACTCCAGTATCACTTATCTTTTACTGGTGCAGCTGTGAGATCACCAAAAACCCTGTAATCTTCCTGCAAGGTTTTTGAAACAAACTTTGAACGAGCTTCTACTAAGCCAGATCTAGTCTCTCAAAAATTACTTCATGTATTATCTTTGTAAATGTTTTCAAAACATCATATAATCTAACCAATGGTAACTTTTTCCCAATTGGCTTCAACCCACTGTCTCTATTTCATGAAGTCAGAGAACCTGGGAGTGAACCCTGGTGTCCTCTTGCTCCTTCAAACAACATATCAAATCTATCACCAAGTTCTGCTGATTCCATCTCCAGAATATATTCTAAATCCATCCACTTCTCTCCCATTTCCACAGCACCTCTCTAAGCTGCTGTCTTCTTGATCATTGAAAAAGCCTCTAAATAGGGTTTCTGTATTCCACTCTTGCCTAATTCTAATCTATTCGTCATATAGTGGCCAGAAAAAAAAAATTTTAATGCAAATCTGATCCTGCTATTTCCTTGCTAAAAATCATTCAATGGTTTCCTACTACAATTACAATAAAAACCCAAATCCTAACTAATGTCCTCAGCCTATCTCTCCAGCTTCATCTTGTGTGACTCTTTTATTCATTGTACTCAAGTTATACTGGTCTTCTTACAGCTCCTCAAATTTACGAAGTTCTTATATGCCTCAAAACATTTACACGGGCTGGAAAATTCTTCTCTTTAGCTCTTTGACTTGCTGACCTTCTACTCATCTTTTAGGTAAATTATTACTTCCTTAAAAGAGGAATCCCAACCTCCAGCAATCTAGATCAGGAAGCCCCTGTTATAATCTCTTGCTGCATTCCTATTTTCTTCCTATTACCTATCAGTTTGTAATTAAAGATTTATTTATATGACAGTTTATGTATACGACTGTTTATTGTTTTACTGTCTCGCTCATGAAACTGAAAGCTTCATGAAAGTAGAGTTTATGTCCAAAAAAAAAAAAAAGTAGAGTATGTCTTTTTGTTCATCCTACAGCTCTCATACTATGCCAGGCACATGAATACTAAATCAAAGAACCTCATGGAGAAATAACACCATCGTAAGAATTTTAGTTCACTGTCAATGAAAATAAGCTCAAATCAGAACTCAAAAATCTAGCTGTTTATTTCCTTGGTGCCAGATACACACATGGACAATCACAAGTTTAATAAAATGCTGGAAGAAACACACAGTTAGCTAGATTACTGTTGATACAAATTTATACTGTCTCCACTGGGCCTCAGCAAGGCTCAGCATCCCTTTCAACTCTTTCTAGTCAATCTTTCTCCTCACACCACTACTATTCCAACTCCTGCCAACCAGACATTTAGACTAAAGGAAGAGTAATCCAGACAGAGAGAGCAGTAAGTACAAAGGCTCCAAGGCAGGAGGGTGCTTGGTTGTCTGAGAAAGAGGAGTCCTGTGGCTGGAGTCAAGTGAACAAGGGCCAGAACAAGGGGAGTAGCCAAAGAAAAAAGCAGCCATGAGATGCTACTGGGTCTTAAAGATAAGGATAAAAACTTTGTTAAAAATTCTAAGCAAGTGCTCGCTTCAGCAGCACATATACTAAAAATTCTAAACAAGACTGGAAAACATTAAAGATTTTCTGTGCAGAGGAGTGGTATGATCTAACTTAAGTTTGAAAATGTTTACTCTGGCCCCTGTATAAAGAAGACTGGAGACTGGGGTGAGGGACAAAAGTAGAAGCAAGGAGATTAGTCTAGGGATATTACAACAGCCTAATCAAGAAATAATGGTGGCTTAGAATAAGGTAGTAAAGGAAGAAATAGACAGAAGCAGTCATATTCTGGATATATTTTGAAAGTGGAACCATTAGAATTTGCTGATGGATTAAATAGAGTATGACAGAGAGAGAGAGAGAGAAAATCAAGATACCTCTTTGGACCTGAGCAAGTAAAAAGACAAAACTGCCATTTACTCCCACTTTCCACTAAAAGAAACCAAGGATTCTTAGAGAAATGGCTGAATCTATAGCTAGAACAGTAAGAGCCGAGAACATATCGCTGTGGTCAAAAGTAATGATGATATATACAAATATTGAATCATATGTTGTACACCTGAAACTAAAAGAATGTTATATGTCAATTACACCTCAATTTTTAGAAAGAGTTGAATAAACTGGAGTTTAAAAAAAAAAAAAAAAGACAGGGAGACATGTCAAAAGGACACAGCAGCTGGCTTGAAGAGGCTCCCCTGCCCAAATCTGGAACAATGTAAGCATCAAAATAAATATCGATAGCAACAAATTATAATTCATAAAATAAGAATCAAGTCTAAATGGAATGAACAGATAAACAGGAAGAAAAAAAGCCTCTTCCTTACAGTGGAATGCCAGTTAATAAACTTCATAAAGAAATAATGGAATTAAAAAATCATCTGTTTAGCAACCAACAAAGTAATAGTTTCAGGCAAGAATCACCACTGGATGCTAAATCCAGTGGGTAAAAGTTTAATGAGAAACAGGATATTTACATGGTTTCAAAGTGTACTGCCAGAAGATACTTAGAGAAGGAAAATAATTTACAGAGAAGAAATTCTACCTTAACGAAGTATTCAGAGTTAACATCACTTGTAACAGGACACATACCTCCTGATATCACGCACAGAGGACATATCACCTCTATAGTATTTCTGCCCAAAGTGGATCACCTGAATCTCATCATGAGGAAACATAAAACAAGCTCAAAGTGGTGGACAGTCTATGAAATAAATGACCTATGCACTTCAAAAATGTCAAAATCATGGAAGATAAAGACTGAGGAATTGTTCGAGATTAAAGGAAACTAAGGAGACATGACAATTAAATGAAACACATGATCCTAAACTGGATAACAACCCAGGGCAAGTTGTTTTTTCCTTTTGCTGTAAAAGAACATTAGTGGTACAACTGATAAAATCTGAATAAAATCTTCAGATTGGATAATATACTTTATCTGTATTAAATTCCCAATTTGATGATCGTGCTATGATCATGTGCAAGAACATCCTTATTTTTAGGAAATATACACAGATGAGTAGGAATAAAAGGACATTACCATTATGTCTGCAACTTAGAAAAAAAAAGTTCCTCAAAAAAGGAACCACCACCTCCTCCTTTGACTATCCACTGAACTCCATGTAAATTTCTACTACAGCATCTATAACAATTTGTTTTTCTTATTCCTAGGAAAAGAAATGTGTCTTCAGTGGTTAAACAACCTGCCCAAAGTAGAAGTCAGTAAATGACAAACCACAAATTGAACCAAGATCCAGCTGACTCAAAGCCAATACTTTGTTAAATCATAAGATGGTAGAATGCTCAGCAAATATTTGCCATTATATTGTTTTTATTTTTCAAAAATACTCATATAATGACCTACACAATCTATTCACCAAAGGGTTTCTTAATCCAAAGAGTGTCAACCTATACAACAGGAATCCCCAGCATCAGCCTTATAAACTCTTACTTTCAAGACAAGAGACAGAACTCAACTTGGCCAACATAGTGAATTGGTGGCGAAGAAAGAAAAGACACAGGATAAATGAACATAATCCAAAAGAGCCTTTATGATCTAGCCCTTGCGCTTTTCCAATCTCATCTCTTATCATTATCTATACCTAATATTCTTTATCCTATGTGAAAATTTATTTATTCCCACAATTAAGCATGTTTTCCCCCATTTTCAAGTCTTTGCGCTTCTTTTCCGTCTGATTATATGGGAACCCATCGCTTGTCATCCTGACAAACTCGTACATAATTCTTTAAGACCGGCTCATATAGTATATTCCCTAAATGAATCTTCCTCTGACCTCCCCAGGCACAGGTAGATGCTATCCTCCCAAAACATTATTTACCCTACAATTAAGCCTTCCACATGAATGAAATTATTTATTTACAAGTCTCTCCTAGACTATACTTGAGAGAAGGAATCCTGTCATTCACTTTGGCATCTTTAGCATCTGAAGCATAAGTAGGTTCTCTGTCTATACATTTATATCTTGCTACATGTTGCAAAGGATTAAGGCAAAAGCATTTAAAAAATATTTCTAGCAGTAATGAATATGGGTGTTTTATCACTTGAAAAAAGCTTGGTTTTTGTTTTTTGGTTGGTCAAATCCCAAACTCTTCTTCATTCATAAGACAGAAAATAAATAAACCAAGCTCATTTAATACTGGTAGTCAAGGGGTACCTGCGTGACTCAGTCAGTTAAGCGTCTACCTTCGGCTCAGTTCATGATCCCAGGGTCCTGGGACCAAGCCCCACATCAGGCTCCCTGCTGGGGGGGGGGGTCTGCTTCTCCCTCTCTCTCTGCCCCTCCCTCAGCTCGTGCTCACACGCACGTGCGCTTTCTCTCTCTCTCTCTCAAAGAAAGAAATAAAATCTTTATTAAAAAAAAATACTGGTAGCCAAAAGAAACTTGTTTATCTGCAAAACCAAAGCAGTCATAATGGATTTAAAAGGAGTATGTTAACAAGCAGAACTATGTCTATACACAAACCACATCTATTTGCAGATCAGACGGATAAATGAATTGCTGTTACTGCTTTACCCCAGGATAATTAATCCTCTGTTTCTTGTCCATGACCAAATTATTTGTCCAATCTGAATATCCAACTTTACCTGCAGTGCTTGTTCTTGGATATCACGAAATAATTCCATATCTTTCTCAGTCATGATTTCCTGGCTCCCAAAAAGCCGTTCCTCACTTTCTTGTTTGCCATCCCAGCCATCCTGATTGTCTGCACATAAAAAAAGGGCTCATATGTTATTAATATTATCCTTAGTTTAATATATGAACTAGGAAAAATTTCAAAAGCCTTTATTTCAGTTTGAAGACCATAATATTATTTTTATAAGAGAAGAGGATAGCAATAAACTGACACCTATAAAGATGGGTCAGTAAATAATAAGTAAATATTGTATCTGCTTATAATGAAAACCTGACCTGTCCTAAAACTTCTTAAAATTATTACATAACTACATTTCCACTTCATTAGTACATATTTTAGTATACTATAATATATACATATATAATATATACACATATTATATATGAATATATAATACATACAATTATGTATTATAATATATACAAAAGTTTGATGAGCACCATGTGATGTACAGAAGTGCTGGAACACTATACTGTACACTCGACTAATATTACATAATATTATACTGTGTATGTTAACTAACTGTAATTTAGATAAAAACATAAAAGAATAATACATACAAAAGCAGAACAGAAAAAAGGTCTAAGGAATATGAAACTGAAATAATATGAATAAAAAATTTTTAGTATGGATTTAATATATCAAAATTCAAATATTGCTTTTTCATTCTTTGGTAGTATGGAAGAAGTTTATGTTAACAGCAGGACATGATTTTCATCACATGGGACCAAAACACAGAAAATTTGTTCCTTTTATAAACCTTAATGATCCTGTGATCTTCATAAGGCCAGTACATTCTTATCTCAGCAAGAAGATAACCTTCGAAATAACTATCATACTCCCCTCACATTCTGGGTGCCCTTTTAAATAAAGCAAAACTCCACAAATCTGAGGATCACAGATGATAATCCTCTGGGTAAGAAATTATATTATTAATCATTCAGTAAATGATGTATCTTCCTCACATGGGCAAGGGAAATTCATGAAAGGAGTACTGGGGGATTATGGAGATCCTTATCTTCCACACTTGAAGATGACACCACTGATGGACTAATTTCCTATTTGTATAAGTATGGCAGAAAAGACCAATTTGTGACAGTTCTTTTCAAATTAAACAGAATATAGGCTGTCTGTTATTCACTTAGTGTAAGAAGAATAAGGACAAGGACTCACTGCTGAAAATATTCCCAAAATGAACAATATGTATCTGAAGATACTACGTGACTTTAATGCCCCCTAGTGCATGACACAGACGGATGCAGGCACAGATTTAGTACAGCATTCAGTAGCATTCAATCAGATGGTGCAGACTGTTCCTTAAACTCTACAATTCATAAAAAAAACTTACAAAGCCAATTACAGCAAAAACACCAATGCAAAAAGTCAATACCAATTCTCCATATACTTTACACATTTTCTCTAATGATTTCTATTTCTAAAACTTTCCAGGAGATTCTTGTAATAATCCATCTCCAGTGAAACAGTTAATTCAAAAATGCCTTTCACTAGGATCTGCTTTAGATTCCTTCCTCCTAAATCCAACCTAAATGGCGCATATTTTCTTAGGTAAACGTACTCAGACCGGAGCTACAGTGTACATGGCTGATAAAGACATGAAAAGTACTTAAGCACTTACAGAGTAATTAGTTGATTGCCACTCTGGTGAAAAGCCAATCAATACAGCATAAAAAGGGGGATCTGACAATGATGAGGATTTCCTCTCCTGTGCTGGACCGATCAACCATTTATATAAGCAGGAATGAAGAAGCAGTGAATATAATCACCAATGAGACTGAATTCAGGGGAGGGAAATCAACATTAAGAAATTGTCTGGCAGTATAAGAGATACTACATCTTTGGCCCTTGTGATCCAAAGGAGTCCATTCTCATTCTTCTACATTCCTCAGACGCTTTTCTACTTCCTTCACAGGGTTAAGTCTGTAAACTCACGGCACTAAATAGCAATGAGACTAGTTTAAACTTTAATTATCAAGACAGCTAATGACTTGAATTACCTGTTACACTATTAAGTCTTCTCTACAGATCTTTTCTACTTTGAAAACTAGGGAACTCAACCTGATACACAAGTATGAAATGAATAAAAAGAGGGCATGCTACAACTGATATCACAGAAATACAAAAATCATAGAAGACTACTACAAACAATTACAGCTCCAAAAACTGGACTATCTAGAAGAAATGGATAAATTCCTAGAAACATACAACCTACCAAGACTGAATCATGATGAAATAGAAAATATGAACTGACCAATTACTATTAAGGAGATTGAATCAATAATCAAAAACTTCCCAACAAACAAAAGCTTCACCGGTGAATTCCACCAAATAGTCAAAAAACACTTAATACCATCCTTCTCAAACTCTTCCAAAAAACAAAAGAGGGAACTCTTTCAAGCTCATTTTATGAGGCCAGCATTACCTAAGCCAGTCAAAGAAAGAAAATTACAGGTCAATATCACCAATGAACATAGATGCAAAAATCCTCAACAAAATATTAGCAAACTGATTTCAACAATACAATAAAAGGGTCATCATACACCATGATCAAATAGGATTTAATCCAGAGATTTAAGGATGGTTTAATAACCGCAAATCAGTCAATACACCACAATAACAAAATGAAAGATAAAAATCAGATGATCACTTCAAGATATGCAGAAAAAGCATTTGACAAAATTCAACATCCATTTATGATAAAAACTCTCAACAAAGCAGGTATAGAGAGAACGTACCTCAACATAATAAAGGTCGTATATGACAAGCCCACAGCTAACCTACTCAATGGTGAAAAGCTGAGAGTTTTTTCTCTCTTTAAGATCTCTCTAAGATCAGGAATAAGACAAGGCTACCTACTCTCGCTACTTTTATTCAACATAGGATTGAAAGTCCTAGCTAGAGCAACTAGGCAAGGAAAAAAATAAAAGGTATCCAAGTTGGAAAAGATTTGTAGATGACATAAGAGAGAAAACCCTAAAGACTCCATCAAAAAACTGTTAGAACTAATAAATGAATTCAGTAAACTTGAAGGATACAAAATCAATACACAAAAATCTGAATTGTTTCTATACACTAACAATGAACTACCAGAAAAAAGAAATTAAGAAAACAATCCCATTTACAACTGCACCAAAAAGAGTAAAATACCTAAGAATAAATTTAACCAAGCAGGTGAAAGACCTGTACATTGAAGACAAAACACTGTGTGTGTGTGTGTGTACACACATATATATGACATTAATGAAAGAAATTAAAGACACAAATAAATGGACAGATATTCCATGCTCATGGATTGGAAGAATATTGTTAAAATGTCCACAGTACCTAAAGCCATCTATAGACTCAATGCAATCCCCATCAAATTTCTAATGACATTTTTCACAGAAATGGAAAAAAAAATCCTAAAATTTGTATGCAACCACAAAAGAATCCAAATAGCCAGAGCAATCTTGAGAAAAAAGGACAAAGTACTAAAGCTCCCTGATTTCAAACTATGTTACAAACCTACAGTTATTAAAACAGTATGGTATTAGCATGAAAACAGACCCAGAGATCAATGCAACAGAACAGAGCACCTATAAATAAACCCATGTATATATGGTCAATTAATTACAACAAAGGAGCCAAGAATGTACAATGGGGGAAAAGACTGACTTTTCAATAAATAGTGTTGGGAAAACTGGACAGCCACATGTGAAAGAATGAAACTATGTAACTCTCTTACACCACATACAAAAAGTAACTCAAAATAGATTAAAGACTTGAATTTAAGACCTGAAACCGTAAAACTCCTAGAAGAAAACAAAGGTGGTAATCTCCTTAACATAGTTTTTGACAATCATTTTTTAAATCTCATGCCGAAAACCAAAAGCAAAACCAAACAAGCTGGACTACATCAAACTAAAAAGCTTCTGCACAGCAAAGGAAACCATCAACAAACTAAAAAGGCAACCTACTGAATGTAAAAAGATATTCGAAAATCATATATCCAATAAGGGGTCAACATCCAAAATATACGAAGAACTCATTCAACCCAATAGCAAAAAACAAACAACCCACAGGGCACCTGGGTGGCTCAATCGGTTAAGCGTCCGACTCTTAATTTCAGCTCAGGTCAAGATCTCAGGGTCGTTGAGATCGAGCCCTGTGTTGGGCTCTGTGCTGAGCATGGAGCCTGCTTAAGATTCTCTCTCTCCCTCTGCCTCCCCCCTCTTCCATGCTCTCTCTCTCAAAAAACAAACAAAAAACCCACAAAAACAAACAATCCACTTAAAAAAGGGCAGAAGATCTGAACAGATATTTTCCCAACAAAGACATAAAAATGGGCCACAGGTACATGAAAAGATGGTCTACATCATTAATCAACAGTGAAATGGAAATCAAAAACCAAGGAGATACCACCTCACACCTGTCAGGATGGCTATTACCAAAAAGACTAGAAATTATAAATGTTGGGGAGAATGTGGAGAAAAGGGAACCTCTGTGCACTGTTGGTGAGAATGTATATTGGTGCAGTCACTATGGAAAACAGTACAGAGGTTCCTCAAAAGATTAAAAATAGAACTGCCATACAATCCAGCAATTCCACTTCTAGGTATGTAATCCCAAGAAAACAAAAACATTCATTTGAAAAGATATATACACCCCCATGTTCGCTGTAGAATTATCTACAATAGTCAAGATATGTAAATAACCTAATGCATCAATGGCTTAAGGAAACTGTGGTGTATGTGTATAACATTATTCAGCATAAACATACATACATACATACATACCAAACTCACAGACTGGTTGTTTGCCAGAAGAAAGGTGGGAGGTAGAGGGTAAGAGAAATGAGTGAATTATTTTTTTGTTTTTTAGTTTCAATAAACAGAATTTTAAATAAGTAAATGAAAACTAGGAAAGTTAGCCTAATATATAAGTAAATGGTCTGAAGTTGTAGTTCTCTCCCTTTCTCTCTTTTAAAGTATAATTCATGAAATACTACAACTATATTTGCCAAGATTTGAAGTAGAAAAATCAGTGACCTTATCATACTCTCATGTATTTTGGTCTTTTCTCTATGCTTAGATCAACAGCATTTTATCCACCCATACTCTTTCCAATTTCCTTCTGGAAATAATCATCATGATGCTCATCACATAATTTGTTTTGTAATTTATGAAATGTAAAGATATCCTTGATTTAAGGTCAGACCTTAAATTTCTATAGGAAGATTCTTTGTGGTTCTACAAAAAAAAAGCACCATCTTTTGCCTAAGAGCTCCTATTTGCCCACTCTTACAATTTCATCTCTCCAGCCTCTCAATCCCTGCCACAGTCACCACCTTACTTTAATCTAAATATGTACCTTTAATCTGTTCTTCTAGTCCATAACCATAGATAATAATCAACTGTAAATCTATTTTAGATAACTAGTGTTATTCCAAGTAATACACTTTGGGAATACATTTTGCTTCTAAGTAAACTTTTACCTGTGGGCCAATCTGAAGTGCTCGATTTTCTGTTGCCCTTTTTCCTGATTCTATATTGCTCAGAGTAGTCTACCACTTCCCCTCGAGGTTTCCTCCCATCGGGGGAAGGGGTGAAGAATTTGGTAAGGCCATCAATGAGCCCTTTGGTTTTCTTGTTGAATTTCAAGGGGACACTGCTATCTCTGCAGAAGTCCAAGCCATCTATTCGCTCTAAATATCCTTCTTCTGATGACGATGCTGATTGGCTGGAAAGGGTGATTTTACGTTTCCGGCCCCTTCCTGGACCAGTTCGAACTTTGCTGAAGGGACCTTTTGATCTAAAAAAATCAAACAGGGAAAAGGGTAACTATTAAAAAAGAAATCCTTGTAAGGTTTCTATTTAATATATAACATGTAATTAGTAAATAACCTCTAGCTTTATTTAAAAAACTATATTGTTAAGACTATTCCATAAACCGTAAGTATTATAGGAATGAGAAGTAATATTGTTATTAGAAATAATATTTTTGGAGAATCTAGTATTTTATAGCAAAAAGAATCCTGAGGTTGGGAGTCAGAAGGAATGTTTAAGTCATAATTCTGCCACTTTCTAGCTATACGTCTTATTAAAGAAATCACATTCTGTCTAAACACCATTGTCTTCATCTATAAAATGAGAGCTGGACCAGAGAACAATTAAGACCCTTCCAGGTATAAAGTCCTATGATCTCTGTACCAACTCAGCGTTACACTTTTACCTCTAAACACAAGGATGCATTACTCTCTCAAAGTCAGGAATCAAAAGATCATCTTATAGGAAAATTAAAGCCTGATTTAAGATTTAAAATATGAACTACAATACTGGTGCTGTATATTTCAAGCTGCTTGTGCCCATTCCTTTCAGTTATTACCTTCAAGACAGTCTAGAGTGTAGGAAAGGTGGGTAAAATTTTTAAGAATACAGGTTTACAGACTTAAAGATATCTTACATATCATCAAAGGGGAATTACTATAGACACTCACACACACACACAAAAAAAGAATCAGCTACTGAATCTTGCCCCACGTCCTCCAGATATAGCCCAGTTTCCTAGTCCACAAGGGATAATTATATCCCTGACTTCTGCTAACAGATGAAAAACACATTATTTTATTTTACATCAGGACACAGAAATGGGACTTGGCTATGACCTCAACAGCACAAGTTATCCAGTGCTTATTTGCACATATAATATAAATAAACTACTGAGACCACATCAGGAGAGGAATCTGTGAAATGCTATAACAACATAATTTTTCCTTTCTTGTTTACATAAGAGCAATATAAGGCAGTGTTTAAGAGTCAGACTTTGGTGCCAAACTACTTGTGGGTTTTAATCCCAGTTCAACACTAAACTATAAACTGTGCAAGTTAATCTACTGTGTTGTAGTTTCCGCCTTTGAAAAACAGGAGTAACAACAATACTACTTCATTTGGTTGTTGGGAAAGTTCAGTGATGAACACAATGTAAGGCACTTGGGGCTTTATTATAACTTGGCACTTTTACTCCGAGTTCAGGTGCACGGCAGTGCCAGCTGCGACCAGTGGGGTTGCCCACAAGGTGGACAGGACTCCTACCCCGAGGGAACACCCTATCCTCTTCTCCCCTCACCTTGCCGCAAGTACAACTTACACCGTGTTTTGTTTCTTTAACCTGTTTTTTGGACGTCCAATTGGGTTAGCATAGCGCCGTTTTATCTGTGCTGCCTTCTTCTGTAGAAGTTTCCGTCCTTTTTTCCTAGGTCGACATATCTGACATATCCACATGCCTATAAAAAAATAAAATTCCACATAAAGCACGACAGACATAGATACACAGAAAGAGTGCAGATACTCTAGGAGTTCTTAACCTCTCTTAGATCAAGGACTCCCATTTAAAAAATCTGATGGAAGCCCCTGAGAAAAATAAACATGAAAACATATACACACAAAATTCTACAAACAACTGGAAAAGACTCACAAATATCCTAAAGCCCACATATAGTTGAAGTCCACTGACCCTTGGTTAAAAAGCCCTGCTCTACCCCGGCACCAGATTATTCGTTTCCAATTACCAGTCTATAAGAAAAGAAGCCAGGTTTCCATAGAGTAATAACTGATTCCAGGACTGGAGCAAGGGAAATACTTGACAACCTGGAGCATCTTATGGTGCCAGAAAATGGAGAAGTGCTCAAAAGATGAGGAAGGCATGTCAAAAGGACCTAGAAGCCAACTTGAAAGAGCTCCCAAGAGCCAAATCTGGGTAATTCTGAGCAAAAAAAGGGATAATCACATCAATGGATTATAACCCACTGAATAAAATATCCATGAGTCCATTAGGAATAATTGAACAAATAAATGGGAAAAGGGATAGCTCTTCCTTACAGTAGAATTCCAATTAATAAATGAAGAAGGGATGATGGAAGCAAAAAAACCATCATCATGTAAACACCAAAGTAAAATTAGTGCAAACAAGAATCGCTGATGGATGCTAAAGTTAGTACAAGGAGGAAAAAGAGTAACTTTAAGGTCAGGTTCTACTGTAAATCATTAAGTGGTCAGTTAACATTACCAGTAATAAGGCATATTCGTATTATACACCCACACTACAATGCACTAAGAAGGGTACAATATCACTTCTGTGGTGTTCTTATCAAACTTCATAATCTTAATTTAATCAAGGAGACAAGCCTAAATTTAAGGACTTTCTACAAAACAGCTAGCCAGTTTCTTCAAAAGCATCAAGGTCAGGAAAGACAGTCTAAAGAATTAACAAAGACTGGAAGACACTAAGGAAATATGACAATTAAATGCAATGTGAAATCCAGGACTGGATTCTGGAGCACAAATTCCAATACGGTCTACAGATTAGTTAATTGTATCATAACAACGTTAGCGTCCTGGTTTCAGTAATTGTACTATGGTTTTATAAGATGTTAACATCAGAAGCTGGTGGTGGCTGAAATAAGAAGTCTCTGTACTATTTTTGCCACTTCTCTGTAAATCTGCAATTACTTCAAAATAAAATGATTCCTGCTTTAAGCTGCAATGAAACTTCTTTTGTAGGCACTATACACAGGAATGAAGTCCTAAGAAAATCTTTCTTATCTTGAAGGATTCTCAGGCCTTTTGCCCAGACTTCAAATAAATGGAAGAGGTAGGAAAGGGGGTATTTATTCTTCCAATACATATAAATCCAAGACTTTTCAAAAGGTAACAACCAAAAGAATGACATAAGAGGGACTCAAGTAGGATCCTAAGCGGAATAACTTGACTATACCTAAGGTTCAGTCCTTCCCAACTACAGGAAAATTTTTCCCAAGAAGAAATTATCAAATATCCTATAAGCATTTTACTTAAGAAACCTATTTAGTCACAAAATCAGAGTTAAAAATTGTGATAAGGAAACAGCAGGAGAGACTAACTGGACTTTTTTTTTTTTAAGAAACTATAAACATATAATAAGATGGATGTTCAACCAACAGGCAGCTATCTTCCAACCAAATACCTTTCAAGGAACAGAAGTCAAAAGAATAGAATAACGTTAAGCTGTACTCTTATGAGTTAGGGCACAAAAATTACTCGTTTGCAAATCATTTTATTAAAACATTAAGTTTTGAATAAACCAGAGACGCTCTAGGCCTTCCAAAAGTGATGAACAGTGAAATAATCAATACTGATATAATCAACATGATCTAATAGAATTTCATTTCTTCCTTTACAGAAAGAGATATTTCAAAATATTATGCAAGGTCAAGTATTTTGTCCTCTAGCTACAGGACTGGCAAATATTCATTCATAAATGAACTACTTTGCTCTCCACGGATACTTAAACATCAAAAATAGAGGAAAATAATAAATCCATACACCTAAGAATGTTAAGATGCCTCAACAGACTGTCCCCACCTTTAAGGTGACAGCTCTCTTCCTACTTATACAATCCCAAATAGAAAGATGCAAATTATTCTTTCATTTAACAAAGTAGATAAAAGGTGCTTTCACTAACATGCCCTTTATACTGCCAATCTGATTTCAGAAAGTATTTCTCACCTTTTGGCATCCGGGTGAGTGGCGGATCACAACACTCCATGTGAAAACCTCGGTCACAGGAATCACAAAAGAGCATGTTATCCTAAAAAAGAGAAAGGACAGTTTTGCTTAACCTTATGAAACAAAAGCAGATGAGGATCACAACTTCATAAAATCTAGGAAGCTTCAATGATCTCATAAAGGAGATGAACTACCATAATAGTAAAAGTTTCCTTAATTTGTATTTTTTTTTAAAGATTTTATTTATTTATTTGACAGAGAGATAGAGCCAGAGAGCACAAGCAGAGGAAATGGCAGAGGGAGAGGGAGAAGCGGGCTCTGCACCGAGCAGGGAGCCCGATGCGGGACTCGATCCCAGGACCCCGGGACCATGACCCGAGCCGAAGGCAGACGCTCAACCATCTGAGCCACCCAGGCGCCCTCCTTAATTTGTATTAACTGAGTAAATGGACAGTCTGAGTTAGCCCAAGTTTTGCTTCAACCAACCTTTAATAAAGAACTACAGTTTCATAACTTTCAAGTTTATCCAGTAACCAGATATAAGCTAACTTTAGTTTTCTAATGGAAAAGAGAAAAGAACGATTTGTAGTTAATATACTAACTGACCATTCCTACTAAGTGAATGCCTCCATACTACTCAAACAAATTTCAGGAGTATTTCTTTAGGGGAGGCTGGGTAGCTTAGTTGTTAAGTGTCTGCCTTCAGCTCAGGTCATAATCCCAGGGTCCTGGGATCGAGCCCGACATCACACTGGGCTCCCTGCTCAGCAGGAAGCCTGCTTCTCCCTCTCCCACTTCCCCTGCTTGTGTTCCCTGTCAAGTAAGTAAATAAAATCTTAAAAAAAAAAAAAAAGGTTTATTTAAAGTAGCTTAGTCTCTCTGTAAACATATAATTAAGGTGCTTTAGAAACCACCTAGAAAGAATCGAAGTCTCAAAGAGTAAGTTTTTCTAAACTAATGATGTGTAATTTAAAGGGACTCCTGTTTCAAATTCTGCTGGATCAAGTGACAAAAAATTAGCCAACAATACTTAAAGGAAATTACCAGTTGTACATTCTACTTCTAAGTGAAATATTCACACTGTAAGGCAGATACTCACTGCATTTTTGCCTTGATCTCGACAGGAGCTGCATGTTTTACACTCAATGCATTGCCACCGTAAGGCCTTCACTCTAACCGTTAGTTCAGGGGAAAACTTTAAACAGGATGGATGACCTAGTAAGAGAAGAAAATTCTCAAATGAAACAATCAAGGATCATTTTGTAACTGTATTAAAGGAATAATGTAGAAAAAGTCAATTACCTTAAATCAAAATACGTATTTAAAAAAAGATGCTCTTGGAAGCTTGCCAGACATGTCTCATCAGGACTTGGCATTCCTATTCAGTTTTACTGATGCTAAACAGTACTTAGTATACCACCTCCCCCCACAATGTGATTATAAAAAACCTGACAAACTCCCAACTTTTATTAAGCCTGCATTAAAGCATTATGTGAGTACACATGCTTATATGTACACCAACACATAGCATGCCTAGGCCATTTCTGGAAGGATACACAGAAACTGTTTGCAACTGTAATGTCCTAGGATATGAAGCTATAACTGTTTTGAAGGAGAAGGATTTTACCTTTCACTTCACACTTCTGTGCTCTCTATTTTTAAAACAGTAACATATTACTTTTATAACCAAAAATACATTTTTATTAAATCCCATCATTTAAAGTGAGTTATTTTAGCTAAAAACTAAAATCTAAGCAATATTTCTATTGTGATCAGAATTAACAGTAACAGGAAAAAAAAGTTTCCTCTTCCAAGAGTTAGTATCCATTTGATTATCAAATTTTTAAGAAGCAAATCTGCTCTCACTGAAAAGATCTGTCCCTTTCCTCTAAAAGTTGGTTACGTTTATTTTTCTTTGGTGAGAGAACCAGCTAGTTAAATTATTTTCTCTCCTCTCCTTTCTATTCCTAAATAAATTTCTCTTTTATGAGATGCTATGAAGTTTACTAACAAAACATCACTGACATTAAAGGAAAATGATAAAGTGTCAAAATCTCATTCATAATCTTTTCTTCCTAGATTAGCCATTCCCTGTTCTACTTTTCCTTTTTAGATTTGCTAAAAGCCCTTGCACAGTTTTAATTATAGGGTATGTACAGTTTTATTTTGCTTTTCTTCATCCTTTTAGTCAAGTAAACGTGGTATTTATATTCCTTAAACTGAATGATTCCACTGAGTTGATACCCTATAACCTACCTAGCCATTTCCCTATTGTTATTTAAACTATTACCCAAAACAGAACACTACAATGAATTATTTTATGTTTACAGATTCTTTCCTTCTTTTAGATTAATTCTTTAAAGTCCTGAAAGTGGGGTTGGTAAGTGAAATGAAAGAAACATTTCTGTAGCTTGAGAAGTAGATATGCACTGCCAAACCATGTTTCCAAATCCTCTGATATAATATCTAGTGCTACCAGCAAAGTGCAAATGTTTTACCACGATTTCATCAGCTCTAGGTTTGGGTTCTCTTATTGTTCAAATTTTATTATTATAAAAGATATAAAATGACACTTCACTGCTGCACTGGTACGCATGCTTATTATTACTTGGGTAAAATGTTTTCTTAGTATGTTCAACAATTAACCTTCTCAAACTACCTGTTCATAGGCTCTGACCTTTGGACTTCATGCTAGAAATGTAAACATGCTCTTCACACTTTATAGCTTTTGGCCCTTTACCATATTTAATGCAATTATTTTCCCCAAACAATTCTTTACAAAAATTTTTTTTTATTTTGGGTATTTTAGTTCTCAGTTTGGAAAGTATCAACTGTCATATATTTGACTATATCCATAGTTTTTTCCTTTGCTACTGTAATAGCCAGGTTCCAAGCTGCCTTCCAAACATTCTTGCCTTTTGGCAAGAATACCAATTGACACCTGTATAGTTCCCTCCCACACTAAATAGGGCTGATCTGTGTGCTGAAATGACAGGCTAAGGCTAGGTAATAAAAGATATTGCACCTTGTTCTCTCCCTCAGATACCTGGTTGGGGGAATCCAGCTCCCATGCTATGGGCATGCGTGCAGCTCTCTGAAGAAGTCCACATGGCAAAGAACTGAGGCTCCCTGGCAACAGGCAGCATTAACGTGCCAGCCAGGTAAGTCAGCCATCATGGAACGGAAGCCTTCAGATAACTGAGTACCAGTTAAAATCTTGATTGCAACCTCATGAAAGATCCCAAGTCAAAATCACTCAGGTAAGCCACTCCCAAATTCCTGACTAACAGGAACATGAATTAAAAAATACTGCTTTTAGCTGCTACATTTTGGAGTAGTTTATTTCTACAGCAATAGATAACCAATAGTTATTTATTCTAATAGTTCTTTAAAAGTTCTATTGTTTTCAAATTGCAAGAACTCAGAGACCACCTCAAATATAATGCGTCTTACAAGGCAGGGCTATCACACAACTCCCCCCCCTCCATTTTATTCCCATCTCACCTGAGCAGATCTATTTTTATCTGTTTTATAATACTTAGGGTCCCATATGATTTTTTAAGGGTTCTACTATGAAAATAGTTTGGAGATCACTGCTAGGTAGGATATGTCACTATATTTTTGTCTAATATTTTATGATTTTATGGTTTATATTTTACTGTAAAATCCATCTAGACTTCATTTTGGTTTGTGATATTATGCTAGATATGATCACCTACTACTCGAGATCTCTTGCCACCACCTTCAAAAGCCTTCTGTAAATAAAATCCAAAAAGCTAAAAGCTATACTTCCTAGACTCCTTTGCAGCTAGGCTCTAGATATGAATTAAATTCTACCAACTGGATGTGTTTGAGTGATTTTTTGAAAGGGAGAAATGAAACAAAGACCACTTTTCTCCTGGTACTGACTGTTTTCTAATGATAAAGTCATGAAAATGCCAGTACGCATCCACTCTTCACCTTCATGGCTATCCAGAGGCAATTGTGGTGATGGCCAAATTCAGTCTTTCAATAATCCAAATTCAGCTACAATCCTGCAGCAGCCTCCTGCTTCCACCTCTTCCAAATGGAGGCAGACATTAAGTGACTCCCCTGGTGGATCAGTTCTGTGATATTCCAGAATCAGTCCTTAAAGCCCTGCTTAGAGCTTTCCTCTTCAGCCCTTCTAATAATTTCACAAACACCTGGTCCTGGTATTAAATTTCTTTCCTCTTGAAGTATCTAGAGTGGTTTCTGGTTTCTCAACTAAATAATGATGGTTACAGATATAAAACACTGAAAATTAAGCCAATGATCAAAGATAATATATAATGTTGGTTTACTAATATGGCCTTCCTACAAAAACTTGTAAGATCTGAAAATGTAGACCAAGAATATCTCTGGAATTGACAAACTAGGAGAGTCTTTGCAAAATCATTTTTAGAGCCCAGGATTTCACACAGCTCACTAAATTGCAGTGTCAACATTCCATTTCCCAGTGTGAATATGTAAGTTTCTATCAAGAAAAACAAATCTGTTATCATCCTGGTTCTATTCATAAAGCCTGAGGCATAAATCAAGAAAGATAAGTAGTGATTATTAAAGAAACTAGCAATAATTTCAAACTGATTGCTGTGATCTGAACAGATGTTTGATAGTCAAATATAAAGATCAACAGGAAAAAATAAGTCTATGGAAAGATTAAAAAAAAAAAACCTAAGACCTGATTTAAATTAACTGAATAAAACATTTCAACTATACATTTAAATCCTTCCCTTGTCTAGAAGCTTGTCCCAGTTACCTTAAACCAGAATCAAATTAAAGTATTAGTTTTATAAGGATCAAGGATACCATCTCAGTTAAATGCACCTCCCCCTTGGCTGACAGCACATGTCTGAAGGAATCCAGGGGATTACATACCACTATTACCACAGTCGGCACAGGAGATGAGTTCCTCTGGCTTCTTTTCTCGGTTTTGTTCTTTCGTACCAAGACAGAAACTACAGATGGGGATTGGTTCAGCAACGGGCTATAAAGAAAAAAAACAATTCACTCAGGTACGAGTTTTTTTTAGTATTAATACAAAAACATTAAAATTACAGTTTTAAATTCCTGTGAAAGTTATATGTAACTTTAAGACAACTGTATCACTCTCCTAAATCTCCGACTAAGTAAGGGAATTTTTACAAAGCCTGCTTTGGCTGGACCTTTACAACCAGTCCTTGTAGTGACAACTTTGGTCCAAAAAATCATATCTCAATTGGTCACTTAAAAACTAAATGACACAGTATGGATTAAACAAAGCAAATCCTTCACTGAAGATTGAAGAGATTCAACTGAATTAAGTGTAAGAAATCACAGTCTCAGTCCTTAAAAAGTTATGTCATCTGGGAGAAGTGACAAATGTACAGAAATCAGCACCACATAAGGCGGCAGACATTAAGTGCTAGAAGAGACAAACAGTAAGTGCTCTGTACAAATGAGAAAGAAATTTCAGTTGCGGTTTAGAGGAGAAGGGTTGAAAGAAGAAGATAATATGTATTAAGTAGTAGTACTACGCTATGGGATCTTAAGAAGTTTGTACAAGGACAATAGATAATAATTGTTAAAACTGGGTTTAAACCTAGGTTTCTAGGTTCCTCTACAGCACTGCCCCTGCCCCTGCCCCTCTAGTCCACAGTATGGAGAGAAAGGCAGTACAAGTGGTATGAACAAGATGAACTTAGGTGTGCAGTCTGCTAAAGCCAGTACTTAAAAGGATCCAGTTTCTGTGTTACATGTGGGGGTGCAGGTACATCAGTTTGTGAAGACTGTCACTGAATGTCTTATACAGAAGTTGGACTTTATCCCGCAGGAAGAGAAGAACAATAGATGGCTACTGAATCAAGAGATAATCACCTGTATTTGAGGGGAAAAAAAATCCAGTAGCAATATCAAAGACAAATGGGGGAAAAACCTAAAGATAAGTAGAACATTTAAACAATGACTACAATAGTCTGGTGAAGACAAGATAAGAACCTGAATCAAAAAAAAAAAAAAAAAAAGGAACAGAAAACAATAGCTATGGACTTAGAAATCAACTAGTTATGGAAGTTAACAGAAAAGGAAACGAGTTAAGTATGACTGACTTAATGAAAAGATGGTGTGAATGGTTAGGCCATTTTCAAGAAGAAAATCAGGAGAAAAAGAGATGCTGAGTTTGACGTTAGATGTGTTTAGCTGGAGGCACTCTCAGTCAAATCTCAACCATTTATATGGGACAGAGATATAAAGCCCTCAAGATTCTTTGAGTCTACTAGAGAGAACAGATTAAATGTCTGTCAGTACTGTGACAGAAGTGTTACAATAAGAAACAATGGAGGAAGGGAATCAAGTAGGAGAAAGGGCTGTCAGAGGAAGGTTTCCCAGACTTAAGTTCTTCTGGAGGTATTTGACAGGGAGACCACCTGATGGGGGCGTTCAAACAAAAAATAAGAATCAGTTTTAGGAGGAGGGGGATGAGCTTAGTTTGGGACTTATTGAGCATAATATGCCTATGGAGCATCCATGTAGCAATGCCCATGGACTTTATGATACAGGGATGTGAAGTTCAAGAGAAAGGTTAGTCAGGAAATAAAAATCTAGAAATCACAAACCTACAAAATGGCATTAAGACCTTCAAAGTTGATGAGTTCTCCCATGGCGAACAGGGAGAAAGAAGAAACCTAAGGTCAGAATACCAATATTGAAGTGGCTGTTAGAGGAAACAGCCTGGGAAGGAAATTGGATTAGTAAGACAGTTGGATGGTACATCAGAAATGTCCAACACAAGCAAATCAATAGTATTCCTTAGCCAAGAGATTAAATGAGAGATGAACAGCTGGAAGTTGTCTTAATAATTGTGACTCTGGTAAAGATGGCCACATCCTCGCCTTTTACTAACTAGAATTTAAATAAAAATTTGGGGAAAAAAAGGAATATGAAAAAGAACAGATGAGTAAAGTCAGGAAAGACTTCACTGAGGAGTAGAAACTACAAGTAAGTAAGCTCTCAGTGAACAGGCAAGCCACTGAATGGAAGCTATTAACAGCATATCTAACTAACAAATAATGGCTTATATCCAGAATATACAAAGAACTCTCACAGTCAGTATGGAGAAGACAGACAATTCAATAGAAAGCTAGGCAAAAAACTTCAACAGGCACTTCAAAACAGCAAATATGTGAATAATATATAAATGGCCAATGAACATAAGATACTCAACCTCATTAGCCATCAAGGAAGCAGATCTCCCAAGAATGGGTAGAATTCAAAGACTGGCAATAGTAAGTGTTGATAAGAAAGTAGAACAATAGAACTCTTACACTGCTGACAAGACTATAAACTGATAAAACTACTCTGAAAACTATTTGACATTATCTACTAAATTTAAACACAGATATATCAAATGACCCAGCACTTCTACTCCTTGCTATATATCCACCAAATGAAGTACACACACACATGTACAATAAAACACACACAAACATGATCAGAACAGTAGTCATAAAATTTACTGAAACAAAAATTACCCAAATAACCAGCAATGGGTGCACAGATAAATTGTGCTATATCCATACAGTAGAGTATTAAACAGTAATGAAAATAAACAAATTACAGTCAACAACTTGTATTACTGTCACAATACTGAATGAGAGAACAGACATGGAAGAATACATACTGCATCATTTTATTTATATAAAGTTCAAAAACAGTTCTACACCATTGTTAAGTCAAGACAGCAGTTAACCTTTAGAGAGAAAAGAAGAGGTAGTGAATTGGAAAGGGACTTCTGAGGTGCTGGTAATGTCTTTTTCTTGACCTGGATGGTGGTTTCATGGAAGTTAATATTTAAGGTACATATTTACAATCTGTGTACTTTTCCGTATGTTTCTTTTAATTAGAGAGTTATCAAACTTAAACTAATGAACATCTATAGAGTAGGACAATGTTGCCTTTGGAATATTCGGAAAGAAATACCAATGGTGATTTGGACACTGGAGTTTGGAACTTAGAAGAATAGGCTAGAGAGATTTAAAAGACAGCAATATGCTAACTGACAGCACCCAGTGAGAAGGAGGAGTGAAGTTGTAGTAAAGGACAGAGACCAAGGGGAAGAGAGTGGAGAAGTGAGATAAAGTCTAAGACAGAAAAATATCGACATTTAGAAGCATGAGTGGGTGGGTGGGGAGAGACAAGAAAGGACCAGTCTGAGGGAAAACAGAACCAAGAGGAAGTGATGGCACAAGAATTACAAGAAGTAGAGAGCAACCAACAATCAATGTTGTATATCTACTGGATTGTACAACCAAGAAATAGTTGGAAATGTCACTAATAGTGAGTCTTTTTCAGTGACAGGGTAAGAACTAAACTCACAGGAACCAACAAACTGCCATAAAGGGACAGAGAGCAGACAGGAGATAGCTTTAAAAAAATGGCAACGGGTTTTGATGTGTTCTAGGTATTTAAGATGAGAAAGACTAAACCTATTTAAATGTGGAAGAGAAGACACACATGGTCAAAGAGATTCAAGAAACAAGAAATAACAGGAACATATTATATAATAAGGCTTAAAGCTGCACTATTCAATATGGTGAACACTAAAACATGTGGCTATTTAAGTCTGAAATAAAACAAATGTAATTCCTCAGTCGTGCTAGCTACATTTCAAGTACTCAACATTCACATGTGGCCGGTGATTATGATATTGGACAGCACAAATATAGAACAATTCCATCATTACAGAAAGTTCTACTGGATAACACTGATTTTGGAAAAAAGGATGAATTTTAAAGTAAGGATAAAGGGACTTTATAGTATAGGATGGTGTAGATGCATATTGTTTGTAGGTGAGATGGTGGGAAAAGGGAAATGTTGAGGGTGCTCATGTCGGACAGCCTCATTATTTCTGGAAAATAGGAAATTAAAAATCGCCTGCCAGAAGTGGGGCAGGAATTGGACAGATATAGCATGAGACAGTGAAAGCTGACTGAGAAAACTGAGAGGTGAGATTGGCTGGGTCCAAGAACAAAGATAATGAAAACACCCTCCTATCAAAATGGAAGGTGGACACACATTTTTCAGGCAAGGAAGAATCAGAAAAATATGTATTAACAGAGAATAAATTCAAAAAGAAGAGAGAAAAGGCGATGGAGTCCCTGCAAAAAGGCCTCCATCTCTTCACTAAAATAGAAGACAATCTCACTTGCTTAAACAGAATTAGACAGGTATGGGTTTGGGCATTTACAGAGAGCAAAAAAAGTCTGGAAGTCTCTGTGTGGAAGATGAAAGAGAATCAATTAGTGATGGAAAATAAAACTGTCAATCAGCCCTAACCACACAGCTAAGATCAGAAAGTTCAACTTGTAGTATTTCCAACCAAAATGATTACACAACTTTCCTTAACACCTCGAAGCCTTGGACTGACAAAATCAGAGAGCTGTAGATTCAGGAGACAAGCCAAAGGGTAAAGTCTACTAGAATGCAAATACAAACATGGCTGACCTTTGAACAACACAGGTTTGAACTACCCAGGTCCATTTATAAGCAGATTTTTTTTTACAGTATACTACTACAAGTGTATTTTATCTTCCCTATGATTTTCATAATAAGATTTGTTTCTCTAGCTTATTTTAAGAATACAGTATATAATACATATAACATACAAAATATGTATTAATTGACTGTTTATGTTATTGGTAAGGTTTCAGGTCAACAACAGTAAGCTATTTAGTTAAGTTCTGTGGAGCCTACTACACAGAGATCAGAGTGCTGCGTTGTTCAAGAAGGGTCAACTAAAATGGTAGGCCACAAAGTTGAGGCTGGACGTCATAAGCAGAAGGGGGCTTACAAAAAGCATTTGAAGTTATGGTACCAAGGGAATCCTGATGAACTGAAAATAAAGGTCCAGCAGGAAGTAAAAGGACTGAAGACTGGGGTCTACAGGGAAACTTTAGAATTTGTGATTTCCTAAGTAAAAAGTCCTAGCTAATAAAGGAAACTTCAAATCGCAAATGTGCATGAATTTTTTAATATTTAGTAAGCACTATTCTAGACATTTGAGGGAAGAGTGGTGAAAAGGCAGCTAAAGCCCCAATTTTCATAGAGTTTACACTCTAGCTGACTATAGAAACAAGTAAAATTAAAGATAATAAAATTAGGAAGTCAAGAAGCTGGGGAAGCATGACTTTAGAAGAATCATATAAATGTGTTCAAGTCAGTAAAAATGATGATTGAGCCCCAAAATAGGAAAGTTTTACAAAAACTTTTCTGAAGTTTTAGAGAAAACACTGGTAAATGACAGATAGCTACCCCCCAAGCACATACCTTAAAAAAAAGTAGAGATCATGGTATTAGTAGATGGGAAGAACTTGATGTCAGAAAAATTTGTTCAGTAAAGGAACAAAAATCATCTTAGAGGCAGTGAAGACCAAGGAATGTGTTAATTCTTCTTGAGTCTCTCCCCACCCCACCCTCTTTTTAAAATAGGGTATGAAAATGGAAAAGTAGCTCTACTAGTAGGATATGGACATAATTCAACGTAATGACCTACCAGTACTAAACTAGTGGTACCACTTTCACAAATAAGTACATTATATTATTTCAGCATTCTGGCTAAAAAAGGAACAAGTTGGGGGGTGCCTTGATGGCTCAGTCAGTTAAGCATCTGGTCATGATCTCAGGGTCATGGGACAGAACCCCACACTGGGCTCCACACTCAGCTGGGAGTCCGCTTAAGATTCTCTCTCTCCTTCTCCCTCTGCCCCTACCCACCCCCCGCTCTCTCTCTCAAATAAATAAATCTTTAAAAAAAAAAAGGAACAAGTTGTGTTCAGATAAAGAATCCCATGTACGGTCTTATATGCAAACAATGAATCATGGAACACTACATCAAAAACTAATGATGTAATGTATGGTGATTAACATAACATAAAAAAAAGAATCCCGTGTAACCTGCAGCTGTGGTGGAGATGGAGAAGCCTACATTATAATAAAAAGCTAAATGGCAGGGGTGCCTGGGTGGCTCAGTCGGTTAAGCATTTGCCCTCCGCTCAGGTCATTATCCCAGGATCATGGATGAGCCCCACATCGGGCTCCCTGCTGGGTGGGAGCCTGCTTCTCCCTATCCCTCTGCCCTTGGCTCCCCTTGCTTGTGCTCTGTCATATAAATAAATAAAATCTTTAAAAAACAAACAAAAAAACTAGTATCTTTAAAAAAAAAAAAGAAGCTAAAGGGCAGAGCAGGTACAGTAGTATACTTCAAACTCAGTTACCATAAATAACATATATTAGTAATAGCAAAGTACTTGCTTAATCTGCTAGATTAGATCACACTTAAGGGGGGGATGCCTGGGTGGCTCAATCGTTAAGCGTCTGCCTTACGCTCAAGGTCATGATCCCAGTGTCCTGGGACTGAGCCCTGCATCAGGCTCCCTGCTCCACGGGAAGCCTGATTCTCCTTCTCCCACTCCCCTTGCGTGTGTTCCCTCTCTCACTGTGTCTCTCTCTGTTAAATAAATAAATCTTAAAAAAGGAGAGAGAGAGAGAGAGAGATCACACTTAAGGGAGCAAACATACAGGATGAAGAGAAAGTCTGAAAAACTGTTGTTATTCCCCAGCATAGGAAATGCAGTCTTCAAAAATTAAAACTATGTAGCAATCTGTCTTCAAATATGTGTCTTTATCACCTAGAACTAAAATAAAGTTCCCAATGGCAGAAAATGTTATTTAAAATCATACCTAAGAAATCCTTAGCAAAACTGTCCCTATATGTTCCTATATATTCCCTGTAACATTACTGCTGTTAATATTTTTACATATGATCAGTGCTTCATATTACTAGATTTTTTTCTATCCCAAAACAAAATAACTAAGGTCATTTAAATCTGTTCATTAAAGCTGGTGAGGGTAGCAATTTAGACAAACTGGCTGCCTCCTTACTTAGAGCTGAGCTGTGCAGAGAGCCTAACTCAATTACTCTAATACTTATCAAATGACCACAGTCTTAGACCTTGCCTACTTACTATACAAAACAATTTGCTGGCTGTTCTCAGTAATGACAACCTTACCCTAGTTTAAACAGTATTGGTATTTCTTTAAAGTTTTTATTTAAATTTCAGGTAGTTAACATACAGTGTAATATTAGTTTCGGGTGTACAATTTAGTGATTCAGTACTGATAGCTACAGTGTGAAAATCAGACAGGCTGAAAAGATATTTGTTAAGTCAAATACAGACTTTGGTCCAAACAGACTCAAATTACAAGGAATAAGTTTTTAGTAACACAGGGCCCTGCGGGTATAATTTCCTTAGCCTAAACATTTCACACTGAAGATATTTACTCTTTGGCATCATAGAACCAAGCACAAAAATGATAAAATTTTCAGCTACCAAAACAAAAATGAATCCACAGAGAAATACTACTACTGGCAATGATTATATCTTGATAATTTCAGGGTATTTTTTAAAATGTAATTTGGGAAAGAATAGTAATACTTTGAGGATTAGTCATTTTAGCGGGTAAGATTACAAGCCCAAAAAAGTGACTTAAATAAATCATCCAGCTTACAATATAAATCTACGAGTTTTTCTTTGATCAAACAGCACTGCTAACCAATAATTCTGTGATCTGTTTTAGAATATGCCTAAATATTGTTAAGTGCATAAAAAATTACAACTCCAGATCATTCTCATTCCCAAAATACTAATGAGCAGGAAAGTCAGTCAGAAAGAGCTAAAACTACATTGGGTTCACTGTAAGGTTTGAACCTGAAGTGTACTGGGGTGATTTTAGGACAGTGAAGAGACATTCGTAACATTTTCCAAGTGAAACTCTACAAGCTGGTTTCAATTTTTCTGTATCACAAAGATATAATAACAACTGATAACTTATCAATACAGTTTCTAAAAACCTGTGTAGAGATATGCAACATGCCATACAATCACTGTTCCCAGACCTGTCCAAGCATAGTCTTATAGCTTACTGTTTTCCTATCTATATAAAGTGAACCTGTTCCTACAGCTAGTAAAAGTTTTAAAGTTTGTAGCAAATGACTTTACACACCATTAAACACAGCAGCCAGAGTGAACCTGTTAAAAGGTAAATCAGAGCACATCACTCAGCTGCCCCAAACCCTCCATCCAGACCAGTGGTTTTCACCCTATAGATTAAATGCCAAATGAACTACAAGGCCCCATGTGATCTGCACCCCCACATATAAATACGCAATTACTCTCTGACCCATCTTCTGTTGCTCTCTCCCTCTTACATTCTACTCTAGCTTCCTTCCTTGCTTCTTCTTTAAAAGTCAGACATTCCAATCACAGGGCCTTTGCATTTGCTTTCCCTCTCTCTGCAATGCTCTTCCCTAGACCCTTCTAATCTTTAATCAAAAGTCCCCTTCTCAGTAAGGCTTCCCTTGACCACTGCATCAAACATTTCAAAACAACTCACCAATGACAATAATTTATATCCCCCTTCCTTGCTTTATTTCTTCCCCTTAACCCTTTTCACTAATTAACATATTGTGCGTGTGTATATATATATTTTATTTGTCCCCCACTAAATATAAACTCTATGAAGATTCTGCTTTTCATCTGTTTGTTCAGGATTGTATTCCTAGTACTGTGAACAGTATTAGGACCTAGTAAGAATAGTGCCTAAGATATGGTATGCATCCAGTAAGTGTTCAATACCTTAATTAAATTACCTTGTAGAATAGAAAAATACTATCTTAGAACAATGAGTTCACAGAAGCCTGATAAAGATGTGTGTGCATCTTAATAATATATAAATGCTCTACTGTTTACAAAGCAATCTCACACAGTAATTTCATGGACTCAATAACTAAATTAAGATTCCTGCCATAGCAACCCACTTCCATTCAATTTCTCCAAAGTAGAGGGGAGACTTGTGGTAGCAGGCACTTAAGACTGTACCTTGTGTCATCTGTTGCCTTTAGGGTGCCTTAAGCACCATGCTGAGATCTCCATAATAATCACCAGATGGCAGCATTGAGGCAAATACATAGTAAATGCTGTGATAAGTAAACAGTTGACTAGCATTTGACTTGGGCTTTTGGAAATAACTTTTAAAACCAAAAACAGCAAAACTTTTGCCAATGATCTCTGCTATAAGATTTATACTATGAAAGGAAAAAATTTTTAGACACAATCATTTAGAGTATCTTAAATATTTCTGTAGAATCTGAGACATTCCAATCTGAAAGTCCAAATCTCCCCCCAAAGACTTGTCTTTAATTTTTTTGAAACCATTATCCACTTGTCATTGTCTCCATTTCCTACTATCTTCTGAGGAACTCAAATCCATCTTCTTGTCTCTGTTCTTAAACACTGACATAAAGAATAGTCGAGAATGTTTTGTAAAAAAAAAAAAAAGTTTTGTTCTACGTAATTATTTCTAGTTTTCTCAAGACTGAACTGAGTAAGTTCTAGAATTTATGACCACCAGAATTTTCAATGGAAAAAACTGCACATTTAAACTTAGACTTGTGACTTCAGGAAACTCTAAGAAATCATTTCATAAACTATCAGGCAATAAAGATGTGTGAGACAAATTAACATAGTTAATATTAAGAGTATGAAAGTACATAACTCATATAAGACTCTCTTATACCCAAAGATGCACTAAGCAATAATGGTCACATCATTCTTCCTTAGACTTAAATACAAAGTATCCATAAAGAATTATAAAAACATGTTAAAAGCTTATGTTCATCTATAATTACTGCAACTCATTTTTTAAAAAATCAAGGAGTATAACACAAAAGACAAATATATATAATTCCACTTATATGAGGAACCCAGAGTACTTAAATGCATACAGGCTGAATGCAGAATAGAGGTTACCAGAAACTGGAAGAAAGGGAAGAATGGGGAAGTTATTCCTTAATGAGTACAGACTTTGAGATGATGAAAAAGTTCTGGAAATGGACAGTGGTAATGGTTTCAAAGCACTGTGAATATACTCAATGCCACTGAATTACACACTAAAAAAAAAATGTTTAGCATGGTAAATTCTGTTAATGTTACAATAAAAAATTGAACTAAAAAATTAAGTGGTATAAAAAATTAAGTGGTATGTTTCAGTCTCACAGATCACATGATTTAAGTAATAGGTCAAAACTCACACAGTGAGAAGCTACTTCTAAAGGGGAGAGGGAGAAGCAGGCTCCCTGCCAAGCAGGGAGCCCCAATGCGGGGCTCAATCCTAGGACCCGGGGATCATGACCTAAGCCAAACGCAGCCACTTAACCAACTGAGCCACCCAGGCACCCCTAATTTGTCTTCATCTTAAAAACCTGTATCTTTTAACTGTTCCTGTGGAACCCTTTATTATGTTAATCTTGACTGTAGTAATTCATTAGATTTAGAATACAGTTTCAATCCCCCTCAAATAAGTTTTAATTACTAATCACAAATTCTGGCTACTGAATTTAAATGTTAGCCATTTTATTCTCACTGTACCCACATCAAAGTTGGTTTCATCTTTTAATCTCATTACATAAAAATAGCTCACCCTTATACCTTAATATATTTTTTTTAAGACAAGTCTAACAATTAAAATCTATATCTATCAAGCACTGCTCACTCACAAACTAAAACCTTTCTGACTGCTAAGTATCTGATCCAGCCAGGTTACCCTGCATGAAACACCATAAGCTCCTATCAAATCTACCCACCTAACTCACTTCCTTACTTTTCTTCAAGCTACCGCCTTGCCTACCTTTGAATTCTTCTAGTGGTTCCAAAGTATTTGTTTATCCTCCCCCTTTCTTCTCACACCATTACAATCAAGTAAAGTAAATTTAACTGCAAGTTCAGTTTCCTCAATGGATATTTATTTCATAGAACCTGTAACCTAAATAATTTTCAGCTGAGATATCATTTACTAGTTGATAATACCTACTGCTGAAATACTCTATTATGTATAATAGAGCTAAAATAATGGCTCTATTGCACATAATAAATACCCAAAGGATAAAGAGGAGGTAAGTCTCAGCTTGGGAAGGAAAAAATTATTCTTAGGCATGGTATACTGAAAGAAATCAAAATGATGCTCAATGGCTGAGCACAAGGAAAACAAACATTAGGAGGTTATCAAAATACCGTCCAAAGCATAAGAAGTCTGGTAGATATTACCAGTTTGTTACGCATTTTAACAGAACATAAAAATGTGATAAGATAAAAAAGCAGCAGTACTGACATTTTCAAAGCACTTATAAATGTCAGTAAATACAAAACAAAATCCACACAAAATAATTAGAAAACAATTAAATACTATTCACATTATCCACTTACACACCAAAAACTTCAAAAGTTTTGAAACATATGGGTGCACAGAACTCACTTTAGGAAACTAATGGTTTGTTGGAAGGTACTTGTACTTTGCTGAGAAAGCTTAACATTCTAATACAGTGTTCTCTTCTCGTCAGGCAAGCCCTCCTCTCGGTTTTACCCAGTTCTTCATGCCTTCACTACTAACGGCCTTGGATGAACTCCTGCTCCTCCCAAATCCTTTCTGACAGTTTAGAATTTAGTTTTTCTTGATCTTTTCCAAAAGACGGAGCTAGGTAAGCAGAAATCACCCTCAACCTCTTACTTCTTAAGTGCACCTTGCACACTGTATGTACTAAATAAGCATTTATTGAAATTAAAATACAACAAAACCATGCTTAGCTCTAAAAAGGTTTATCAATTCTTACTCAAAGCTTCTCCTCCAAGATTCAATAATCTTCAGAAGCACTGTCCTTGGGTAGGATTTAATCTCTTTAAATTTGTCAGCACCCCATGCACTATCAAGCACTCCACGGTTGCTTATTAAACATTTTTTAGATCATCTTTTCCTCAAAAGTATATAGTAAGGGCGCCTGGGTGGCTCAGTTGGTTAAACCACTGCCTTCGGCTCAGGTCATGATCCTGGAGTCCCGGGATCGAGTCCCACATCGGGCTCCCTGCTCAGCAGGGAGTCTGCTTCTCCCTCTGACCCTCTTCCCTCTCGTGCTCTCTATCTCTCTCAGTCTCTCTCTCTCAAATAAATAAATAAAATCTTTAAAAAAAAAAGTATATAGTAAAAAATACATATAATAATAAAACAATATGAATGGCCTGGAAAAGAGTCTATTTTGTTATTAATAGTCTACAATAAGGTAACCTTGTATAATTTTAATCAGTTCCAACATAACCCAGTAGCCATTACAAAGTTTTAATAGGTACTAAAGTGAATTTTTATTCTGATGAGTTCATTCAATGACTTGTACTATTAGACACAAGATTTTTGGTGAAATAAGTTAATGATATAATCAGATCAGTAATGATCAATTTCAGCTTACTTTTACCATGTATGCAGACTACTGTAAATTTAAATGAGAAAGCAATCATGTGTCAAGATACTATAACAATTTCCTCTTTCCTAATCAGAGGTAACATGAAAAATAACAATGTATATCTGCTGAGCTTAAATTCTATCCTAAGAAACTGTAGAGTTATCTTTCTTTCACATATTCATCAGTTCTTTGAAAGCTCCACTTTCTGTTTGTCAGTGATATATCATTCTCTTCATTCATCCAAATAAGATAACTGCCAAGTTATTACTGCTTCTCCTTTCCTCTGTGGTCCTTTACTTTCTATTTTAGTTTGTTTTATATCCTTATGGCTCTTCCCTAATTCAGAGTCACATCACCATATGCAATCTTCTACAAGGACTGACTCTTGGTAACCTTTTGATTTTTTTCCCTGCACATTGCTTCCATAAAACACTGCTTTTAGGGGCGCCTGGGTGGCTGATGGTTGGGCGTCTGCCTTCGGCTCAGGTCGTGATTCGAGCCCCGCATTAGGCTCCCTGCTCAGTGCAGAGCCTGCTTCTCCCTCTCCCACTGCCATTCCCTCTGCTTATGCTCTTCTAGCTCTCTGTCAAATAAATAAATAAAATCTTTAAAAAAAAACAACAACACTGCTTTTAAAATCTAGTTACCATCCTGGCTCAAAACTTACACAGCATACTCCAAATGCCAACTCCTATAGCTTGGTATTCAATTATTTCCACTACACACACACACACACACACACACACACACACACACACACCACACACACACACAACTACTTTTCTCACACTTTCACTACTCCCAATCTATTCACTTGTCTTCAGAGATCACACTCTATGCTTTTTCTCCAGGTAATTGCACCCTGTCCCTCAAGGTCCTTTGTATCCCTGCCACTAGGAATCAGCTCAGCAGAGCTCAAAAACAGACTGAGTTCTGCCACTTATGGCTTCACTTTGCCCAAGTTAGTTAGCCTCTTTGGTGTAAAATGAGACAACATAACCTACCTTTCGAGTTACCAATAAAGATTAAGTAGGATAGTTATGGGAGTATAACTCAAACATAAGAGGCATCTAATAAATGCTGATTTCTTATATCCCCTTTCAAAATTGTATCTATCCTTCAAAGCTTATCTTCGTTAGGGAACCACTGCCACTTTTTAAGTCAGGACAAGATTTTGTTTTGACATCCCAAAAAAGGCAAGGGGATGAAAATTCTGTGTGGACTAATATATTTTCTATATATGGTATTTATCTACATGACTGCATTAAGACACATTTACACACTGCACATTACCTACTTATAAAATTAGTACTTGAGGAGTATTAGCATGGGGATATTTTTTTATGCTAAAAATACATAAAAGTGATGGTTTAGAAGGAGCAAGATGTTCAGTAAGACTTTCCTGTTCATTGCATTTTTAAGAAACGGCAATTGCAGGCATTTATTTTGGCCAAACTATGGTCTAAAATAAGGAACTGTTTGAACAAATTGGCAAATAGCATTACTTTCTTCAAGACCTACAAAAATAATAACTGATACATATCTGATAGTATGTGCAGTGTTCTGCTACTATCAGAATCATGGTGTTTGGAAATAGAAGGGATCTTCAAAAAACATTATACATTTGACCCTTGAATGCAGGGGTTAGGGGCACCGACCCCCTGCACAGTCAAAAATCTGTGTGTAATTTTCGATCCCCAAAACCTTAATTACTAATAGCCGTCTGTTGACTGGAAGCCTCACCAATAAGATGAACAGTCAATTAACACGTATTTTCTATACAGAAGATATACTGTATTCTTACAATAAAATAAAGAAAAGAAAATCTTTTTAAGAAAACCATGGGGGGGGGGCTGGGTGGCTCAGTCATTAAGTGTCTGCCTTCGGCTCAGGTCATGATCCCAGGGTCCTGGGATCGAGCCCCGCATCGGGCTCCCTCCTCCACGGGAAGCCTGCTTCTCCCTCTCCCCCTGCTTGTGTTCCCTCTTTCGCAGTGTCTCTGTCAGATAAGTAATATCTTTAAAAAGAAAGAAAGGGAAGGAAGGAAGAGGGAAGGGAAGGAAGAGGGAAGGAAGAGGGAAGGAAGAGGGAAGGAAGAGGGAAGGAAGAGGGAAGGAAGAGGGAAGGAAGAGGGAAGGAAGAGGGAAGGAAGAGGGAAGGAAGAGGGAAGGAAGAGGGAAGGAAGAGGGAAGGGAAGGGAAGGGAAGGGAAGGGACGGGAAGGGACGGGAAGGGAAGGGACGGGAAGGGACGGGACGGGACGGGAAGGGACGGGACGGGACGGGACGGGAAGGGACGGGAAGGGACGGGAAGGGACGGGAAGGGACGGGAAGGGAAGGGAAGGGAAGGGAAGGGAAGGGAAGGGACGGGACGGGACGGGACGGGACGGGAAGGGAAGGGAAGGGAAGGGAAACAGTAAACTTCGCTCCTAAGCTTTCTCTTCCTCCCCTATAATATACCTAACATTAATGAACACTTGAAGCAGTTACACATGCTTCACAAATATTAACACTTTTAGACTTAACAATTGCCCTATGGGGTATGTACTATTATCACCATTTTCCAGATGAGAAAACAGATGCCCAGAAAGACTAATTTACCTAAGATCATAAAAAGTGGCAGAGCCCACATACAAACCCTAGGCTGTCTGACTCCAGAGCCTGCCCTCTTCAACTTGGCACTGTGCTCTCTATGTATGTTGTTCTCAGCTTTTCTTTTCTTTTTTTAAGATTTTTATTTATTTACTTATTTAACAGAGAGAGAGAGACCGCGAGAGAGGGAACACAAGCAGGGGGAGTGGCAGGCTGAGGGAGAGGGAGAAGCAGGCTTCCTGCCGATCAGGGAGCCTGATACCAGGACCCTGGGATCATGACCTGAGCCGAAGGCAGACACTTAACTGAGCCCCTCAGGTGCCCTAGTTCTCAGCTTTTCTTATATATAGTTTTTAGAAAAATAAACATGTAAATAGGTCCATACTACATATAGTGTATAATCTGGTTTGTTAAATTTATTTCCACATCAATAAGTCCAAATCAGCATCATCTTTCTAATGGCCAAATAACATCTCACTACATGTTGTTTAGCCAGTCCCATATTGATAAACATTCAATACTTCTAATTTTTTATCACATTCAATACTGTAATCAAGCATCCCTTACATACATCTTTGCTCACTTTTTGGATTATTTCCTTAGGATATAGTTCTTGAACTGTAATTGCTGGGTCAAAAGATTTGCACATTTCTAAGATTTTTGACACATATCGCCAAACTGGATTTTAGAAAAGCTGTACTCCCACCAATAATATCTGTGCCAGATATGAAACTGTTGTCTCTCAATTCCAAGCTTGCCCTTACTCTGTTTTATGGTGTTAGGCTCAGAGTGCATATGTCATTTCTTCTCTGTCAGCCACCTTCCCATTAGGCTACACCCAGTAGGGAACACTAGAAGGATACAAGAAAGTAAAGATGACAAAAGAATGGACTTGCTCCTTCCAGACCCTTGTGCTCTTCCTGCCAGTGCCACCCTGGCATGGGTCCTTTCTCCCAGCAACAGCAGTAGTTGGCAGTCTTCAGCTTCCTACAGAAGACTGATTTCTCTCAGAAGCAGCCTCATCATGCTCCCTCAGAAGTACCAGCAGCAGGGGAGCAACATACCCTCTTGGAGGGTTCCATCCCAACCTTTGTGGGGCCCCTCCCTAAGGTTTTTAAAAGCAACCAAGCAGTGAGACCTCCTCAACGATGTGAATCCAAGTTCCATGGGGCCCCTCCTCTAAACCTCTAGGTTCTTATAACCCCAATCTCCTTTTTTCCTCCAGCTCTAAGGGTGGTAGCTGCTCTGTGTCACTTCAATGTTCCCATTTTGCTTGTCACTTCTAGCAACATCTGCTTTATCAATTCCCTGGACTACACTCTCTCATAGTTTCTGTTGTCCTTACTATAACATGACTGATATGTTATCTGATAGCTCAGTAACTTGGCATCTCTATCTTCAGGCCAGTGTTACGGACTGAACTGTATCCCTCCCCACCCTGAATTCACATGTTGAAGCCCTAACCCTTAATGTGACTGTATTTGGAGATAGGGCTTTTAAGGAATAATTAAGTTTAATGAGGTCACAAGGGTGGGGGCCCTAATCCTACAGGCCTGGTGTATTACAAGAGGAGGAAGAGACGGGGGGGGGGGGGGGGGGGTGCTTGTGTGCCCAGAGAAAAGGTCCTATGAAACACAGCAAGAAGGCAGTCATTTGCAAAACAGGGAGAGATGGCTCAGGAGAAATCAATTGTGCAAGCACCCTGATCTTGGACTTCCAGCCTCCAGAACTGTGAGAAGAAAAAAATTCTTATTTTTTAAGCCATCCAGTCTATGGTATTCTGTTTTGAGAGCCCCAGGTAACTAAGTCAGCTAGTGAAATCACCTCACCCTATTCTCATCCTCAATATTATCTCCACATACCATTATCCCATACTATCTCTTATGTATAAGGACACGGAGTTAGATGCTAGAGAAACAAGATGTAACAAAACTCCCTGCTGGTAGGTCCTACAATCTAATTATAAAAATAAAACATATCATTAAAAATACATTGCTATACAGAGTAGCACATGATAAGGAACAAATGCAATGAGAATACTGTAGTTAAAGGCGCCCAAATGAACCTATTCAAATTTATACTTTGCTAAACTAAGTCTAAAGGATACAGGAAAAAAAGAAACTAGGACCCCATCTTAATTTTTTAAGGGCAATATAAAGCTTTAATTAAGAGCCAAAACCTTTTCGTTAGACCTGAATTTAAGCAGTCTCACCAAATCGAAGAATAAAAAGTAATTTTTTTCTCTGAAATCACTGACACTGTCTAGATACTCAACTTTATCAGCAGTCTTGAAAATAAGAACCCCAAATTTAAAGATTTCATATTATCTTCTTTAATTCAACATATATTAAATAAATGAAATCACTTTTGTTCTAGAAATGTCTATCTGCAATGCTGATCAACAGTTAAAAATCAATACCTCTCTAAGCTGTCTTCAAAGTCCTTTGAGAAAATGTTTCTTCCTGAAGAACAAAGATTTTTTAAAAAGCAATGTAATAATTTCAGGTAGTTACCAGTATGTTATCTTCTCCACACTATCCTAATATTGCCCAGAAACACATGTGAGCACATGTATACACACATACCTTAAGTCGATATTACATCAAATTAAATATATTTCATCTTCAATACTACCACCATAACAGTATAAACAAAACCTTAAGTGTTTAACAAGTTTGAAGCCTGAGGACAGTTGCTTTTCAAAAGAAAAGACAGTATAATGAGGGTGGAGAACATAGTGACGTAACGCTCAACTAGGAAAGCCCTGACAAGTGTAGACTGCACACACACAATAAAAGATCAGGAAAGCGAGGCTGAAGCAGCCAGTTTGGTTTCATGCTGCAAATTTTTGGCAGACATTCAATTCCTTCTGCTGTTTTCCTAGCCAGCACATTTATCTATGTAATGTCACCAGATCTAGGGAGGGAGTGAGGTTGAGAGAAGGGGGAAGAGGAGAAAAAAATGTTTTACAGGCTGCCAGCCCCTCCGCACATGCTGTTACTATACAAAGGATGTCTAGAAAGCCAATGTGCTGCACAGATCCAAATGCTACAAGCAGACACACGCACACACATACACACACGCGCGTGCGTACATGCACTCCACCCAAAGAACAACTGCAGAAAAAGGAAACTGCCTTTCGAAAGAAGAAAGCCTATAATTAAAGTCTTGATTCACAAGCAAAGACTCCCTTCTGAAACTGATTTCAGTTCTTGGGGGAAGGAAGGAAGCAGGAAGGTATTCTAACCCCGTGGGGAAACAACCAGTGTTCTGCAAAAAAGCCTGAGTTGGTCTGGTCCATCCCAAATACAAGCATATGCTACCACAGAAACAAAACCAATAATATTCCTGAGAAGCAAAAGTATCCTGTCAAATAACAATTACCTTATGAATACCTGATGATACTTTACCAATGACTCTAAGGAACGAAAATCAATTTTAAGAAACAGTTCAGGTACCTCAGAAATGTAAATCTTGTCTGTAGTAGGATAGTTTGCTATTCTTAGCACTCCTGTGAGTGTGTACATACACAATAGTAATACTGAAACCGAAACTGTAACTGGAATATAAAAACAGAGATTAAAATTCTTAGCTCATAGAAACAGTCAAGACTAGTAGTTTCTATAAATGGACACTCCAACCCCATGACATATTATATAAGTTACAATTTACAAATGCAATACACGAAAATACAGACCCTGAGCATTTATTTAACCTGAGAAACCACTCAATCTATTCTAGTCTAAAAACCAAAAATGCTTTTTCAAGATCAAAATGCTGCATCTCCAAAAATAGCATACAATCTGCCCCTAAGAATGTGTCATAAGAAACAAACAGGAAATATCATGTGTTGAAATCAGGAGTTATAAATAACTTTGTTCTACACTGACATAGTTTATACACATATAGTCTTCAACCAACAGTAGGGCTTAGGACTTCCTTGAAACTAAATTTAACAGTCAATTAATTAAGGAGGTGGCTTGAAGGAAGGCTATCCAGATTCTCTAGTCCTAGTTCCCCAACAATGGGCAAGTAAGCTATCCTGATTCTTCATTGGTAAAATGAAAATATTTGACATGATTATCTCTAAAGTCTCTTTTTTTCTTAATTTCTACAACTACGGGTATTTTAAATTAAAAAAAAGGGGGTTCCTACTTTCAAGGAGCTCATAATCTATTTAAGGGTAGTCATAAATGAATTAGCAAACAATGTTAACACAGTGACTGGCCCAGAGTAGCTACTTAACAAGTGTGTAGACTGCTCCATGAGGCACTAAACTCAGAGCCCTGGCTTTAAGGGCTTAGGGTCTAAAGAAGGAGAGTTGAAATTGAGATGACTTCAAACAGAGCAGAGTTCTGCTGGGACTAGAGGTTCATTAGGATTCAACTTTTTAACTTCATAAACCCCAATCATTTAACCCAAATTCCATATAGTCATTATCTCATTATCTTCATTCTATTGATAAGGAAAATAATATTAAGCATTAAGGCTTAAAAGATATTAAGCACCAACAACCTAAAACACATATTTGCAAATTTTGTATTCTTAGTCCAAATTATCCCTCAGCCCAGTATGACTGATTTATGCAGAGCCAGAAAGACTAATAAAAGATTAGGCTGAGTTTGAACACCACAAGCTTGATCCACAGAGAGTAAATCACAAAGCTCCTCTCATTAGGATACATAATCTAAAGCTAACATTTTTAACTACAAGAATCCTAAAGCCTAATAAACAAAAATAAAACCTGTCCTCAAGTGGTATTTTCTTTAATACTGTCCTTAAGAACAGTGCTATTTTAACAGAACTTTCTGTGGGGATAAAAATGTTCTGTATCTGTGCTGTCCAATATGGTAACCACTAGCCACATGTGAGGTACCAGGTACTGGAAATATGACTATCAATTTTTCTTAAATTGTAATTTATTTAAATAGCTACATGTGGCTAATGGCAACTGTATTGCTACAATTCTAGAAAATCTATATAAAGGGAAGATATTTTAAAGCTGATTAATATGGTTTTAAAGTTGATGAATAGGGGCGGCTGGGTGGCTCAGTCATTAAGCGTCTGCCTTCGGCTCAGGTCATGATCCCAGGGTCCCGAGATCAAGCCCTGCATCGGGCTCCCTGCTCAGCTGGGAGCTCAGCTGGGAGCTCTCCCACTCCCCCTACTTGTGTTTCCTCTCTAGCTGTCTCTCTCCTCTGTCAAATAAGTAAATTAAAAATCTAAAATAAAAAAAATTTTAAAAATTTAAAAAATAAAGTTGATGAATAAAGCAATATGAAAAATGAATATAGCAATACCTACACAGCAATTTTTTACCTTGAAAAACAACTTTTTACATGAACTCTATAGTGTATGACTCTGCATGCATACTACCCTGTGCATGACTTCTTTTTATACCAAGTGCCTCAAATCATGTATCACCCCTCACCTTTAATATAATGCTCTCAGGGTTTACTTTAATTGGTTTACTGGTTCTTTCCTCCTCCATAAAACAGAGATAACAGTAACTAGATCTGGCTGACTTCATTAAATGAAATAAAATGGAAACCATAATTAAAACATAAAAAAGCATTATTACTTTGCATACGAATAAAATTTTTAAATATGATATTTAAAGCTATTATCTCAGTAAACTTCACAGTAACTGTGATTCTTACCAAACAACTATATATAGCACTATTCTAGGTGTATATAACCTAGCAAAGGAGTTAAAAAAATTTTTTTTAAAATACAGAAAAGGCATAACAAATATGTGTTCATAGAAAAGGTAACATGAGGTGGCCCTAAGATGACTAACATATACGTGTTTTACATTCTTCGTAAAACCTTTAAGTTTTTCTGCTTTTCCTCAAAACATTTGAAATTAGCATCCTTGCCAAAAGCAAGGAAGTCTCATTAAAAAAAAACACACATTTACCTAACAAAAAATTAATAAACCCAATTCTGCAGTGATAAGTTTATCCTTATGGAATTAGTCTTGCTACATACTGTCAAAGCTATTAATCTCAATCACAATGCTCCTATTAACAATCCCAGACTGGAATTTTAAAAACGAGAAGAAAATTCTATGGTGTACACTTAACTATAAAATTCTGCTATCTCCCTAATGTAAGAGTTCAAGTGTGCTTTACATAAATAAGATTTAAAAACTAATCCTAAAGCCCATCTTTCTTTCCAACCTATTCTCAAATATGTACTACAACTATCTGTGGGGCAAAATGGCAAGACAGTTCGAATTTATCTGGGAAAATTTTTCAATACTAGCCCAAAAAAAAACCACTCAACCTTCTACTGACAGTAGGCCAGAAGCTTGCGGATCAGACAACCCATACATTCTTTGAGTGAACATGACAGCTAAACACGACACTAGTTTCCTATGGGAAAGTAAAAGAGAATTAGGTTCTGATTCTAGGATTTCAACCTTATCCATAAGGCAATTACATTTGCTAATTAGGACAGATCTACAGAACCCTTGGCTTTGCTTACATTTTCAGTTCCCAAAAGAATTTAGGAAAAGCACAGAGCTGTACCTGGCTTTCTCCTACACACTTTTAGGCAAGTCTCTTCCCAATTCAAAAGCCCTCAGACTCAGAGCACCCTATCCTGCAACAACTGATTACCACCTCCCCCTCAAAGGGATTCGTGGGGGCAATCCAGGTTTACACCTGTTCCTGGCACACCCTCTCAAAAATGACCTGGTTTGGATGACAAATTATATAATCACCCTAACCTTCACTAATTCAGCAGTCATTCCCATCCAGGTTTATTAAGCTTTTTGTACTCTACTATGTATCCAAACATTCTTAACTCCAGACCCCTCTCTGTCTTGAATTTCCCACAGCTGGTTAAGAGCATAACACAAAAATAATCAACAGGAAAGTGTTAGAAAGGGACAATACAAGAAGCTGAACAGAAGTCCCCAAGGGTAAGCATAATCGAGCAATGTGAAAACTGAATGTCATTACTGATGCTTTAAAACATCTGACTGGCCCATAACATGTCACTCAGTCCACTGCATTAAGTAGCTAGAAAAAGAATGCTAATCAGACTCTACTGGCTATTGTTTTCAATAAAAATCTTAAACTGAGTTTAGACCTATGCCTACAGATAACTCTTAGAAATTATTTCTATTCAAATAAAAATATTAACAAGCATAATGATTAATACCAGAATTAATCATTAGTATTTCCAAAGAGTAAAAAAAGCATTAGGTGTGGCATCTTAATGTAGGTTCACTTGGAGCCTTTAACAGTGGCTATTGTGTTTCTGTCCATCCACCAACCCCCACCCCACAAGGCCACTAAATCTAAATTGGGCCAACTGCAGAAATGCATTCTGATTCACTCATTCAAAAACCTTTACACAGGCCTACCATTTGCCCCATACTGTACTATAACTGTAGATACAAAGGTAAACAAGATAATGTCCCTACATTAAGGCAATTTATATAGTCTAGTGGTAAAAAGACAAAATTCAAGTAAGGAATGACTCTCAGTTATTTTAAGCAGTACTGTGAAGCAAATAAAAAAGAAGCTTGTAAAGAGATGGAAATGAAGGAGCTACCTGTTTTAGAAAAAGAACCTCTGTGAAGTGACACTGAAGTCAAGACCTAATATAAGAGAAGCTTTGCCTCTAGAGGGGAAAATCACTGCATGCAGAAGGAACAGCATGTGCAAAGGTCTCAAGAAGAGAAAAGAACATGGTATATTAAGAAATTAAGAGAAGAGCAGTGTGGTTACAATACAGTAAGCAGGGGTGATGGTCTGGATATGGAAAAGGTCTGGCTATTCCTTAAAGGATATCAAGGAAGAATCAAAAAGGACTCCCTCTTTTCTGGCTTTGATAAGGGGTAGATTTACTGGTATGGAGGAAAAAAGAAGGGGAATCAAGAGTTCGGTTTGTTCACATCAAATTTGAGTTAAGATGTTCAACTAGGTCAGAGTGACTGCTTAGTGATATGCATGTGACTTCAACTGAAAACCCCAGGGGTTTTCTGAACAAAATTTGAAAAGATCCCTTTTGCGGTGCCTGGATGGCTCAGTCGTTTGGGCGTCTGACTTCGGCTGGGGTCGTAATCTCAGGGTCCTGGGATAGAGCCCCATGTCTGGCTCCCTGCTTGGTGGGGAGTCTGCTTCTTCCTTTCCCACTGCCCTTCCCCCATTCATGCTCTCTCTCCCCTCCAAAAGAAAAGATCCCTTTTTTCCTCTAGGGTCAGGAAGTTGGAAGGATCTGAGTCCTAAGGCACCTGCAACCATAAACCCAACCATTTGGAGAAAATCCGTCTGAAATAAGAGACATTGTAACCAATTCAAAGAAAGAAGCAGAAATGAGAAGAGAGAAACCAAGCAATAATCTAACCCTTTGTCCAGCTGTCCCTAAAGCCAACTCCATCCGTGTCCTTCCTTGCAGTTTGGTAACATGCACTATTAATAAATCACTTTTTAGACAGTCTCTTCAACAAATGGTGTTGGGAAAATTGGACAGCCACATGCAGAAGAATGAAACTGGACCATTTCCTTACACCACACACAAAAATAGACTCAAAATGGATGAAAGACCTAAACGTGAGACAGGAATCAATCAAAATCCTTGAGAACACAGGCAGCAACTTCTTCGACCTCAGCCAAAGCAACTTCTTCCTAGAAACATCACCAAAGGCAAGGGAAGCAAGGGCAAAAATGAACTATTGGGACTTCATCAAGAAAAAAGCTTTTGCACAGCCAAAGAAACAGTCAAAAAACCAAAAGACAACCGACAGAATGGGAGAAGATATCTGCAAATGACATATCAGATAAAGCGCTAGTATCCAAAATCTACAAAGAACTTATCAAACTCAACACCCAAAGAACAAATAATCCAATCAAGAAATGGGCAGAAGACATGAACAGACATTTCTGCAAAGAAGACATCCAAATGGCCAACAGACACATGAAAAAGAACTCAACATCACTCGCATTAGGGAAATACAAATCAAAACCTCAATGAGATACCACCTCACACCAGTCAGAATGGCTAAAATTAACAAGTCAGGAAACGACAGATGGTGAGGATGCAGAGAAAGGGGAACCCTCCTACACTGCTGGTGGGAATGCAAGCTGGTGCAGCCACTCTGGAAAACAGTATGGAGGTTCCTCAAAAAGTTGAAAATACAGGTACCATATGACCCAGCAACTGCACTACTGCATACTTACCCCAAAGGTACAAATGTAAGGTTCCAAAGGGGCACATGCACTCCAATGTTCATAGCAGCAATGTCTACAATAGCCAAACTATGGAAAGAGCCTAGATGTCTATCAACAGATGAATGGATAAAGAAGATGTGGTATATATATATACAATGGAATATTATGCAGCCATCAAAAAAATCTTGCCATTAGCAACAATGTGGATGGAACTAAAGGGCATTATGCTAAGCAAAATAAGTCAATCAGAGAAAGACAAGTATCATATGATCTCACTGATATGAGGAATTTGAGAAAGAAGACAGGATCATAGGGGAAGGGAGGGAAAAATGAAACAAGACGAAACCAGAGAGGGAGACAAACCATAAGAGACTCTTAATCTCAGAAAACAAACTGAGGGTTGCTGGAGTGGAGGGGGTGGGAGGGACGGGGTGGCTGGGTGATGGACAATGGGGAGGGTATGCACTATGGTGAGCACTGTGAATTGTGTAAGACTGATGAATCACAGACCTGTACCCCTGAAACAAATAATACATTATATGTTAATAAAAAAATAAACAAATCACTTTTTACTCAAGGGTTTCAGTTGCTTGCAACCCCAGACCTGACTAACAACACACCCACTACATGCTGATTTAAATTCTATTTCCTTTATTGAGGAAATCTATTAGGAGCTAGAAAGGAATTCAAGTCTAATTTATTCAGTTTCTGAGATTCAAAAAGGAAACGAGTCTGCAGCAAGAAAATATAAAAAGCAACAAGATTACAAAAGAACCAACATCTTCCTAATTCCCTAAGGTCCTGGACTAACTCTGAGGAGAACCGAGGTGTTAAAAAAAACAAGCAAACTCAAGAAAGAAAATAACCCAATTTTATTTTTTATTTTTTTTAAAGATTTTTTTTTATTTATTTATTTGAGACAGAGAGAATGAATGAGAGAGAGAGAGAGAGAGAGAGAGAGCACATGAGAGGGGGGAGGGTCAGAGGGAGAAGCAGACTCTCCGCCCAGCAGGGAGCCCGATGTGGGACTCGATCCAGGGACTCCTGGATCATGACCTGAGCCGAAGGCAGTCGCTTAACCAACTGAGCCACCCAGGCGCCCGAAAATAACCCAATTTTAAAAATGAAAAAATAAATGGACAACTCACCAAAGAAGATACAAATAAGCACATTTTAAAAGATGCTTAACATGACTAATCATTAGGGAAATGCAAATTAAATCATAATTAAATACCATTATATACCTGTTAGAATAATTTTTAGAAATGACAATACCAAGTGCTAGTAAGGATGCAGAGCAAATGAAACTTTCATATGTTGCTGGTAAGAGTGCAAAATAGTATAGCCACTATGGAAATAGTCTGGCACTTTCTTATAAAATTAAATATACCCTTACCATATATAACCCAGCAATCCCCCTCCTGGTGTTTACCCAAGTGAAATGAAAACCTACTGTAGTAGGCTGAATAATGACCCTCAAAGATATCAGCTCCTAATCCTTAGAACATGTAAATGTTAATTTGTTTGGAAAAGGGCCTCCGAAGATGTGATTAAATTAAGGATATTGAGATTAGAGATTAGCCTGTATTATCAGGTGGGCCCTAAATGCCATCACAGTATCCTTATAAGACAGACAAAGGAAGGTTTGACACACAGACACAGCGGAGAAGGCATGATGGGAAGATGGAGGCAGAGACTTAAGTGATCCAGCAGCAAGTCAAGGGATGCCAGGAGCCACCAGTAGCTGGAAGAGCCTCTGAAGGATCACGCCCCTGACAATACCTTGATTCCAGCCCAGGAATACTGATTTTGGACTTCTGGCCTCCAGCAGTGGGAGAGGATAAATGTCAGTTATTTTAAGGCACCTAGGTTGACAATTTATTACAGCAGTCACAAGAAATTAACATATTATATTCACACAAAAACCTGTATATGAATGTTTATGGCAGCTTTATTCATAATTGCCAAAAACTGAAATCAACCCAAATATCCCTCAACAAAGGAACAGATAAGCCAAACTCTGGTTTGTTCATACAATGGAATAGTACTCAGCCACAAAAAGGAAAAAAATATTGATACACACGACAAGGATGAATCTCAAATACATTATGCTAAATGAAAGAAACCAGACTCCAAAGGCTATATATATATGATTTCATTTATATATAGTTCGGAAAATGCAAAACTACAGGAACAACACTGGCTCAACAGTTTGCCAGCTTGGGGGGGTGGGGAGGGGAGTTGGATCTGACTTCAAAAGGTTAGCATGAAGGAAGGTTTGGGGAAGAGATAACGGAATTTTTCTGTATCTTAATTGTGGTGGTTATAAAACCCTAGGCACTTGTCAAAACTCCTTATACTATACAGCAAAAAGAATCCATCACTGGGGTGCCTGGCTGGCTCAGTCGGTAGAGCATGCAGCTCTTATCTTGGGCTTGTGAATTTGAGCCCCGAGTTGGGTGTAGAGATTACTTAAATAAATAAATTAAAAAAAAAAAAAAAGAATCCATCACTGTGTGTAAACTTATAAATAAATGTAGCATTATAAAGGGAAATAAACTGCCATTTACTGTTTATTTTTTAATTTTTTTTTAAGACTTTATCCATTCATTTGAGGGGGGGGGAGAGTGAAAGGGAGAAGTAGGCTCCCCCTGGAGCAGAGAGCCAGATGCAGGGCTCCATCCCAGGACCCTGAGATCATGATCCAAGCCAAAGGCAAATGCTTAGCTGACTGAGCCACCTGGGCGCCCCATTTACTGTTTTTTTAAATGCTCATGTACCCACGCATAATCACTCTTTTATTCAATAAGCATTTAAACAACAGATATGTGACCCTTTGTTCCTATTTTAACCAAGGGTGCTAGTCCTTTTGTGACTTTCTTTCAAAATCGTCCTTGATACTAATTTATGAACCCTATTTCATCTAGACAGGTGGGAGGGGAGACAGTTGGACATTAAGATGGCCTTCCCGATCTCCTAACACACTTACCCCTCACAGACCAAGTAAACTTTGAAATAACACTAATCCATGCATAAGTGACATTCTGAACAATTTAATAACCACCCAGAATTTTTGTCAACATGCCCTAGAAACAAGACTGCCTTGGAACACTAGACTGATTTACCAGAGGGGCTCCATTTTCTTCCCTCGGTCTTTCCCTTTCCTCTTCCCCACGATTTCAGTCACTAAAAATGCATAGAACAAAATGACCAAAAATCTCTTCTGCCTAACCTCTTTAGGAAAATAATCTTCAATCTGTGATCCAATTTTGTTCCAAAGTCTGTTTGTAAATCAATTGTTTACAACTTGGAACAAAGTGTCCCATTTTAATGATGTTCTAAAAACTGGTTAAGCCCCCCAAAATTCAGTGAAGTACAATGTTACTGAAATAGATCTCTAACTACTTTTCAAGACACAAAGGACGACCGAATTAAAATTCTAAATGACAGAAACCCATTCCTTCTCTGACCCTAAAATATATGTGTTGGGGGGAAGGAGCAGTGATTCCTAGGTAGCAGAAATCTTTTCACTACACCATGACAAAATAGAACTATGATCTGTGAAGCATTTTTAACTATATACTAGTACATTATAAGCATTTGTTCATTTAATCATTACAAAAAACCCTATACTATCAATTTCTGTTTTACAGATAAAAAAAAAATTAAGGCTTAGAGAAGATAGTTTGCCTACTAAGATATCACAGAAGAAGGGAATACCACTCACCACTGATGTGAAAAAAAGTACATAAAAAATAATGGGCTGGAGATTCAGGATCTATACCTAGAAAGCTGTATGACCCCAAAAAGTTAATTTTCTAGTCTCAATGAAACCTATAAAATAAGTGAGATGGATTACATGTTCCAAATGTAAAGTTCTATTATTTATGAAGACCACCACAAAGAAGTATCTTTCTCCCCTAGAAACAACCAAGAAGGTACCTATAAGTCAGAGGCTGGCAAACTGTTTCTGTAGAAGGTCAAAAGGAAGTGGTTTAGGTTTTGCAGACCACATCAGGTCCATATCAGCTAGAGCATATTATCTGTTTTGGGGTGTTTTTTTTTTTTTAAATATAATCCTTCAAAAATATAAAACTGGCTGAAGGTCCATATAAAAATAGGTCTTGGGCAGGATTTGGCCCCCAGGCTGGGTAAAGTTTGCTGCTCTAAGTCAACTGTTTTGAGAATTTTTTTTTAAGTTTTTATTTATTTATTTGACAGAGAGAGAGCACAAGTAAAGAGAGCGGCAGGAGGAGGGAGAGGGAGAAGCAAGCTCCCCGCTGAGCAGGGAGCCCGACACAGGGCTCAATCGCAGTATGCTGGGATCATGACCCGAGCCAAAAGCAGCCACCACTTAACCCACTAAGCCACCCAGGCACCCCAGTTTTGAGAACATTTTTAATTGGGAAACAGAGAAGAGTGACAGATGAGGGGAGGAACATTTGGGTAGATTCCCTATGGGTCAAAGAAGTTGGATATCCATGTCATTGACTAGATGTATATTTGAGTATAGCCTATGTTTTTCTTCTCTCCCATTCAGTCACTTCCCAACATCACTTTTCTTCCTGGCTATCTTCCTAAATATGGATGGATTAAGTATCCGTTTGGTCTGAGTAGAAACGAAATCATCTTGAAGAGTACTTAGTAATGCTGAACTTCCTCCTTTGCTTCCAAATTTATTGCCCAATAACCTACTTCTTGTTAAGAAGCAATAAATAAATGTGGTGATAAGCATGTTATAAATACACTAGTAAAGATTAAGTCTAGGGATTATCACTTCACCTAGATTGATTCATTTCATAAATACTTACTGAATACTCACTATGTGCCAGCCACTAAGATAAACAAGTCATGCAAATATTTACTTTGGAGACACCGCCCCCCCCCCCCCGCTCTTTGCATACATACAATTTTATCCAAGAGACCCTTCTCAGCACACACTATTTTTTCCATTGCACATATCTCATAAAATACTGTATCTTCTATTTATGTTTGCTTTTTTTTTTTACTGTCTACATATACACACAAAAGAATGTAAACTTCATATATATATATGGGATTTTAGGTTTTGTTCACAGATATATTACAAGAGTTGAGGACCTCACCTGCTACATAAGAGGTACTAAACAGATACTATCTGGGGGAAAAGTGTTCCAAGTAAAAGGAACAGCAAATGCAAAATGCCCTGAGGCAGGGATGTTCCTACAAATCAATCTAGCTGGTGGATAGTAGAGGAGAGACAGAATAGTAGGAAGTAAAACCAGGAAGTACATATACATGGGAAGGAAAGGGTTTGGGGAGGATTTGGTACTATCTAGAGCAGAAGTCAGAAAACTACAACCTAAAGGACAACTCTAACCTACCACCTATTTTTTTTTTAAGATTTATTTATTTGAAAGAGACAGTGAATGTGAGAGAGAGAGAGAGAGAGAGATCACAAGCAGGGAGGGGTAGAGGGAGAAGCGGACTCCCCGCGAGCAGGGAGCCCGATGTGGGGCTCAATCCCAGGACCCTGAGATCATGACCTGAGCTGAAGGCAGACGCTTAACCAACTGAGCCACCCAGGCACCCTACACCTGTTTTTGTAAATAAAGTTTTATTGGAACACAGCCATGTCAATTTGTTTTCATACTGCTTATCTGCTTTCACACAACAGCATAGTTGCATTGTTGCAACAGAAAACTGTATAGAAAAAGTTTTCCAATCCCTGATCTAGAGCTTTGTATGCCATTATAAATAGTATTTTACTTTTCACACTTAACTCTGAACAAGACAGCAAACTGTTAAATGGCCTTGAGCAAAGCAGTGACAAGATGTGGCTTACCTGTTATAAAGACCACTCCTCTGGCTGTGTAGATGTAGGGGGACACAAACAATAGCAAGGAGATAATTAGAAGGTAACAGCAATAGTTTAGTCAAGAAGTTTAAACCAGATTGTAGCAGTAGAGGAAATGAGAAGTGGATAGATTCTGCATTTCCTCTACAGCAGGGTTTGGCCAACTTTTTCTGCAAAGGGTCAGGCAGTAAATATTTCAGGCTTCACAGGCCATAAAGCCTCTGTTGCAACTATTCAACTTTGCTGTAAAGCATGAAAGCTGTGAACAAGTGTGGCTGTGCTCCAGTAAAACTTTACATGAATACTGGAATTTGAGTTACACGTAATTTTCACATATATGGAATATTCTTTTGATTTTTTCAATCATTTAAAAATGTAAAAATACATACTTAGCTCACAGGTGGTACCAAAAAAGGTGGGGACCAGATTTGGCTGGGGGCCATAAATTACCAAGGGAAGAGCCATAAGGATTTGCTACTGGACTGCATGTAATGTGAAAAAGAGAGAGAGAGAGAGAGAGAGATGTCAGATATGCTAATATAGTCTCTTTGCTATAGTTAGTTTTCCTACCGAACTGTTCCATATATAATATTGGACCATTACTGGATAATCAGCTAATACAGACTAGTCACAATCACCTATACCCAGGCTATAGGTATCCAAGGTGGAAACCCCGTAGAAAAATCAGTTGAAGGCAATATACCAGTAAAAAGAACCACATTTTTTGGCTTGAGATTTATGGGCTATGCTCTTTCTTAAAACACACACAGAAAAAGTCTCAAGCTAGCAGTTTTCTAAGAAATACAAAGTTAAATCAACAAATATACCTTAAATCCATAGCATAATCAGTTTCTGGTTTTGTTTGGGTGGGGCAGAAATCACAGCAATAAGACAAGGACAGGTGGGAGGATAAGAGAAGCAAAGAAAGAAAGAAGACAAGGATAAAGTGGGACAGGGAGGACAAAAGATTAGCAAATCAATCAATCTATCTATCTATCTACATTAAAAAAGAAAGAAAGAAAGAAAGAAAGAAAGAAAGAAAAAGAAATCCAGATGTTATTCAATTAGGACTGGCAACCTCACACACAAGGGAGATGGAAACTGAAGCAGAAGCTGGAACAGTGTGTGATCCAACAACGTATTTTGGTATGTGCAGTGATTCACTTTTAGTTACCGGTTCAGGATTAGGTTAGACTACAGGTTTAGGTCTCTTTGATTAGCTGAGGAATCACTGTTCATAATTCTTCCACTACTCCTCATCCTTCAATCTTGAGATTCTATTTCAAACGGTTTAACCACTGCATGAGCGAACACATTATTATATATACATAATATAACAGAGTAGGCTAGAAAATGTAAAGTCAAAGTTAGAGGTGCTCCACCAATGTCATCCACAAAGATATACCAAAACCTTTTGACGTATCACTTACATATCAAAACCTACAAATAATCTGTCCAATGAGGTCAGGGCCATGGCCTTGTATCTCTGCTGTACTAATGAGAATCCTGACTCTCAAGCTGGCAGCCCGTGTACTCCCTAAGCAGGACTGTAATCCACAGCCCCTGTGTGCTGGGGGAAAGCAGAGCTGGGAAGCAAGGACAGATGAATCAGGAGGCAACCACACAAACAACTTTCCAGATACCACAATAGCATTTAATGGCCAATTACAGATGGTTAACAATGTCAGGCACAAAGGAGGCACTCTGTAAGTGAAGATAAAGACCCCCTTGCCTTAAATTCAGACACAGATTACTGTCACTCATAAAACAGTATTTGCCTGTGAGCAATATAAAGACACTTTATCTTCAAGGTGCTTATAAATTAGTAGATCTAGGAAGCTTTGAATGCCAATCCACAACTCCCTACACAGTTTTACAGACACATTTCAATTCCTAGAATATGTATTATCCTACCTTCTCAGCAGAAAAACAGGTAATAAAAGGATGAGCAAAATAATGCTCACGAGCATTTTGCTTCGTTTCTAAGTTTTTCTTTAAAAAAGGGGGGGCATTTTAATTTAATCATACTTTTAAACAACCTGTCCCTTCCAATGCCATGAACAATTGATGTATCTGTTCCTACTCCAATAATCCAAACAGCCAACAAGTCTGATGTTCAAACAGAAATTAAAAAATAGCAAAGGGGTGCCTGGGTGGCTCAGTCGGTTGAGCATCTGACTCTTGATTTCTGGTCATGATCTCAGAATCATGAGATCAAGCCCTGCATCAGGCTTCAAGCTCAGTCTGCTTGTCCCTCTCCCTCTGCTCCTCCCCCGTACTTGTTCACTCTTTCTCTCTCTAAAATAAATAAACGAATGAATGAATAAAATCTTTAAAGAAAATAGCAAAGAAGTTTGCTCATGGATATACACTGTCAGATCCTAAAGACAGGCTTTTCCAACTGAAATAGACTGGCTCCTTTTTTCCTCTTGAAGTTAACTCCCACAGATATTTTACTGCAAATGCAGAAAAGCACAAAGACTCTAATTGCCACTGACAACCAAAAGGCTAAGAGTTCTGAAAGAATATTAGAGTCCCAGAAAAAGCATATCAGTGCTTCCGCAACAGGTCCTAGGATGTTAAGAGGTGTAAGAAGGGGGTGAGGGTTTTCCCTTATACAAATAAATTCAGTTAGCAAAATTTAAAAAGTACAGAGCTGGGGATTCCACGGTTCTTTTAATATGCTTATGTGAACTATGAATATGCACTGTTTCCTTAATTTACTCTGATAGGGATTCCTCTGTTCTTTGAATGCATATTCAGGAACTGGTGTTACCAAGGAAGCAATTTAGGAAACAACTCTCTCCTACTTACTGTTTTAAAATTAGTATTAAAAGTGAGCAATAAAAATTAATATCAAGGATCATTAGTCAAAGATTAAACCTTTTCAACAAATATACACACATGGTATATTTTAACAATCCTTTTTACATATGCATACCCTTGAATTGAAAACACCAGCATGAATACACAAAACACTTTTTAACATTTCTATAAACAGAACACAACAGATTGAGAGATTAATGGTTACAAATACAATTTTAAAGTATAACATCCATAAAATAAGAGTCAAAGAGAACTGCAATACAATAATGTACTATTTTAAAAAAGAGGAGTGTTGGTGAAATACGAGATATACAAATAGACAGCTCTACTAAAAAGGGGGGGGTAATGAGACAAAAAAATTTTCTCCAAGAGTAGCATTAAAAGGTCAAAACTTCAGGGGCGCCTGGGTGGCTCAGTCGTTAAGCGTCTACCTTCGGCTCAGGTCATGATCCCCGGGTCCTAGGATCGAGCCCGGCATTCGGCTCCCTGCTTGGCAGGAAGCCTGCTTCTCCCTCTCCCAATCCCCCTGCTTGTGTTCTCTCTCTCTCTGTCCAATAAATAAAATCTTTAAAAAAAAAAAAGTCAAAACTTTACTCTTAACAGAAGAAAATATTTACAAGTCTTCAAAAAAGTTTTTTGTTAGTGTGAACAGTTTTAAGTTTTTACTTAAATTCCAGTTAGTTAACATGCAATATAATATTAGTTTCAGGTTTACAATACACTGATTTAATACTTCCATACACAAGCCTTCACATTTTTAAGGACAGTAAATACAATGATGTAATGAACAAACACAGTTGTTTAAAATATATTTTGTATGTAACTAAACCATGCAAATGACTTTGTATCTCTGGGATGTGCAAAAAAATATTTGCATTGCTTATACTTTCATTTTTTTTTTAATTAATTTATTTGAGAGAGAGAGAGACCATGTGAGGAGGAGGGAAGAGCAGAAGTAGAGGGAGAAGCAGGCTCCCAACTAAGTAGGGAGCCCAACGCAGATCTCGATCCCAGCACCCTGGGATCATGACCTGAGCCAAAGGCAGACGGACATTTAACCAACTGAGCCACCCAGGCACCCCTATCCTTTCATTTTCCCCCAGTTTTTTCCCCAAACTCTTGTTACTTAAATTTTTAAAGTAAACTTATTGAAAGTGCTCTGGGACATTTTTATCATATATCAATCTTGTGCATACAAAGAAGAAAAATGTAAGCAAAATTAATTAAGTATCCTCAAACCTTCTCTTAATTCAGAGTTCATCTCTTCAGAATCACTTTCTATTCAAAGTTATCAGTGCTTATTTTTGTTTTTTTCCCTTGTTTTTAGAGTTTCATTTTTTGAACCACCTAGGGTATCAGTGATGCAGTAATTCTCAAAGATTATTTCCCTCTGGTCTCCAGAATTTTCTTCCAAGTTACTGACCCTACTCTGCAAGTCTGGGTGCTGACAACTTCTTGATGTACCAGAAGGTGACCACAGCAGGTTTTCTGACAAACCAGGACTCATATTCCTTGCTCATATGATCCTAAAATGGTTTGCAGATCCCCACATTTTTACGTCTGTCTTCAATAGTTTAAAACACTGCTTCATTAAAAAGATAACAGCAGCACTGTTTGGATACTTGATAGAGACTACTTATTTATTAGTAATACGTGTGCACACACTCGTGTGTATGCGTGTGTAATAAAAAGGAGGGTCTGTTGTGAAAATAAGCTGTCAGCCTTACTGTTGATTAATCTGAGAACAGGTTATCTATTTATCTCCATTATCTGGCACAAAGTAAACACTCCACAAATTCAAAGGTTTATTGAATGAACCCCCAACATTCTTCAGTCAGCTTGATAGTGCTGAGATAGAAGTTCAGGCATTTCATTCATTTGTTCAATGAATATTTCAAACTAAGAGCCAGGCCCCTTGACAGACACTGAGAAAGAAATAAAAAGCAGCTCTTGCCTTTAATGCCAGTAGGAGAGGCAGATAAATAGACTATCAGAGTAGAGAGGAATTAAATGTCATAGCGTCAGCATGCCTAACATGCCATGAGAATATGTTTGTTACATTCATAAAGAAAGTCATCTCACTAAGCAAGTAATGGTAGTGGAGGCTTAAAAGATGAGCATCAGCTATTTTTTTTGTTTGTTTGTTTGGAGGAGCATCCAAAAGAATGACATTCCAAGCAGAAATACATACATATAAAAACCGAAAAGCAAGAGTGTGATGCCTATAAGGAACTGCAATGTTTTGGAAGGCAGAGGGTTAAGAAGTGTGGCAACAGATGACAATGCATAACAGCAAGGAGCCTGAACTTCATCCAGAAGGGAACAGAAATCCATGAGACTTGAGGATTCTAAACAAAGGGAGGACATGATATTTTAGAGAGAGTAATCAGATAAAAGTATAAAGGTGAGCTCCTGAAGTCAAGACTGGAGTCTGCTAGATAATCTAAGCTCCACAAGGACAGACACTACTTTCCATTTGATTCCCTGCTAAATCCTTAAACTTACAACAGTACCTACCACATGTCATGTATAATTAAATATTTACTGGATGAAAGAAGGGAAACCAGCCTAAAGACAACTGCAGTAGCCGAAAAAAGTGAACTAAATTAAGGCAACGGGAGACAGACATAGGTGGCATAACTAAAGATGCTAAACAGCAATTACTTTATATATACAAAAATTTTATTTTTTAAGTAATCTCTACACCCAATGTGGTGCTTGAACCCACAACCCTGACATCAAGAGCTGCACACTCTACCAACTGAGCCAGCCAGACGCCCCTACTTTATATATATATATATATATATATTATATATATATATATATATATATATATATATATATAGCTTGTCAGTAGTGAATGTCACCTTTTCCTTCTACTGATGCAGCTCAAGGAGACTAACAATATTTTAAATTCTAAGCTCTGTAAAAAATCCAAGTTAGTTTACTAAAGAGCTACAATAATGTCATAGAAAATTGTTCCTGGCAGCAATCTTAAAGAAATCAAAATTATTTACTTTACAGTCAGGACTATAGTTACTCTCCAGCTCTGTCGGGCTCAGAAAATTACTTGAGTCTACATACCAAGGGCTTACTATGTACCAGTGCTGTACTAGGTGCTATCAGATACAGGTGTTTCTTATCATGTCCTAAAGTGTGTGCAGTATCATGATCCCATGAAGAAATGGAGGGGCAAAGAATTAAATACTTTGCCTAGGACCACACAACTAATTAAGTAGTGAAACCAGAAAGCAAACTCCAGATCCCAAATTCTATTTACTACCCTAAATGATGGTAACTGATTTGAGTGTCCAAGGATGTCGGTCTTCTTCTCGGCCTGTATTATACATTTTTCAATACTGGCCAGAAAAAGCAATTTACAAAAATGCTTCACTGCATAGTTATGTTGAGATCCCCTAACCCCCTCTACTTGTCACAGCTCTTTTCCCCATACAGTAAAAGGAGAAAATAGGCATTTGTGCTGCTCTTTAGGAGTATGAACTAAAATTCTCAAGCAAGGGACACCTGGGTGGCTCAGTCAGTTAAGCACCTGCCTTCAGCTCCGGTCATGATCCCAGGGTCCTGGGACTGAGTCCCACATCGGGCTCCTTGCTTGGCGGGGAGCCTGCTTCTCCCTCTGCCTGCCACTTGCCCTGCTTGTGTGCTCTCTCTCTCTGACAAATAAATAAATAAAATATTTAAAAATAAATAAAATAAAATTCTCAAGCAATAGCTCTTTACCTTTTTTCCCAGTGATACACATGACAAATGACAATCACATGTACAATACAGTCTCCTGGTATACAGGCATAACCCATATTATTGGACTTTTGCTTTGTATGCTTTGCAGATACTGCTTTTTTTACAAATGGAAAATTTGTGACAACCCTGCATTAAGCAAGTCTATTGGTGCCATTTTTCCAACAGTATCTGCTCACTTCATTTCTGTGTATCACATTTTGGTAATTCTCACAATATTTCAAGCTTTTTCCTTATTATTCTATTTATTATGATGATCTGTGATCAGTGATTACAACTCAAGCTCAGATGACAGTATTTTTTACCAACAAACTATTTTTTAATTAAGATAGGTACTTTTTTTAGACAGAATACAATCGTAAACTTAAAAGACCACAGTATAGTGTAAACATATCTTTTATATGCACTGGGAAACCAAAAAATTCATTTGACCCATTTTATTGTAATATTTCCTTTATTGCAATGGTCTGCAACTGAAACTGCAATATCTCCAAGATATGCCTGTATAAACAACTCATGTTCCCAGTTAGCATATTTGAATGCAAATAAATCAGTGATGTTATTATAGAGGTTTTCAATTAAATCATTTCTTACTTGAAATTATTTTCAACATGTCTCACAACTGAACGTAAAACACTACTATTCTAGAGCAGGGGTGGGCAAACCATGGTCTACAGACCAAATCCAGCCCACACCACCTGTTAGGTAAGTAAAGTCTACTGGAACACACACTAGTTTACATATTGCCTATACTTGATCCTCACAGAGCTGAGAAGCGAGATCAGAGACTACATGGCCCGCAGAGCCTAAAATACTTACCCTCTGGCACTTTACAGAAAATGTCTGCCAACATCTTTCTTAAACTAACAATTCAATCAAAGCTCCAATATTTTGGGAACTTAAATGTCAATACATCAGACAAATCAGTTTCCTTAACTTTTAAAAAAAACAATTTTTGTACTTAAATTCTCAGAGCTCCCTGGATTTAGGCATCACCACTTCTTATAATTTATTGCTATTTCCTTGGCTCCCTTACTTAACTGAGGGCAGAGCAAGTATCTAGCATCCCTTTACAAAATCCCAGTACCTAGCATAGTACCTGGGAAATAGAAATTCTGTGGAAATTTGCTGAGTACATGTCCGAAAATAAGCATATGACTTAAGACATCAGTCAAGAGTAAAAGATATTCAATCCTACAGAAACTTGTTACTCAAAGTGTATTCTGTTCAGCAGTGGAATACTCAGGAGCTTGTTAGAAATGCAAAACCCCAGGCCTCACCAAAGACCTAAAACTGTATTTTAACAAGATCCCCAGATGAAAATTTGAGGAACAGTACTATACAAGGGGGTAATTATATATTAATTATAATTTTATTAAATTTGTTATAATTATATTAAAGTTGTTAGTTTGTTTCCCAATATGAGCCAGGCCACTCTGCATGGGGAAAAACAACCGCTTCAAGGCTTCATCCTTACCTTAATTCTGAGCTTCAAGATACAAAATAAAGACCTATTTGACAACTTTGACAAAGGGGGTACTTTCTTTTTTTGTTCTTTTATGGGGTGGGGGAGAAATGTTTTTTACTAAAAAATAGGACCAAATGTGGGGAATGTTAAATATTTTGCCTATTCCAAAGGACTATGACCAGAGGACGATGTCCATCCTAATCTGATTATAAAGTATATGAAAAACACTTTTTAAACTACCTAGATGTCTGTTTTTACATCCTGTTAAAACAGATGTGTTCATGAAAACTTCAAATACTTTTCAAAATATGATGGCAATATTTTGTGGGTTGATAAATTGATTTGTTTTGTTGTTTCACTGGAGAAAAGAGAGGGAAGTCAACACTACTTCTTGCTGTTTAGTTCTGAAAGTAAAGGCTAAAAACCATTGCAGCTATGACCTGCTCAGGCTAAAAATAATCTTCAAAAAGGCTGATGCTTGATGAATTTGGTAATTTCAGTACTATTACTATCCCACTTACAGAAAAGAAAACTGACACCCCTGGAAGATAAAGTAACTTGAATATCAAACAACAACTGATGAGGCTAAGATCTATGGCTCTTAAATATTCTTATATAAGCCCCAAACTAATCAGAATTAGTTTTGTAATAATTCACAAAGAACTTTAAACTACTGCGCCAACTTACCAGAATTTCAGTTTATTTCAACTTTGAATTCATAGTGTTTCTTTCTTTTGACTACCACTAGCCTCTACATTCTAGTGCATATATTTTAGCTCTATAACCTTGGGCAAATCACTTGACCTCTATGAGCCTTTAGTTCATCTATAAAATAGACAACCTTCCTTAAAGGGTTATTGTGACCTACCTAGCACATAATATTTATTCAAAATTATTTAAGTTTTCAAATATAAGTACTATATAACATGCATTTAAAAAGACTGACAAGCAAGAACATACTAAATCATCTACTGAATAGGGTTTCCCCACCATCAGTACAAAAGCAACAAACTTAAGATTTGGGGGAGTGGGTGAAAGGTCATTCTACAGGAGAGAATCTAACAGCATAGAGCGCTATAAGAGAGAGGTCATTATAAGCTTATAAGGGAGACTCAGCAAAAAAGACCTAGATACTTCTCAAGCGACATCATAACAGTTAAAAAGAAACTCAACAAATTTCTGATTACCTCTAAGAATTGTATGTTTTTAAGTAATCAGGTTTAAGAGAGACTAATAGTAGAATACAGATCAGAGGTTGTCTCTGGGCACTAGGATAGAACAAACTCCAGTGAGAATCAAAAAATGGAGTCAAAAATGGATAATGATTTTTCACTTATCAGACTGCCAAAGATCAAAAAGTTTGATAACACTGTGTTGCAAAGGGTGTAGGCAAAAAATACACTGCTGGTAAATCTCTATGGAAAGAAATTTAGAAATACCCAAATTACAAAGGCATATACATTCTCTGACCCAATTATTCCACTTCTTGTAACTTACAAATCTAAAATAATGCACAACGGAGGTTATTGAGTGTGGAGAAAAACAAGTGGGGAGAAAAACAAGGCAAGGTGCAGTATAGTATGTGAAAGTATGCTATCAACTGTGGGTGAAAATGCATATATAAAACCAATTACTTATATACACAGAGAATCTCTCTGGAAGGTAGAAACCAAGCGCACTGGCTGCCTCCTAGGAGGGGAACTAATCAGCTGGGGAACAGGAGATAGAATACTTTCAATGGAACTCTTTCGTACTTTTTGAATTTTACATATCAATGAATATATTATCTATTGGGCAAACACAACTTCTTAGTTTTAAAAATATTTTATGGGTAACAGAGAACAAGTATTACCCTGAAGGAATAGCAAATGGTACTTTTTAGCTGAGGTATCAAACATTTGCTGAAAACATCTGAAACTCTATCTCCCCTTTTAATCTACAGAGGCTATAAATTTTGAGAGGATAAATGGTTTAGCCTCTAAGTTTAAAGAGAGTTAATAGTTTAAAAAAAAAACAACCTGATTTCTATCACTTCCCCTTCCAGTTTAAACCTGACAGTTTCAATTCAACAAACATTTTCTGAGCATCTTGCAAAGTGTCAGGACCTGGATACAAAGATTAATAACATGTATGACCTGATAAATGGTTGAACAGATGTACATAATAAATGGTAAAGGACACCACTTTTTTTAATGCCTGTCATTTTCATGAACAAGAGGCAGCCTGATGTGGCAGAAGGAGTATTGGGCTTGAAAGAGACCAGGACTGTAATTCCATTTATTCCCTTTATTCCCTTAACCAATCATCTAATTCTGCATACATAAAATCTAGCAATTTTAATACCTGCACTGCCTACCTTACTATAAAAGTGTTATAGCAAAAGAAGATATATGTGAAAGCAAAATTCTTTATAATCTGTGAAACACTTCATAAACATAATTATTACCACCCAAATGAAGTTTTAGAGAAAAATATTTTACTTCCCTTTTCTTTCTCTAGCTTTCTTTGCTGAAGTTAAGAGTTCTCTGTTTAACTGAAGTTATCAGACACAAAACTGTGTATTTTTATTATTCTTTCAAAGTTAATAGATGACAAAGCCAACCCACTTGTAAAGCATTCAAAGAAAGTAAAGGTAATTTTTTATTGTAAGTTACATATGTAGGGACACCTGGGTGGCTCAGTCTGTTAAGCAGCTGCCTTCAACTCAGGTCATGATCCCAGCATCCCCCATCAAGCTCCGTGCTCAGGGGGGAGCCTGCTCCTCCCTCTGCCTGCCACTGCCCCCTGCTTGTGCATTCTCTCTCTCTGACAAATAAATAAAATCTTAAAAAAAAAAAAAAGGAAGGAAGGAAGGAAGGAAAAAAGAAGTTACACAAGTAAAATCCAAACAGACAAAAGCAGGTATTCAAGTGCAACTCGAAAGAAAGAAAGAAAGAAAGAAAGAAAGAAAGAAAGAGAAAGAAAGAAAGAAAAAGAAAGAGAAAGAAAGAAAGAAAGAGAGAGAGAAAGAAAGAGAAAGAGAGAAAGAAAGAAAGAAAGAAAGAAAGAAAGAAAGAAAGAAAGAAAAAAAAAAGACGAAAGAAAGAAAAGAAAGTAAGTTACACAAGTAAAATTCAGACAAAAGGAGGTATTCAAGTGCAACTCAAAGTTGGGAGCTTACAGCTCCCAACAGTAGCCTTGGGGATACTCTTAAAACAGTGGGATAATGAGAACAGGAAGCCTAGGACGGCAGCAATAAGGGCAAAAGGGCCGATAGAAAGAGGGACTACAAAAATACCAACAGGGGCACGTGGGTGGCTCAGTTGTTAAGCGTCTGCCTTCAGCTCAGGTCATGACCCCAGGGTCCTGGGATCGAGCCCCACATCAGGCTCCCTGCTCCTCAGGAAGCCTGCCTCTCCCTTTACCATTCCCCCTGCTTGTGTTCCCTCTCTCGCTGTGTTTCTCTCTGTCAAATAAATAAATAAAACCTTAAAAAAAAAAGAAGTACCAACAATTGTGGTTGTAATGCTGGCAGACTGTCAGCTTTCTTAATGATATGCTTTGTCAACACTCTAAGTTTGAAGTTGCTTTTTTAAAAATCTTGGCCTATTCTTAAGCAATAAGAGGAATGCGTTTACCTCTGTACCACCAATGTATACTCGCCCTGCAGAATAATTCAGATAAAACCAATCCTATCTTCTATCATTGAAAGGCAAGCAAATAGATATATTCAAATGTATCCTGCTGGCTTGGAGATTACCCTATCACACCTTACCATCAGTTCAAAGAAAGCATGATATCAAGAATAAAAGCTGCTGGGGCACTAGGGTGGCTCAGTCAGTTAAGCGCCTGCCTTCGGCTCAGGTCATGATCCTGGGGTCCTGGGATAGAGCCCCATATCAGGCTCCCTGCTCAGCGGGGAGCCTGCTTCTCCCTCTCCCTTTGCCGCTCCCCCTGCTCATGTGCTCGCTCTCTCACTCGCCCTCTCTCTCTCCCTCAAATAAATAAAATCTTTAAAAAAAAAAAAATAGGGGCAGCTAGGTGGCTCAGTGGGTTAAGCGTCTGCCTTCGGCTCAAGTCATAATCCCAGAGTCCCAGGATGGAGCCCCACATTGGGCTCCCTGCTCAGCGGGGTGTCTGCTTCTCCCTCTCCTTCTGCCCCTCTCCCTGTTTGTGCACTCTCTCAAATAAATAAAATCTTTTAAAAAAAAAAAAGCTGCTAACAAAATGCAGAAACATAAAATGCTAACTAGTGTTTGCTGGGGAGGGTAGTGACTCTAAAACCAAGATCTAAAAGTTAGACATGTGATTTGGTTCTTTATTCATATTCAATTAAGCATTTATTATGGGCCTACAATGTTTTGCTTCTAGGCCTTTGTACGTGCTGTTCCCTCTGCAGGAACCACTCTCTTTCCCACCCCACCCATTTGCTTCCCCACCTCACTAACCTCTCACATGTGACTTCCTCTGAGAAGACTTCCCTAACTTTCCCCACCCCCTCCTCTGCGAGCACTTATCACTACGTGTGTTAATTACAGAGACTGTATCTCCTTTACTCAGGACTTACACCGTGTTGGCACCTGAAAATGTTCCATAAATACTTGTAAAGCATACCAGACACTGTGCCAGGTAGACAGGGATACAAAGATGAAAAACAAGATCCTAAATTCACTGTCTAGTGGGAAACAGGCTAAAGCAACAATACAATGTAAAATGGGCTATGAAGGAGGCATGTACAGGATATCAGGGGCATGAAGAGAGCTAAGTCAACCTGGAAGCAGGATGAGTAATAATGAGGAAAGAAATAGAAAAGAGGATATGCCTAAACTAAGCCTGCAAGATTCTATAAATAAGAGCTAATTAGTAAAGAAAAGAGAAAGGATAGGGGTGCCTGGGTGGTTCAGTCGTTAAGCGTCTGCCTTCGGCTCAGGTCATGATCCCGGGGTCCTGGGATCGAGCCCCACATCGGGCTCCCTGCTCAGTGGGGAGCCTGCTTCTCCCTCTCCCACTCCCCTGCTTGTGTTCCCTCTCTCGCTGTGTCTCTCCCTGTAAAATAAATAAATAAAATCTTAAAAAAAAAAAAAGAAAAGAGAAAGGATAATCATTCCAGATAGGAGAAAAACAAGAGAAACAAGGTGGATCTGAGGAACTACAAGTAGTTTGGAATGTGCAGTGGGTCTCAAACCTTAGCATGCATCAGAATCACCTTGGAGGGCTTATAAACATACAAGTTGCTGGACCCCACCCCCCAGTTTGTGATTCAGTAGGCCTGGAATATGGCCCAAGAATTTGCATTTCAAACATTTTCAGGTGACACTGCTGCTACTTCTGGTCCCTAGGGCAACACTTTGAAAACCACTAGTATAACAGAACACAGAGGGCATACGAAGAAGGAGCAATAGACAAGTTTGGAGCAACACGATGGGGCAAAGGGGGTTAAAAGTTACATACATTATGCCACAAAATTTGGCACTGAAGGATTTTGAGCAGAGGAGTAAGTTTTAGAAAGATGATAATAATAGCTAACATTTATAGAGCACTGGACTTTATGTATTCTGTACCATCCAGTAATTATTAGCCATATGTGGCTATTTCAATTAAATTACAATTATATTAAATTCAGTTCTTCATCAACCAGCCACATTTCAAGAGCTCAATAGCCACATTACAGCCACTGACTACTATACTGAGCACAGATATAGAATATTCATTCCATCATCACACAAAGCACTGTTAGACAACACTGATGTATATTAACTCATTAAATCTTCGAAACTTCATTTTGAGATAGACACTGTATTATCTCCATTTTATAGAAAGAAATGTGGCTAAGAAACATTAAGCAAATTACCCAAGGTCATAAAGCAAATGGTGCCTACATGGGATGCAAACCCAGATGGTCTGGTTCTTGAGCCTGTATTCGTAATCACTTCATAATGGGATCAGTCTTGGCAATAATATGAACTGGAGGGAGATGATATTGAAGGAAGGAACACCAGTGAGGAAACTACTAAGGCAAATCCGGAGAGAAATGGCAAGGACCTGCACTAAGAGTAGCAGGTGGAATGGAGAAGTTAATTAAAAGAGATGTTAAAGAAGTAGAAAAGACTGGGGATGGACTAGAAGTGAATCCAAAAGAAGTGCAAGTGTAGAAGATAACACCAAAGTTTCCTTTAGGAATCAAAGGCAATGGCAATGTCTCATACCACAGTAAGAAATCAAAAGAGCAAGTTAGAAGGTGATGAATTCCATCTGGGTCATCATGAATTTGAAGTGACCAAGACACTACACTGTGGGATATACAAGCCCAAAGCTCAAAGGAGAGATATGGATTATAAATTTAGTCATTAGTACAGCAGAGGTTAAGTCTAGAGATAACTCAGAAGGTTGAGACAAAAAGAAGCAAGCAAAGAACAGGATCTTGGTGGCAGGGGGCACCTGCATGGCTCAGTCAGTTGAGCATCTGACTCCTGGTTTCAGCTCAGGTCACGAACTGGGGTTGGCGGGATCAAGCCCCACATGGGGCTCCACATTCAGCTCCGAGTCTACTTGAGAGATTCTCTTTCTCCCTCTCCCTCCCCCTCTGCCCCTCCCCCTGCAAGTGCTAGTGATCTCTCATTCCCTCAAATAATTTTTTAAAAAAGATTCTCCCTCTGCCCCTCCCCCCTCCCCACTCTCTCAAAAAATAAAACAAAAAAACAGGACCCTAAGGAATTCAACATACAAGATTCAGGCGAACGATAAAAAGCCAGCAAACTGAAGATGAATTGCCAGAAAGATGGAGAACAGGAAAGACACCTAGCAAAGAATTACCCCAAAGGTCAAGGGAGGAGAGAATGGTCAACAGGCACAAATGGGGCTGAAAAGTCAGGTAACTGAAAGACTGAAAACTGTACACAAGAACTGTTTCAAATGGTGCTCTAGAACCAAAGGGCAGATTGCAAAAGATATGGAATGAATACAGACTTTTTTTCAAGAAGTTTCAAAATGAAGGAAAGGAGACAGGGTGTAGATGTACAGAAGGATCTCGAGCAGTGTTTCTGTTTTTATTCTAACTTGATGGGAGAGACTTCCCCATGTTAAGGGGGCTAAGAGTGGAAAGACAAGGAATATTATTAATGGGACAAGGCCCCTGAGACAGGAGAGAACATAGAGAGATGAGTTCTAGACAAGACACTTCTTCTCTCATATCCTCTGAAAAGGTAGCAAAGAGGGTAAAAATAAGTACAGACATATTTAGGTTAGTGTAGGAGGGGTATAAACTTAATGAGCTCATATGGCCACAGAGAATCCATTCTGTGAAGGAGAATATGGGAGTGTCTGCAGACAATGAGAAAAGCAAAAGGGCTAGAGGAAATACTGAACTGCTGCAGAGAGAACAGACGCAAGACACAGACATACATCCCAAAGCAGAACTGATTAAAGGCCACAAATTTGTAAGTGGCATCCCACCACATGGTTTGTGCAACTTTCTTCAAAATGATAAACAGTCCCATATAGGAGCAGAGAGAGAAAAATGGTTGGCTTAATGTCAAAGTTGGGGTTTGCCAATTAGAGGAGTAAAGCAAGTAACTGAGGTGATAAACCATAAGGCCAAGCAATTAGAAGAAAAACAGCATAGTGGTGGGAGGGGCTCACCCATCAAACTCACACATGGAACTTTCTCCAAAATATATACCATGAGACCCTGATGAGATTAAAAAAAAAAAAAAACCAGGTATAGTAGGAGAGAAAGGTGGAAGATTAGGGAAGTTATGGTCAGGAAGTAAGATAAAACAAAATTTAGGTTTCCATGGGTACACTGTCCTGGGTTCATTCAAAGTATGTTCATGGGAGTGGATGTGAAGTATGTTGTTTCACGTACTTGTCTGAATTGCAATGATTAGACAAAAAGTAGCTGCTTCTGTCCTCTGATTCCCTCAGCCAGTTCTGTCAGAGCAGTGGTTCTCATCCCTGGCTCTACATTTGATGCACATGGAGGCTTCAAAACAAAACAACTTGAAATCTGGGCCCCCTAGATCTGCTAGAGTCTAATTTAACTGGTTTATTTTTTGAGGCTCCTTGGGTTGTTCTAAAGTGGATATAGTGTCAAGAACCACTGCTTTAGAAAGAACAGGGCTTTAGATTTATGTTATGAATTTAAAGAAAAACTGGCATAAGAAGAAATGAAATAACTAAAGCAGGAAAATGATAAAAGAGGATCTAAATCCTAAATCAGATTAAAGATGTCCCCAATAGAAAAGTTGAAAAGCCATCTTAAAGCACAGCATCAGGCTTAACACACAAAAAAATGTAATAATGTTTCTAAGGATTCTGTTACAGGTTCTAGAAAACTCAGGAGTTAAATGCTTCACTGTAGCCAATGAAGAAAAAAGAAAAACCTGCACTCTACTAAGCAGAAAGAATTGAAAACCAACACTTAACAGCAGCTCTCCAGGTCAACTACAGTTCACAACTCCCTGGAGGAAAAAGCAGCCTATAATATAAGCATGATAACCCCCCTCCCCCCCCCCCACAGACACACAAGGAATCTACCTCTTCTGCACAAAAGGTAAATGGCAAAGGAATCAGCTCTCTTCTTTCACACAAAGATTTTAAGTTTTTTAGCTACCAGATTTTCTTTCTACATCATTTACCAATAATCTTAAAACCACCTAATTATTTTATAAATAACTGTCCCCAATCTTAACCTTTATTTGCCATTATTCTAATGTATTTGCTAAATTTTACATTAGTAAATGTAGAAATGAACTGACACAATGGCCAAAAAAAGACAGACAAAATCTGTTGTCTGCTGCCTTCTCTTAAGGTTTACTATTACAAATCACCCAGAACCAAGACTATGTATACATAACAATGAGGGTAGACTCTACATTCCTAATCTCCCCATACCCGATGCCTTTGGTAAGAATTACTTCATTATTTAATAGAAAGGCTGGTACCTTTCTATCTCAGTCCTAAATTTTTTAAATTCTAACCAATTATCCAAGTCCCTCAGAGGTCTATGTTATAGACTTTCTGAAAATCAGACTTAACTATAAGCAGACTTTTTTTTTCCCCCAAAATTCAGAGTACTTTCCCTTCCAGCGTTAAGGTAGCTCAACATGTTCTTCTAATATTTAGCTAAAAAAATAAGACAACTTTCTAACTCCTCTAATTTGAGCCATAAAAAGTCTTTTCCAAAAAAATTAAAAACTGTTTCAACTTTCAAGAATGTATAGCTATCTTCAAACACTGAAACAAGCTGATTTACATATCTGTGGTTATAAAAACGAGCAAAATTCTCTAAACCAGGGTTTATTCTATGGTTTCCATTAAGCAATACATTATTTTATACTCATTACCCTGTAATACTTTAAAGCAGTACTACAGCTTAATGAAAAAAAAGCAAAGAATTGAGAAGTTTCTCCCAGATTAACTTGCTGTGCAGCACTGAAGACACTTAAATCTCTTGGGCCCTCAATTTCTCTATTTGAAATAAGATTAGAAACACTGTTATCCAAGATTGCTACTTGCTCAAAATTCTATAAAAGATTTTTTTTCAAATAATTTATCTATACTTTGTAAGCATAATATAATCCAAGTATAAAATATACCTTACTCAACACCACAGCCAAATTTATTTTTCCTTAGCAGGTCTTTTTTTTTTTTATTGCTGGCAGTTAAAAACCATTTTGACCCAGAATGGCATTCTGCAAATCTAAATGCTACACTACTATAATCCCCATGCTTAATTTCAACCCTTAACCAAATAGTGCCATACTACAAACTGTTCCTTCACCTGTTCCCTAATGAAGTTGAAAGTAATTCTTTGGGCTTGAATTTACAGAGTTATGTACAGTGCTGACGAAAGCCATCTGTTGGGAACTATTGGAAAACACCAGAAGAAATAGCCTAGATTTTCCTGGGAACCAGCTGCAGCTCAATGAGTCCTAATCCTGCTCCAGCTGGGAAAAGCAGAAGGGTGAGGTCGCTACAGGTCTAATTCATCTGCTGCAGATCCTTTGTGAACTGACTCCACCCATGAGCAGCCAATTGGTAAACAACTTTATCAGAGGAGGCTCTTAATAATTCCTACACATAACATTCATTTGTTTCTTTAAAAATGTTTAAATCAGAACACCAAAAGTATTCATTATTGTAATTTTAACACTTCTCAGTTCACTAAAAACAGAACAAAAAACTTAATTCTATTTTAACCAACCAACCTGGCAACCAGATTCAGTCCTCTTATATAGCTAAGATCCAAGTCAGTGCAGAAAATATACTTTCTCCAATGTTCTACATAAGAGGAGAAAAAGTCCTATTATCTGCTTTCATAGTATTAAAGGTAAATGTAGTGTAAAAAAATACTGGCCCTTGTATCAGGATGAACTAAAAAAACAGGCAGCATGGATAAGATAATGCATTTTGCATACATTCATTTTCTATTTGGTGTTTTATGAGAAGCCATAATGAAAACCTATATTATTAAATGTTATTAAATAGCTATTATATAAATATACTACACCTATAAAATTTAACCATGTAAAATTCTCTGAGACTTCAATAAGAAAACATGTTAAAGCACTCAGAACAGTACTCAACACATTGTTAGCCCTTAACAAATGTTAGCTATTAATAGGTTTCTATAAGCAACTGCTTACATTCCCTTGGCCTACTGATACAGGGCAAAGAAAGGTCAAGATAGTTAGATCCTCTAGATCCCTATTCCCGAAGCAATTTATAGTATCTGACGTCTTCTTTAATGTCTTCCCTTTATTTCATCAATTTATTAGAAGTTAGTCCAGGAAAGAGTAAAGTTCTACTGTCAAAAGTATAGGAAAAATATCTAGGTTGTGTGCATTGGCTGGGTATAGAAGTTTTGATTAGCAATGGAAAACCAAAGGCTGCTTTAGTAGATCAAATTTTCTTTCAGGGTATGTCATGGGCTGAAAATTAACCAAAACACACACAGCTCATAGGCTAACTAGAAGATCAAAAATTGCCTGTACAGCTGATTGTACCGCATTACAAATATATCTCTGAGTTATTTTTAAAATTCTGGGTTTTTAATAAGACTAAGTCTGCTGAGACAAAGTCAATTCCTTAACCACATTTATATTTAACCTACCTCAATAACTTGTTAGTAACAAATTTTTATTTCTAGCCAGCTTTGCCTCAGGGCCCACAACATTTAGAGTCACCAAAAAATGACGTAGCATCAATTTTACTATAAAGGCCATTTCCAAATAGCTAAATCAAAGCTTTATTATTCTTAACTCAGTAACTTGAAAACATATTCCCAAATTCACATCTCTACATCAAAGCCCCACTTATTCTGTGAATTTAAAATGTCAAATTCCAGTAACAAAAATAATTTGGATTCTACAAAGGGTCTACTGTATTGAGATAGAACTTATTTTAAAAAGGCTATAAATTTATCACTTGATCTTTCTCCTCCAGGTTACCTAGCTGGGTAATTACCTAAACAATAACACTGGTTGACAATACTTTCTCTACCCTTTCCAACTATAATGCTTCAGCAAATGTTCCACAACACTATTCAACAGAATAACACTTTAATGATGTAGCTGATTATCACAAGAGTACAGTTTTCTGGACTAGTAATATGGAACATAAGCAATATATATTCAAGTACATTTTTCTGTGTTAAAATGAACCCAAAAGTTTGAAATCAAGGTGAAAAAGGTTCCTTCCAAGACTCAGTATCTAAAGATACAAACCAGCACAATCTCAAATAATACAGCCTCCCCCAAGAAACATCTCATTATTTCTCAGGGATTCACAACACTTAATTATTATGAACACAATCACTGTAAAAAACTAAAAGTTATATTTTATAAACTAAAAAAGAACCCCAAAAACATTTATTTTGCCTCTTAGCCTTAATCCTCAATAAGACCTGAATCCTAAATTCACTGTTATAGTAGACATCTAAATGTTTGCTGAATATGAATAAATGAAACAAATGAACAAATAATTTACAGTAAAATCTGTTTTCAAAAGGAAAGAAATTTGCAAGGGGCCAATTGTTATTTAAGCCAGTTTCACACTATCACTCTCATCTATATGCCACAATTCAAGGAAAAGCAACATTTTGAATTCCCAAATGAAAGCATGCTATTGCAGCCATGCAACAAATCCCAGATTGCAAATCAGAAAACTTCAGTAACAGATAAACTGAAAATTAATAAGCACAGACTTTATCTTCAAGAAAAAAAAAAGTCATGTAGACAAAACCATTTTTTATGGACCTCAGGTATACAAAACTAGATTTTTCATAATCTCTGGTTTCTGATACATTCTTACCACTGGTTCAAAGCCAGTTTTAAAATCCAGTCTATCATAGAGAAAAAGACACAAACCGTGAAGAGATGGAGTTAGGGGGAAATGTGTCCTTTTACAATTAGAGAATGTACTATGAAGTTAACACCAAGAACATTCACAATTGTGTACTTGACTGCAGTGACAGGCATTATATGTAACAAACCCCCAAGAGGCAGTAGGTATAGCTGTTATAAAGACTGGAGCCAGACTGCCCAAGTTCAAATCCTAGCTTTGCCGCTTAGTATCTCTGTGACTCCGAGAAATTACTAAACCTCTTTTATGCCTCAGTTTCTTCACCTGTAAGATAACAGGACCTACTTCATTGAGTTGTATGAGAATTAAATAAGTTAATACATGTATAGCTTTAAAGTAATGCCTGGCACATGGTAAACATATCAAGTTAAACAAAGTCACCATAAACTACCACAACCCTAAAGGTAGCTCAGAAATTTCCCTTACAATGTGGATAAAACTTTTAAATCATAGTATCCCACAGATTTTCCTCACTATTTATCAATGTGAAAACACACTTAAGTTCAAGTGTGTTCACAAAAACTCTTAAAAATACAGTATTTCTACACAGCTGATCCCACCAAAAGTAGCAAAAACCACTCAGTTGCTGAAAATCTAACATACAGTTCTACAGTTCCTTCCAAAGGTTGATATCCCAAAGAAATAAAAGTTAAAACTGATATAGAAAAAAATAAAGAGGAACTTGAAATAATGCCATTTCAGTTCTAAGGAGAGTGCCTGGCCCACAACAGGTGCTCAATAACCTTTTGCTGAATTAAGGCCTAAAAGTGAAACTACTTCTGGCCTACACTTTCCTTTCTCCATCACTGTCAAATCCACTCCAGATAATTTTTTTGAGAATATCTAGGTTCATAACCTATGAAACCTACCAAACCAATCAATTTTTAAAAAAGGAAAGTAAATAAAATACAATATAAAGAGCAAACTATATAATCTGTTCAGAGAACAAATAATTCTTCACTGTATTATGATTTCGAATGTGAGCTTTTCCTATCTTTGGAGGAAACACTCAGGAAAATCACTACTGAAAGAAAGACTATTTAAAAATATATAACAGATCTCATCAACTCTAATTTCATAGATATCATAAAATTAGTTTTCAATTCAGACCAGTACACATATATAGAAGTCTCAATTCAATGAAACTCAATTTTTCCTAAGTGTCTACTCCAAATTTAGTTACTTCAGTTAATAACACTATATATTACAGTTATGTAATATAACTGTAACCAAAAAGATAATATAACCAAAAAGATAATTTCTAACCAAAGTAAACCAGCAAATCTCTACTGGATTAAACTTTTTTTTTTAATATAGAGGTCTCAGCTCAGCTGCAAAGTAGGAATTGTTGGATTAGATGGTTCTCAAGATCCCTTTCAAAAGTAAAATCCTAGGGTGACAGGACTCAGATATGTCCCATAGTGTACTATATTGGCTACCTTTTAAAAATATGCACAGTTGACGTTTTATGTATGGCCAATATTTTTAAAAATTAAAATATCTAATTCAAGCAAGGGATACTATAATAAAAGCAAGCACCCAGGTGTTCTAACAAGAATTTATAATACTCAATTCACAGAACACTGAATTCACTGTAAACTATAAATTATTTCCTGTTTCCATGTAGTTAACCTATAGATCATTTGGTAACAATTTCAGGAATCAATCATACTTTTAACTTCAGCCATATGTGATCAAGAAACAGTTCTTACAGTAAGAGTTCTACAACAGCACTGAACTACAGAATAAAGCATTTTAGTTACCTGTCCACCTTGAATTTTTAATACCACTTTTAATAAATGCTCAAATGACAAAGAACCATTCTATCAGAATCATTTCAAGGTTAATAACAGTAAGATAATGTTTCTATTTCAAAGTTCACAGGGAAAATTGAACCCTAAAATAGATCTCTAAAAACTTCATCAAAGAAAAATACTGTTAATTTTCAATTGTTATTTAAACAAAAATCTATAGGTGGGTTACTAACTGCAATAAATTTAGACTGAATCTCAAATATTTTAAAATACATTCAATGTTAACTTTACAATCTTCTCAACCTAGAAGTAGCTTCCATGATCTTAGGCAAGATAAAGATTATTTTACTATTGTATACTAAAGTGTGCATCTGTACTACCACTCTCCCCAGAACTACAATTCAGAACACTTGAAATAAATTTACAGCTAAGACACTAGGTCAATGTAAAAAACTGCTACTAACAAAATTCTCCTCATCCCCCAATATCTATTTAAGGGCCATATTTTGCTGTTTCTTAGTGTACTTTCAACTGCATAAAATAACAGCATGAAACACAGAGTACAGTAAGGTATACCACTGTGTATCAAAACTCACAACTCCACAGAACTTTAGAAATACAGGATACTTTATTCCTGACCCATGTAGCTACCCCGTCATAAACAGTAACACTTAGGACTTCATCCTATGCAAAGAATACATGACAGAAAGTTAGAATACAACAGAAATAAGAACTGATAAATTTGCTTAGCTATTACTATGGGTCAGGAGAATCAGTCTCACTCCTGCCTAATGATAACGTAAAACAAAAAGAAAAAAAGGAAAAAGAGAGGTTCTTAGAGTCACCTGCTTATTTCAAATCCAAGCCTCCAACATTTAGCAGTGCTCATCAACTTCCAGCAGTAAGATATTATAAGAACTCAGAACAGCCTTCAAGTTGAATGCTACTTTTAAATTCTAATCTAAATATGTTCTTTTAGGTGCATCAATACACTCTGAAACTCAAGACATCAAATATTTCAAAGTATAAGGACAACTGGTATCTACTGAATTCTAACAACTCATCAATAAAAAACCAGAGGTGATCATTCCATAAGTCCCCAAACACAAAACCTAAATGTAACTTCTACATAACTTCTTAGAAATGTGACTTTGTAGCATGCTCTATCATCAGCTCTATGAACACTGATGCATATGCCACTCTTACCTTATCCTTTTCATGTGGAAGGAGTGACACTGGAGGTAAAGAGGAAAGAGACTCACAACTCTCTTTCCCATCCACACTGGTTGCTTTAGTGTTGAGCCGATAAAGAGGTCCATCTTTAAGGAGTCTGCCGTGGCCAACGGCTCGTTTAATAGCCAATCGTAACTGCTGGTGAAAGCCAGAGGCAGCACTGCCTCCAAATAATGCAGACACATCCTTCTGACCTTTCAAAAAACGTTCAATGCTTTTCAAAGTCGAGCCACTGGACTCTGCCAAGCCCTCAACTGCCCGCTTGATCAGTTTATTCCAATCTACATTTTGTTTATTATCCAATTTTCCATGGTTTCGGGGTTTAGGAAGTGCTATTCGCCCAGGATTATCAGGATCTTTATAGGAATTGAGTCCTTTATTGGAGACTTTTAAAATTGTTCCATCTTTAACACTCAACTCCAATTGTTCTAAAACAGTTTTACGATCCAAGCCATGGGATGAAGACACTGCATTGCATATCCTTTCTTCTGAAGGACGCTGTTTTTGCTTCTTCACTTTTTTGATGGCCTCCAAAATCCACTCCGTATACAGCGGGTTAGCGAGTTTTACCATGGTGAAGGATTCTGTATATCCATAGAGTCGTTATCCCTTATCCTGATGCTGAGTAAGTTTTACACCATGGAAAACAACATTCTCGGAGGCTGGGAACCAGTTAACCATAGCATACAAGTTTTCTGGCCTGAGTCCTTTCCCCCTTCACAGAGTGCCTCCTCACTTTTACTTTAGAAACCAAAACAACCTGTTATTTGAAATGTCTTTAAATTTCGCAATAAACTTCTCAATAGCACCACACATGGGTCTCTTCATAAAGTTGTAAGAACTCAAGAACATCTCCTTCCCAGCAGAAAAATGTGCATCTTATGCCTGAAAAACAAACACGGTCAGTTTTCTATCAAGTCGCATTTTGTAAATAAGCTAATAACTGAGACATCCTAGTCGTTAAAGATAATCAAATATCAAGTGTTTACTGAGCACCTGTAGAGTTTTAACAAGTTTCTACCAACATTCCAAAAACAGTTATGTATGTAAACCATTGGGGTAAAAAGGGAAAAAAAAAAGATGTATAATTAGGATACAATGAGGAAACAAGATGAGATATACTATGAATGACCTTAAACTACAACTAAGCAGAGGGGTGCTGACTATTCTGTACTCCACAATCTCTGCTCACCAGTCTATGAACTGAAACTCTTCCTTCACATCTTTCCCCAAGAACCTATTCAGCACTTCAACAAGTATCTGGATTAGTAGAAAGAATCCTGCAATGAAAGTAAGAGTGAATCTTTCATCTTTCAAAATTCCAGACATTCAAACTGCATAAAAACAGTCAAAAAAGAAAAAAACAGTCAACAAGGCAAAAAACCATTGAGAAAATTTTAACTATTTCATATATTAAAAGAAACAAAGAATACAATTTACACAGATCAAGTTCATATTTTAAGTACATTACTGTAAACATTCTAAATGGAAACAAAAATAATATTGAAAATCAAGTGAGAAGTCCTTAAAGAATTTTAAAATCCAAATTCAAATTTTAAGAATTACATGCTGATAGCTTCTCCTAAACCAAACTAAAATACTAATATTCGATATACTAGAGGGAGAAACAACTGTCAAAATGTTCATAACCAAGCTACACATAAACCAGAAGAAAGGTCCAGAATCACTGGGTTCAAAAATGCACACACTACATATCAAATGTACTATATTGCCTGTTGGAGGTTTAAAAAGATCTCACAGATTCAAGATTGCTGACCTGAAATGTACATTAATGAGTAAAACACAAGCACATATATATATATTCCCTCTTCAGGATCAAAGTCAATAGTCTTCTTTGAAACAAAAGAATCTGGCAGATACACATCTTTTTGAAAATCACCAAAATAATGAATTCTGAATCAAATTAACTTCTTTGCTTCCAAAAAATAAATATAACTTGATTTATTTTTTTTTAGAACGTCTGTTCTTGTTCTGAGGAGCATTTACATTACAACATAAACAATGATAGAAAAATGGCTCCCGCAGCAAGTATTAGGACTGACGTTAAAATCAAAAGGAAAACTAACAGACATTAGGAAAGCTACAGTCCTATTAACTCTAATAGGAAAGAAAAGGCTGAAGTAAACACTCAAACCTGAGCCAAGATTTATTTTTAAATTAGCTGACTAAAAAGAAGCCCCCCTGAGAGAGCTATGCTTCATTTTGGTGAGAGTCTCGAGAGGACAGAAATCATAGTCTTATTACTCCAAGAACGTTCATTATATAGACATTAACGCTAAACTACATGAGAGGCTACAAATCTGAGTTTAAGAAGCTGGGAACGTCCTAATTGATTATGCTCGCAGGTAAACTAATGAATGACAGCTACTCATTGTCTCTCTGGCCAGGGTTTTCACCAGTCTCCAGGTCTTCCGAAAGTAAAGCGCCTGCAGACCTGAACTTTAACTCTCTGAAAGTACACCAGCGGCTAGAGAGAAAGTACAACTTGCTTCCGACAGTCCTTCCCTGGTCTCCATTCCCCACCCCCAAACACATCTTCGCGCTCTCTTTTTAAAGAGCGAGAAACTTTAAAAACTTGGAACTGCACAACCCTGCCGCTTGCCAACGGGTAGCTTCGCCGTTCCCATCAGATGGAAACAGAACCCGAGGACTAAGTTAACAATGAAATCACGTGAAAGAGTTAAGAGCAATGTATCTCCCATTCCCGGCTCCTCCAAATCCTAAGCTCCACAGAGGCCGGTTCAAAGGAGGCGTTTGGGGCACGCAGGCTGCCCAAGGAGCCTGACAGGTCCCGCAGCTCCCGTCCAAACCGGCCGAAGGTTGACAGGCAGCCCGCCGCCTCCCCTCCCAACACAGGGGCTGACAGCCCGACAGACACAACACCACACGTGCTGCCTCCTCCGCACCACAACACCCGCCAGCCTGTCACCCCCACTTGCCGCCTCAGCCCCGCTCGGATCTCCGCGAACCCGGCCGGAGCCGGAGAACAAGCGCCCGGGAGCGCGGGCAGAAGGGGCCGCGCCCGGCCTGGGGCGGCGAGCGGCCGGGCGCAGGTGGGGCCGGGGCTGTGGGCGCGCCCCCGAGGGAGAGCGGGCTTGCCGACACAGCCCAGCCCGAGGCTCCGCGGCCTGGGCCGCTCGCCGCCCGCCCACCCGCCGGCTCCCCGGGGCTGGGCCCGGCGGGCGGGCGGGCGGGCGGACGGCGGGGGCGTTGGGCCCGCGAGAGCCGGGCCGGCGGGCGGCGCGCGGGCCGCGGGGCGGGGGGAGCCGGGCGCCGGCCGGGCGCGAGGGGGCGGCCTCGGCGCCCCAGCCCGAGGCCTGGCGCAGAGCAGCGGGAGGCGGCGCAGGCCGCGGCGGGGCCTGCAGCGGCCCGCCGACCCCGCGAGGCGGCGGAACGGGCCCCGGAGCGGCTCAGCCTCGGGCTCGACGGCCAGGGGCGGTCGCCGGTGGCTCCTCGGCTACTTACCGGGGGGGAAGAGAGCCGGGATCCCGGGGCCCCGGGCCGGACCGCGGAGATGCCCCAAACTGACACGGCCGCCATCTTGGAGACAGTGAGCTCCGGCCGGGGGGAGGGGAGGCGAGGCGGCGGAACAGCCGCGGGGGGAGGGGAAGCGTCGCGAGGGAACGGCTGCCTGGGGGAGGGAGCGGGAACAGCCTGGGAGGGAGGCGAGGGGGAGGGAGAAGGGGAGGCTCGAAGGGGGGCCGGCGAGGAGCGGGAAGAGCTGTGCCGAGAGCCGGGAAAGGCCGGAGGGCGGGGCGGGACAGGAGAGAAGAGCCGGCCGGGCAGGTCACGTGGGGCCGGTACAAAAGGCCAAAGCCAAAGTGGGAGGAGGACCTGATGGGCCTGGAGGCCAACAACTGGGGGTTCCTTCTCTTTCTCACGCTGTTAGGTCAGGCGGATAGCGGGAGGAGGAGATGGTGTATCCCCATTACACAGCTGGGGAAGCTGAGGACAGGCGCATGGGTGGGGTGGCTTCAGTATGGCACGGAAATCCGGTGGCCAGACGATCTGAACTCCTGATGATGCCTGTTTACAGTTAGCAGATCCTCCCTCCCGACTTCTGTGCCCTCACCCCACTTCCACAGTGACTCTCCCGAACCCGAGGTTGAGAGCTGGGGGAGTGGGGAGAGGACAAAGGGCGGGAGGAAGTTGCCTCCCTTTATTACCTTTTTGCTCTCACTAGCACCCCACATATCTCATTCTATTGTAGGAAAAAGAGTAGGTGCAGTGAGGAGGGGAGAAAGGGTGGAAACTTAGACACCCATAGCAAGCTCTTTCACCACAATGACTTCATCCTCCCCACAACGGAGAGTCTTGTTGGACCTTACCAAGCCATTTGTATAGGAAACAGAAAAGATTTGGGTCCTGTGACTTGCACAAGGTCACACAGCTCTTGTGTGGCACACACCTGAGTTTGAAGCCTTGATCTCTTTTGTTCCACTGCCTTCTACCCATGCCCTATGCAGAATTGCTTTTTTCCGAATTGATTGCTGAACCATGAACTGGCACCTCTCATGGCCTGTTTTCTACTGGCGACATGTATGTCTCTTTGTCTTGTCTCTCGTCTAGTTTAATCTCCTTGAGGCAGAGATTGAGTCATACTTTCTTTTTTCCTGCAGTAAGTGACAAACGAATAGATATATTAAATGCTTAATAATTTTTAGTGAAAGTGTTTTCCTGCTACTGGACCTTTAACTGCTTTGTGCCCTGCCCCCATGTAGACTGTCCTCCCTAGCACCTCCTAATTTTATCTCAGCTTTACCTTTTAAAGACCACCCCTTCACTCACTGCCTTAGCTTTGATTTGTATTTTCTTCCTGAACTTTTGTAGTATTGACCATTTGCCCTATTCCTTTGGCACTTGATATGTTGCTCTTGTATACATTTTATGAATATATTCCCAGACATATGCTCTTTCGGAATGTGTCTGTATCTCCAGTGGCATAGTATTGTACAAGCCGTACAGACTCAAAAAAAAAAAGTTCCTAGTGAGTGAACATTTCTTCAGTCACTAGGAAAAAGATGGAATTTTTATCCCCAACACCAGCCCTGCCTCATTTATCTCTTTAGCTTTTATCCGTTCTAATCCTTAGCCTTATTGTTCTATACCAGAGGCCGTCTAGATCATTCAGTAATAACATAGGAATTTATATCTTCAGATGATAGTCCAGCCAACTCTATAATCTAGTACTGACGCTGATAACATAAGCGTGGTGTGGTGATATTTACTGAATCACTCTTCACCACTTACTTCCAAGCCACATCCCCACATGAGAGAAATTTGGGAATACAAAATAGTCTGTTAGAAAGGGTATTTTCCATCCTAGATGAATCAGACAGATGAAGTCTCAGGTAAAATGGGAGCTCTTTGTAATGGAAATCATCCAGAAGAAAAAAAAATGTAGTGGGAGCGTGGGGATTCTCTTAGAAGAATAAAATAAGGTTTTATTTCCCAAAAAGGACAGATGAAGTCATATTAATAGAAAATGAGTTCTTCGTGTGAGACTAGTATGTGGTCTTCACAAGAAAAATAATACAGAGATGAGTTGTGTTTGCTTTTTGATAATTTGGAAGAAAACTAACCATAGCCATTCCCGTGAAAAGAACAAGCTAGAGTTTAAGCACATAGTAGCAAGAATTTAAAACAATTTACAACTGGTGCGCCTGGGTGGCTCAGTTGTTAAGCCTCTGCCTTCAGCTCAGGTCATGATCCCAGGGTCCTGGGATCGAACCCCATATCGGGCTCCCTGCTTGGCGGGAAGCCTGCTTCTCCCTCTCCCACTCCCCCTGCTTGTGTTCTCTCTCTTGCTGTGTCTCTCTCTCTGTCAAATAAATAAAATCTTTAAAAATAAATAAGTAAATAAATAAAACAATTTACAACAACAAAGCACAGTTTAACTTTTCAAACAACTTCCATAGAGAGTCTTTGCTTTACATTTGCATAATTTAATGGCACATTCAAGAGGTCTTCTCAGAATAAAAGGTTTGCCACAAAGATCAAAGCCCTCATCTTTTGCATGTTAAAAGACAATCCCTAGCACTGAAAGGACAGCTTTTCTTGGTTCAAATTTTAGTCAGAATTCAGCTCTGGAGGACTTATCCCTTCCACATTTTGCTCTAGGAAGCCCTGCCTTTTCAGTTGTATTTGTTAACTACACTTTATACAGAGTTCAGCTAAGCCGAAAATAGGAAGGCTATTGTATCCTCGTTTCAACAGGAAAAGTTTTAGTCCATTTATATTTAGTATAATTACTGCTGTATTTGGATTTATACATGCCATCTTACTATTTATTTCTTTTTGCCCACTTATTCATATCCCTTATTCTGTTCTTTGTTGTCTTCTTTTGAATTAAAATATTTTCATTATGCCATTAACCTCCTCTATTAGCTTATTAATTACACATTCTTTTAGAAGTCAGAGATTACAACATGACTCTTTGACTTATTACACTCTAATATAAATGATTACTTTTACCACTTCCCCAAGAATGCCAAAACCTTAAAATACAATGCTCGCACTTACCCCTTCCCCTTTTGTGTTTATTTTTGTCATGGATTTTAATTGTGCATATATTTTAAGCCATACAAGATTTATAATCATTTTTCTGTACAGTCAATACTCATTATATTTACCTACATATTTATCCTTTAAGGTACACCTTGTTCCAATAATGCATTTATGTGCTTCTGACTGGAATTTTTTCCTTCTGTTTGAATAATTCCTCTATCAAGAGCAGGTCAACTGGTGACAAATTCTCTCCATTTCTGTTTGCCTAAAAACTTCATTTTTGTCCTTAATATTTTTGCTGGGTATAGAAATTCTAGTTTAGTAACTTTTTTTCCCTCAGCATTTTAAAGATGTCGCATGGGGCTCCCTGCTCAGTGGAAAGTCTGCTTTTCCCTCTCCCTCTGTCCCTCCCCCTGCTTGTGCTTGCTCTCTCTTTCTCTCGAATAAATAAATAAATAAAATCTTAAAAAAAAAAAAGATGACCCCTAGTTTCCATCATTCCTTTGTCACTCTTGAAAAATGATGTATTTTTTCCCCTAGCTCCTCTTAGTATTTTTTTTTCTTTAGTTTTCAACAGTTTTCCTGTGATATGTCTAGATGTGGTTTTCTTTGTACTTATTCCACTTGGGTTCTGAGGTGGGATGAGTGCCTCTCAAGGAGTTCCTTGAATCTGTAGCTTGATAACTTTTATCTGTTTTAGAAAACTCTTGGTCACTATCTCTTCTTATCTCTATCTCTCTTTTCCTTTTAGGACTTCAGTTATACATATGTCAGAATTTTTCACTCTTTACCATCTGCATTTCCTGTCATCTATTTTGCTTCTTTGTGCATGAGTCTGTATATTTTGCACCTATCTATCTAAATCTTCTCTTCAATCTGTTTGTTGAGTTCTTTTTTTAAAAAAATTTTATTTATTTATTTGACAGAGAGACAGAGTGAGAGAGGGAACACGAGCAGAGGGAGTGGGAGAGGGAGAAGCAGGACCCCCGCCGAGCAGGGAGCCCGATGCGGGGCTCAATCCCAAGACCCTGGGATCATGACCTGAGCCGAAGACAGATGCTTAACCAACTGAGCCACCCAGGCACCCCTGTTTGTTCAGCTCTTAATATTGGTCATTTTATTTTTAAGTTCTAGAATTTTCCTATGGTTTTTTAAAAAAATAAAATCCAAAGCATTTGGAGAAATTCTCTTTTTATTTTCTCTACCTTTGCCTATACTTTCTTGATATATCAATCCTAGCAATTTTAAATCTTTCTGATCATTATAATAGCTAGATCTTCTGTGGGTCTATTTCTATTGTATATTCTTTCCATTGTTTTTTGGTCATTTTGTTTTTACTGGCTCTTGGCCTGCCTGGTAACTTTTAACAGAATGTCACATTAAGTATGAAAAATTACAGAAACTCTGGATAAAATTATCTTCATTTAGAGGATCTGTCCTCTATAAAGTAGTTAAAATGAGAACTGAATACCTTAATCAGAAACTGAACTAACTTGAGGTTGGGTTTTGGCAAGGTTTAATCCACCTCTTTTTTGCTGCTGTTCCTATAGCTCAGCTCTCCAGGTGTTCCAACTGAGAATCTTGTGTGTTCCCTGGGGCCCTTGACCCGCATGGATACTGAAGTCTAATCTTCATTTCCTCAGAACCATGAGACTGCAAAAAAACTCCACTCTGCTTTTCAGAGGTTTTCTTCTTTGTACCTTAGCTTTCTTTCCCATTCATCTTCGGAATTTGGCAAGTGACCTGTGGGAAACTAGCAGAGTACTGGGCTCATTCACCTCTCCCTTCTCACTGAGAATCTGGCCCTTCTGGTCTTTATGTTTTTTCTCTCCAACCTTGGTTAACTGCCAAAATCCCTGCTGGCATTTTTGCCTCTTAGGACCACTTTCTTGCTTCTGTTCCAAAACTCAGACTGGTCTTATGCCCAGAGTTTTCCTGAGGGACAAAGGTGCTGGAGAATATCACGTCACCTCTGGGTATAGTTTCCCATTCTTTAATATTGTGTCCTCTTAAGTCCTGGTTGCCTCAGCTGTTCGCTGATGTCTCCAAATAGATGTCTTATATTGTAGCTACTCACTTAATTGTTTTAAATTGGATCATTGATTGGCTGTAACTACCCCATCATATTCAGAACCAGGAAAAGTTTTAAAAATGAAAAGGTCTGGCCTTCCTTCTAATTAGAAGAATGTCTGAACAAGCCTTTGCCTAAGGTATCAAGATATATTTTCCAACACTGTGTGTATATCAAAATCACCTGAGTACTTTTTAATAAGTAAAGATTCCAGGATTCCACACTAAACCTACTAAGTCTGAGTTTCTGAGAGAGAGATGAATTTGGCTCTAGATTTTGAAAAACTCTCCAGGTAAAACTTCTGTTCTAGCCATGATTGAGTAATAGGGACTGGATTTGTCCTCCTCTTATAAAAAACTAGAAAACCTGGCAAAAAGTATGAAACAATGGTTTTCAGACATTGGACAATAGACATTATAAGATAGTAATCACTGGGGTGCCTGGGTGGCTCAGTTGGTTAAGCATCCAACTCTTGATTTTGGCTCAGGTCATGATTTCAGGGTTGTGGGACTGTTGGGCTCCATGTTCAGCATGAGTCTGCTTGAGATTCACTCTCTCCCTCTCGCTTTGCTCCTCTCCCTGCTTGTGCATGGGTACAAACACACTCTCTCTCAAATAAGTAAATAAATAAAATCTTGGGGGGAAAAAGAAGACAGGGGTACCTGGGTGGATTAGTCAGTTAAGTGTCTGACTTTGACTCAGATATGATCTCAGGATCCTGAGATCAAGCCCTGCTTCTGGCTCTGCTTCTCCCTCTCCCTCTACCTCTCTCCACCCTTCCCCCACTCATGCTCTCTCTCTCTCTCAAATAAATAAAATCTTAAAAAAAGAAAAAAAGTGATCACTAAAACAAGAGAAGTGAATAAGTTGAGCCATATAATTGCTCCAGCCTACTGCTTTGAGAAGGCTTCTAGACCATAGGACCGAGAATGGGTACCCAGACCTCAGCAATATTGCTGAGTTGAGGAGGCTAATGTCAGAACTAAGGGAGACAAAGACAGCTAACATTTGCAAGACAGAGAACCAGAAAGGAAAAAGATGCATATGTACAGAACTCAATATCTACCGAGGAGTCCTTTTGATTTGTGAATGAGTATTGATTTGCACATTTTTGAGAAGAAACAAATTGGGGAAAAGAATCATTCAAAAAGGGTAGGTAAAACGATTCCCAGGATATCCATATGGTTGGAAATAGTGCCTGTTTCCAGAAGCCAGGATAGAAAAACTTCTATTTTTTTTTAAGATTTTATTTATTTTATTTGAGAGAGAGGGAGAGAGAGCATGAGGAGGGAGGGGCAGAGGGAGAGGGAGAGAATCTTAAGCAGACCCCAAAGCTGGGCTCGATCTCACGACCCTAAGACCACAACCCAAGCCGAAACCAAGAGTCGGACATTCAACAGACTGAGCCACCCAGGCAGCCCTAGAAAAACTTTTAAACATTTAAGTCCTTAGATAGAGTCCTCAGGAGGACTTAATATTATTCTTCAGGATGAATTTATCCTATATTAGGGATTAGGGGAGAGATTTGAAGAAATAATGGCCACAATATTGCCAAATTGAATAAAAACTATAAATCCACAAGTTCAAGGAGTTCAATGAAAACCGAGCAGAATAAACAGTCATAGCCACACCAAGCCATATTTTAGTAAAATTGCTGAAAACCAATGATAAAGAGAAAAATCTTAACAGTTACCAAGAAAAGAAAGACACATGATCTGTGAAGCAATAAAGAATTATACCAGATTTCTCCTTAGAAACTATACAACAAGAAGAAAATGAAAAAAAAACTTCAGATTTCTGAAAGACAAAAAAAATCAATCTATAATTCTTTATTCAGCAAAAATATCTTTCAGAATGGAGGAAAAATAGAGACCTTTTCAGACAAAAAGAAAAAAAAAAGCTAAGACAAATTTATCCCTAGCTGACCTAAACTGCCAGAAATGTTGAAATTTTCTTCAGAAAGTAGAGGAAAAGATATATCCTTTATTAGATGGAAATTTGGATTTATGGAAAAGCATTAAGTGTACTGGAAATGAGCAATGTGTGGATAAGTATATATATTCATCTAAATCTCTTTATATGATTGATTTTTTTAAAGATTTTATTTATTTATTTATTTGACAGAGAGAGAAACAGCGAGAGAGGGAACACAAGCAGGGGGAGTGGGAGAGGGAGAAGCAGGCTTCCCACAGAGCAGGGAACCCGATGTGGGGCTTGATCCCAGAACCCTGGGATCATGACCTGACCTGAAGGCAGATGCTTAACAACTGAGCCACCCAGGCGCCCCTATATGATTGATTTTTAAGAGAAATTAATAACAATGTATGTAGAGTTTAAAACTTATGTAGAAGTAAAATGGATGGTACAGTTGTCTGGGGAAATAGGAGTTAACTGTTGCAAGGTTTTACAATGTACATGCAGTGGCATACTATTTGAAAGTAGACTGAGATAAGCTAAAGATGTATATTGCAAACTGCAGAGCAACTCCTAAAAGTAATAATAACAATTAAAAACTAAGATACACCCAATAGGCCAATCAAAGTAAAATCACAAAATTATGCAATCTAGAAGATAGGAAAATAAGAAAAAAGGAGGAAAGAACAGATGAGATAACTGGAAAGCTATAGTAAATGATAGATGTTAAGCTCAACTCTATTAGGTATATTTGATATAAATGGTATAAATAACCAATTAAAAGATACAGATATTTGGGGCACCTGGCTGGCTCAGTAAAGTATCCAACCCTTGATCTCAGGGTCATGAGTTTGAGCCCCATGTTGGGTGTAGAGATTACTTTAAAAAAAAAAAAGAAATTTAAAAAGTACAGATTATCAGATTGGATAAAAGTGTGAACCAAATATATAATGTCTATAAGGAATAAATTTTAAATAAAAAGATATAAGTAAGTTAGAATTAAAAGAATGGGGAAAGATACACCATGCAAACACTAATGAAAAGAATTCTGGAATTGTTATATTAATATTTTAAAAGTTATATTTTAGAATAGGGAATATTACCAGAAATAAAAAAGGATATTTTAAAATGATAAAAGAGTTGACTCATCAAGAGGACATAACAATCATAAATGTACAGTTGACTCCTGAGCAACATTAGGGTTAGAGATGCCAACCCAACACAGTCAAAAATCCATGTATAACTTTTGACTCTCCAAAAACTTAACTACTAATAGCCTTCTGTTGACTGGAAGCCTTACTGATAACGTACAGTCAATTAACACATATTTTGTATGTTATATGTGTTATATACTGTATTCTTATAATAAGGTAAGCTAGAAAATCATAAAGAAAAAATACATTTATAATACCATACTGTATTTATTGGTGCTGTAAATTTATATCATCTGATTGTGTCTATCAGTATCAACGTCAATATTGTCTTATATGATACAAAACACTGTAGATGTTATACATATTACAAGGACATCAACAATAAAAAGATAATGTGAAAACAATTTCATATTTATTTACAGGGATAATGGTTCATGCATTGATAATAAAGAAGCGGCAATATGATTGCTTTATGGTACCCTACTGTAATCAATCCAATTGCTTCACAGTACTCTAGCTTATACATTAATGAATGAATCATTATAGAATATTTATGGCATATAGTATTATCATCATATTTATAACACAATATTGGGAACATTTTATAGTTTTTAAAAACCACTTACCTGTGATGATAAGCTGATAGTTTCTTCAATTAAAATAGAGAAGGGTATACTGTATACTGATGTAATTCTTTGAAAGTAAAATTATAAAACAGAAAACTAACACATTAATTTTATACTAAATATCACTCACCTTATGCCTACATAAGGATAGGCTATCCACTTCCATATAAGTCTTGCACATAATTTTTTTTTAATTAAGTAGACTCCACACCCAACTTGAGGTTTGACCTCATGACCTTGAGATCAAGAGTCATGTGCTCTGCTGACTGAACCAGCCAGGCCTCCCACACCTGATGTTTTGCACAATGAATACTTAGGCGATAATAGTGATGATGACACAAAAAGGTCTCATATAGTTCTTGCTGTACAGTTATTAGATTTTCACACACAGACACATACACAAGAGATAAGTTTATTAACTGTATGGCATGATGATTATGTACTACCTATTTACTTACTATTTATTAAGTGAAAGTTGATCATCATAAAGGCCTTCATCTTCATCATCTTTTGTTGAGTAGGCTGAGGAGGAGGAGGAGGGTTTGGTTTTGCTGTCTCAGGGGTGGCAGAGGTGGAGGATGCGGAAGGAGCAGGAGAGACAGGCATGCTTATGTAACTTCCAGAAACCCATCATAATTTCTGTTTTGCTCTTTTATTTCTCTAAAACGTTTCTATAAGATACCAGCCCTTCTTCCACTGTTTGCTTTAGTTTCAGTGTCAATGTCATAGAAGGGTCCATGCCATAAAAGAAGTGAAGAGCAGGCTTGAATAATCAGAACACTTCTGCCAAATTGTCTCATGTCAATTTGTTTTCTGGCGGTGTTTCTTCTACATCCCATCCTTCATTGTCTGGCACTGGTTCCGAAGCACTCATCTCCATCAAGTCATCCTCTGTTCATTCTTCTGCTGTGCTGTCTATTAGCTCGTGAATTTCTCCAAGATCCATGTCTTGAAACACTCCACCATCCCCACCCCCCACATTTTTGGCCATATCCACAATCTCTTTCATGATTTCCTTGATTGGCTCTGTTGTAAATGCTGTGAAGTCATGCACAACATCTGGACTCCGTTTTCTCCAGCAGGAACCTATTGTTTCAGGCTTAATGGCTTTCACAGCTTTTTCTATAACAACAATGGCATCTTCAGTGGTGTAATCCTTCCATATTTTCATGATAGTCTCTCTCTCAAGGTTCTCTTCCATAGCATTGACAATCCTTTTCATAGAGTACTGTGTATAATAAGCCTTAATGGTCTTTATGCCCCTGATCTAGAGACTGAATTAGAGATGTTGTGTTTTGGAGCAAGGAGACCACTTCTATGCCTTTGGTGTTGAATTCATTGGGATTTGGAGTGGGCAGGGGCGTTGTCCAATAGCAAAAAAAACTTTAAAAGGCAGCCCTCTACTGGCAAGGTACTTTCTAACTTCAGGGACAAAGCATCAACGGGACCAACCAAGAAAAGGGGTTCTCATTGTCCAGCCCTTCCTGTACAACCACCAGACTGGCAGCTGGTATTTATCTTTGCCCTTCAAGGCTTAGGGATTTGACATTTTTAGCCAGACCTCTTTCTGTAATATCAAACCATCCTTTGCTTGGCATTAATTTCTCCAGCTTTAGATCTTTCACCTTCCTTTTGCTTTGAGTTGTCATATAATAATTTCACTTTTCCCCAAATCATATTAGAGTCTATATGTTTGCCTTTCTTAGAGCAATTCTGCGCCCACGTAAAAGCCGCATTTTCAATATAAGAGGAAAAGGCATTTCATGCCTCCTGGAATAGCTGCAGCAATGGCTTCATGAATTTCCTTTTCTTTTTTTACAGGGGTCTTTACATTGGATTCATTTATCTTGAAATGGTGAGCAATTGCAGCTGCAGACCTCAATCTACCATACATATCAAGCAATTCAACATTTTCTTGTAGTGTCATGACTTATCTCTGCTTCTTGGGAGCACTTCCAGCATCACTAAGTGGCACTTTGTGTGGGTCCCATGGTGTTATTCAAAGCTTACCGTATTGCACTAAGCACAGTGAAAAATACAGAAGAACCACGAAATCACTTTTCACTGTGATACAGAATTTACTGGAGAGACAAACTGTTCACGTGGAGATGATTAGCATCACATGGTGTTTTAAACGGATACTTGCAACACTTGAGCTCACAATAGCAACAGGAGGTGACTACAAAATTATTACAGTAGTACAGTATGTACTACAGTTAATTTTATACAGTTATGATTTGATATGGCATCTTCATGTTTGTTTACATTTCTCTCAACTGAATGGAACCATGTTTGGTCTGTAAGTGTTGGTGTGCATAAGTTTTGATGAATTTTAACTTTTATCATTTGTATATATTTTATGATAGTAAATTATAAAATATACTAGCATCAACATATGATTTATGTACTCATGACATGATTTTTCCTTAATTTTTCTGATATTTCTAAGCTACATAAACCTCAAATCTCCAAAAAGTTGTCCAACATTTATTAAAAAACAAAACAAAACTCATGTAAGTGGACCCATGCAGTTCAAACTGTGTTGTTTGAGAGTCAACAGTATATGAAACTAATAGACCTTCAAAATACTGAAGTAAACTATTTCTAGCAGATAGAAATGAAAAGATAGACAAATCTACAACTATATTTAAAATTTTCAACACTCCTATACCAGTAATTGATAAAAATCAGTAGACAGCAAATGAGTAATGATATGTAATCCTTGGAAAACATTGTTACCTAATTGAGATTTGTAGAACTTCATACCCAACATCAGAAGAATCCACATTCTCTGCTAGTGCACACAAAATATTCACCAAAACTGACTATATTCTGGGTCATAAAACAAGTTTCAGTAAATCTAAGAGGATTTACAAAGGATCATACAAAGTATGATCTCTGATAAAATAAAATCTCTGATAAAAATAAATTAAACTGTATATTAATACAGAAATGTATCTTGAAAATCAGTAAATATTTGCCAATTAACCAACATATGGATCCAAGAAGAAATTGCAAGAGAAATTAGAAAATGTTTTGTTGAATGAAGATGAAAAGAAACATATGAAAATGTGTAGAGTCCAGCTAAGAAGGAAATTTGGAGCATTAAATGGTTCTATTAGAAGAGAAGAAAGGGGGACGCCTGGGTGGCTCAGTTGGTTAAGCATCTGCCTTTGGCTCAGGTCATGATCCCAGGGTCCTGGGATTGAGTCCTGCATTGGGCTCCTTGCAGAGTGGGGAGTCTGCTTCTCCCTCTGCATGCCACTCCCCCTGCTTGTGCTCTCTCTCTCTCTGACAAATAAATAAATAAAATCTTGGAAAAAAAAAAGAGATGTCTCAAATCAATTAACAAGGCATCTACATTAAGAAATTAGAAAAAAATGAGCAAATAACCCCCATTGTAAGCAGAAGGGAGGACATATTAAAGAGCTACAATTGATGAAATAGAAAGCAGAAGAACAATAGAAAAAAATAAAAATAAAAGCTTGTTGAAAAGATTTTTAAAAACCATTAAATTATAAGACTGGCTAGCAAAACAAAAAGAGAGGACTTGAATTAACAATATAAAGAATGAAATGGGAGACATAACCACACATCCTCCGCACATTAGAAGAACAAAGGATTTTATGAACAGCTGTAGGCCAATACAGCTTGGATTGAAAGACATAATCTATTAAAGGTCACATAAGAAGAAACAGATCATTTGAATAACACTACCTCTATTTAAGGGATGGAATTTATAGTTTAAAAACCTTCCACAAAGATATTTCAGGCATATCTGGTCTCACAGGTAAATTCTACCAAACATTTAATAAATAAATAAAACCAATTTCACATATATTCTTCCAGAAAATCGAAGGGAAGAGAATATTTCCAAACTCATTTTCTGAGGTCAAATTACTCTAATTCCAACGCCAGACTAGAAAAGGAATGCCCTTCATGAACATAGATGCAGAGATCCAAAAACTCTCTTAAAATTTTTAGTGAATTGAATCTGACGACTGTACATAAAACAGATAAAAATACATGACCAATTGGATTTATCCCAAGAATGCAAGGCCAGTTTAACATTGGAAAATCAGTGTAATTCACCTCATTAGCAGACTAAAAAGAAAAATCATATGATCATCTCAATAGATACAGAAAAAGCATTTGATAAAATCCCACATCTAGGGGCACCTGGGTGGCTTAACGACTGTTAAGCATCTGCCTTCAGCTCGGGTCATGATCCCAGGGTCCTGGGATCCAGCCCTGCATCGGGCTGCCTGCTTGGCGGGAGGCCTGTTTCTCCCTCTCCCACTCCACCTGCTTGTGTTCCCTCTCTCGCTGTCTCTCTCTCTGTCAAATAAATAAATAAAATCATAAAAAAAAAAATGGCACATCTATTCCTGGGAAAAATCTCTCAGCAAATTAAGAATAGGAAGGAACTTTCTCACACCAATAAAGGGCATTTATGAAAAATCTGTAACTAACATGGTAATGAATAAAGACCAATACTTTTTCTTTGAGACATTGTCAAAGCAAAGTTGTCTGTTATCACTTCTGTTCAACATTGTGCTCTAGATCCTAGTTAGGTCAATAAGGCTAGAAAATAAAAAGACATCCAGATTGTAAAGAAAGAAATAAAACTGTCTGTATACATAGATAACAAGTTATCCACCTAGAAAATCCTACAGAATCCACAACTACTAGAATTAGTGTTTGTCAAGGTTTCAGGCTATAAAATCAATATACAAAAATCAAGTATAAGAACAATCTGATTAAAAAATGGACAAAGGATTTGAATTGACATTTCTCCAAAGAAGATACATAACGGCCCAATAAGCACATAAAAAAGATGTTCAACATCACTAATTATAAGGGAAATGCAAAATCAAAACCATGAAATATCACTTCACACACATTAGGATGTCTCTAACATGTGTTGATGACGATGTGGAGAAACTGGAATCCTTGTGCATTGTTGGCGGGACTGTAAAATATCACTACCACTGTAAAAAATAGTATAGTGGTTCCTCAAAAAATTGAAAATAAAAATATTATATGATCCAGCAATCCCACTTCTGAGGATATATCCAAAAGAATTGAAAGCAGAGTCTTGAAGAGATAGTTGCACATCTATATTCAGAGCCACAATATTTACAATAGCCAAGAGGTGGAAGCAACCTAAATATCCAGAATAAACCAACGTAGTATAAACATATAATAGAATATTATTTACCGTTAAAAGGGAAGGAAATGCTGACACATGCTACAACATGGATAAATCTTGAAACATTATCCTAAGTGAAATAAGCCAGCCGCAAAGACAAAAACCATATGATACCACTTAGATGAGGTACCTACAGTAGTCAGATTCATAGAGACAGAAAGTAGAATGGTGGTTGCCGGAGGCTGGCGGGGAAGAAGAAATAGGGTGTTGTTGTTCAATGAATATAGAATTTCAGTCTTGCAAGATGAAGAGTCTGTGGATAAATGCTGGTGATAGTTGTGCGACAATGTGAATGTAACAGCACGAAACTTATACATTTAAAAATGGCTGAGATGATAAGCTTTATGTTATGTGTATTTACCACAATTAAAAACAAACTGGGGGGGCGGAGCAAGATGGTGGAGGAGTAGGAGACTTGGATTTCGTCTGGTCTCAGGAATTCAGCTGGATAGGGATCAAACCATTCTGAACACCTACGAACTCAACAGGAGATCGAAGAGAAGAATAGCAACAACTCTCTGAACAGAAAAGCAACCACTTACTGGAAGGTAGGACATGTGGAGAAGTGAATCCGAGGCGCTATTGGAGAGGATAGACGGCAGTAGAGGGGGCCTCCATCAGCCGCTTCTGGCAAGTGATAGAGCCGCGGAGCACAAAATCGGAACTTTTAGAAGTCAGCTCCCCTGAGGGATGTCACTCCAGTGGCTAAGCTGGGGGTGGAACCCTCGTGGGACAGTGTAGTCTCAGGACCCTCGGGGTCACAGAAAGACTGGGGGTGCCTGAGTGTGGCAGAACTCCCAGGTATCAGAGCGGGGAAGCCGGCTGCAGAGACGGAGACGAGGCACGGGCTCTCAGCTCAGGATTGCCATAAACCATGATCCGCGGCACGGTCAGGCTACTGCTTCTCCAGCAGGGACCCAACAAGGGGCAGATCCGGGGAGACTCCCCTCCCTCCCCGGGGAGGAGCCGCGCGGGAGCACACTGCAGGGATCTGCTGCGTTTGGAGACTCCACACCGAGTCCGGTGCCAGAGATAGAAACGCTCGGTCACAGGCGGGGGGGGGGGGGGGCACGGAGTGCGGTCGGGGACTGGGGAGACAGGAGTGATTGACTGCTTTTCTCTGGGGGTGCACTGAGAAGTGGGGCCCCGAGTTCTCGGCTCCTCCGGGGCAAAGATTGGAGGCCACCATTTTCACTCTCGTCCTCCAAAGCTGTACTGAGAGCTTGCAGGGAAAAAACCTCCCCAGAGCAAACCTGAGCAGATTACTTAGCCCGGACCCCGCAAGAGCAGGGCAATTCTGCCTCCAGCAAAGACATTTGGGAACCACGGCAACAGGCCCCTCCCCCAGAAGATCAACACGAACAACCAGCCAAGACCAATTTTACCGATCAAGGAGGACGGGAGAACTCCAGCGCTAGGGGAATACAGCACATAGAATTCATGGCTTTTTTACCATGATTCATTAGTCTTTCAAAGTTAATTTTTCAACTTTTTTTTTTTATTTTTCTTTTTCCCTTTTTCAACCAACATCTTATCAATCCCTTTAAAAAAAACATTTTTATTTTTCATTTTTAGAGTCATATTCTATCCCTTCATAGTAGTTACCCTTATTTTTGGCATATATATATAAGTTGTTCTCTCTTTAAAATTTGAGATACAGTTTCTTCTAACAAATCAAAATATACCCTAAATCACTAGTGTATGGCTTTGTTCTAGTCTCCTGCCTGATCACATTCTGTCCTTTTTTATCCTTTTTTTTAAATCTACTTCTTTCTTTTCTCAAACAACTTATCAATTCCTTTTATAAAATCTTTTATACTTTTCATCTTTACAATCATATTCCTTCCCTTCATTGTATTAACCCTTATTTTGTACATATACGTCTTTCTTTCTTTAAAATTTTAGGAGGCACCTTCTTCTAACAGACCAAAATACACCCAAAATCTAGTGTGTGGCACTGATCTATGCACTAGCCTGATCAGATTTGATCATATTCTGGTTTTTTTTTTTTGTTTTGTTCTGTTTTTGTTTGTTTTTAACTTTTTCTTTTTTTTCTCTTTCTTTTTTCTTTCTTTCCCTTTCTTCTCGCCTGGTTTCAGGTCTTTTCTGATTTGTTTAGAGTATATTTTCTGGGGACGTTGTTAACCTGTTAGCATTTTGTTCTCTCATTCATCTATTCTCCTCTGGACAAAATGACAAGATGAAAACAATCACCTCAACAAAAAGAAAAAGAGGTAGTACGGTCTGCCAGGGACCTACTCAATACTGACATTAGTACGATGTCGGACCTAGAGTTCAGAATCATGACTTTAAAGATACTAGCTGGGCTTGAAAAAAGCATGGAAGTTATTAGAGAAACCCTTTCTGGAGAAATAAAAGAACTAAAATCTAACCGAATCGAAATCAAAAAGGCTATTAATGAGGTACAATAAAAAATGGAGGCTCTAACTGATAGGATAAAAGAGGCAGAAGAGAGAATCAATGATATAGAAGACCAAATGATGGAAAATAAAGAAACTGAGAAAAAGAGAGATAAACAACTACTGGATCACGAGGGCAGAATTCGAGAGATAAGCAATACGATACGATGAAACAACATTAGAATAATTGGGATCCCAGAAGAAGAAGAAAGAGAGAGAGGGGCAGAAGGTATATTGGAGCAAATTATAGCAGAGAACTTCCTTAATGTGGGGAAGGAAACAGGCATCAAAATCCAGGAGGCACAGAGAACCCCTCTCAAAATCAATAAAAATAGGTCAACACCCCGACATCTAATAGTAAAACTTACGAGTCTCAGAGACAAAGAGAAAATCTTGAAAGCAGCTCGGGAGAAGAGATATGTAACCTATAATGGTAGAAACATTAGATTGGCAACAGACCTATCCACAGAGCCCTGGCAGGCCAGAAAGGACTGGCATGATATCTTCAGAGCACTAAACGAGAAAAATATGCAGCCAAGAATACTATATCCAGCTAGGCTGTCATTGAAAATAGGAGAGATAAAAATCTTCCAGGACAAACAAAAACTAAAGGAATTTGCAAACACGAAACCAGCCCTACAACAAATATTGAAAGAGGTCCTCTAAGCAAAGAGAGAGCCTAAAAGCAGCATAGATCAGAAAGGAACACAGACAATATACAGTAACAGTCACCTTACAGGCAATACAATGGCACTAAATTCATATCTTTCAATAGTTACCCTGAATGCAAATGGGCTCAATGCCCCAATCAAAAGACACAGGCTATCAGATTGGATTAAAAAATAAGACCCATCAATATGCTGTCTGCAAGAGACTCATTTTACACCCAAAGACACCCCCAGATTGAAAGTGAGGGGGTGGAAAACCATTTACCATGCTAATGGACACCAAAAGAAAGCTGGGATGGCAATCCTTATATCAGACAAATTAGATTTTAAAACAAAGACTGTAATCAGAGATGAGGAAGGACACTATATCCTACTTAAAGGGTCTCTCCAACAAGAAGATCTAACAATTGTAAATATCTATGCCCCTAACAAGGGAGCAGCCAATTATATAAGGCAATCACATTGACAACAATACAATAATAGTGGGGGACTTTAACACCCCCCTGACTGAAATGGACAGATCATCTAAGCAAAAGATCAACAAGGAAATAAAGTCTTTAAATGACACACTGGACCAAATGGACTTCACAGACATATTCAGAACATTCCATCCCAAAGCAACGGAATACACATTCTTCTCTAGTGCCCATGGAACATTCTCCAGAATAGATCACATCTTAGGTCACAAATCAGGTCTCAACCGGTACCAAAAGATTGGGATTATTCCCTGCATATTTTCAGACCACAGTTCCTTGAAACTAGAACTCAATCACAAGAGGAAAGTCGGAAAGAACTCAAATACATGGAGGCTAAAGAGCATCCTACTAAAGAATGAATAAGTGAACCAGGAAATTAAAGAAGCATTTAAAAAATTCATGGAAACCAATGAAAATGAAAACACAACTGTTCAAAATTCTTGGGATACAGCAAAGGAAGTCCTAAGAGGAAAGTATATAGCAATACAAGCCTTTCTCAAGAAACAAGAAAGGTCTCAAATACACAGCCTAACCCTACACCTAAAGGAGCTGGAGAAAAAACAGCAAATAAAGCCTAAACCCAGCAGGAGAAGAGAAATAATAAAGATCAGGGCAGAAATCAATGAAATAGAAACCAAAAGATCAGTAGAACAGATCAACAAAACTAGGAGCTGGTTCTTTGAAAGAATTAACAAGATTGATAAACCCCTGGCCAGACTTATCAAAAAGAAAAGAGAAATGACCCAAATCAACAAAATCATGAATGAAAGAGGAGAGATCGCAACCAACACCAAAGAAATACAATTATAAGGAAATATTATGAGCAACTCTATGCCAGCAAATTAGATAACCTGGAAGAAATGGATGCATTCCTAGAGATGTATCAACTACCAAAATTGAACCAGGAAGAAATAGAAAACCTAAACAGACCTATAACCACTAAGGAAATTGAAGAAGTCATCAAAAATCTCCCAACAAACAAAAGCCCAGGGCCAGATGGCTTCCCAGGGGAATTCTACCAAACATTTCAAGAAGAATTAATACCTATTCTCCTGAAACTGTTCCAAAAAATAGAAATGGAAGGAAAACTTCCAAACTCATTTTTTGAGGCCACCATTACCTTGATCCCAAAACCAGACAAAGACCCTATCAAAAAGGAGGATTACAGATGAATATCCTTGATGAACATGGATGCAAAAATTCTCACCAAAATGCTATCCAATAGGATCCAACAGTAGATTAAAAGGATTATTCACCATGACCAAGTGGAATTTATCCCTGGGCTGCAAGGTTGGTTCAACATCGGCAAATCAATCAACATGATACAATATATTAACAAAAGAAAGAACAAGAATCATATGATCCTCTCAATAGATGCAGAAAAAGCATTTGACAAAGTACAGCATCCTTTCTTGATCAAAACTCTTCAGAGTATAGGGATAGAGGGTACATACCTCAATATCATAAAAGCCATCTATAAAAAATTTATAGCGAATATCATTCTCAATGGTGAAAAGCTGAGAGCTTTCCCCCTAAGGTCAGGAGTGCGGCAGAGATGTCCATTATCACCACTGCTATTCAACATAGTATTAGAAGTCCTAGCCACAGCAATCAGAAAACAGAAAGAAATCAAAGGCATCCAAATTGGCAAAGAGGAAGTCAAACTCTCACTCTTTGCAGATGATATGATACTTTATGTGGAAAACCCAAAAGACTCCACCCCAAAAATGCTAGAACTCATACAGGAATTCAGTAAAGTGGCAGGATATAAAATCAATGCACAGAAATCAGTGACATTCCTATACAGCAACAACAAGACAGAAGAGAGACAAATTAAGGAGTCGATCCCATTTACAATTGCACCCAAAACCATAAGATGCCTAGGAATAAATCTAACCAAAGAGGCAAAGGATCTGTACTCAGAAAACTATAAAATGCTCATGAAAGAAATACAGGAAAACACAAAGAAATGGAAAAACGTTCCATGCTCATGGATTGGAAAAACAAACATTGTGAAGATGTCAGTGCTACCTAGAGCAATCTACACATTCAATGCAATCGCCATCAAAATACCATCCACTTTTTTCAAAGAAATAGAACAAAGAATCCTAAAATTTGTATGGAACCAGAAGAGACCCCAAATAGCCAGAGGAATGTTGAAAAAGAAAAGCAAAGCCGGCGGCATCACAATTCCGGACTTCCAGCTCTATTACAAAGCGGTCATCATCAAGACAGTATGGTACTGGCACAAAAACAGACACATAGATCAATGGAACAGAATAGAGAGCCCAGAAATGGACCCTCAACTCTACGGTTAACTCATCTTTGACAAAGCAGGAAAGAATGTCCAACGGAAAAAAGACAAGTCTCTTCAACAAATGGTGTTGCGAAAATTGGACAGCCACATGCAGAAGAATGAAACCTGACCATTTCCTTACACCACACACAAAAATAGACTCCAAATGGTTGAAAGACCTAAACGTGAGACAGGAGTCCATCCAAATCCTAAAGGAGAACACAGGCAGCAACCTCTTCCACCTCAGCCACAGCACCTTCTTCCTAGAAACATCACCAAAGGCAAGGGAAGCAAGGGCAAAAATGAACGACTGGGATTTCATCAAGATAAAAAGCTTTTTGCACAGCAAAAGAAACAGTCCAGAGAACCAAAAGACAACCGACAGAATGGGAGAAAATATTTGCAAATGACATATCAGATAAAGGGCTAGTATCCAAAATCTGTAAAGAACTTACCAAACTCAACACCCAAAGAACAAATGATCCAATCAAGAAATGGGCAGAAGACATGAACAGACATTTTTCCAAAGAAGACATCCAAATGGCCAACAGACACATGAAAAAGTGCTCAACATCGCGTGGCATCAGGGAAATCCAAATCAAAACCTCAGTGAGATACCACCTCATACCAGTCAGAATGGCTAAAATTAACAAGTCAGGAAACGACAGATGTTGGCGGGGATGTGGAGAAAGGGGAACGCTCCTACACTGTTGGTGGGAATGCAAGCTGGTGCAACCACTCTGGAGGACGGTATGGAGGTTCCTCAAACAGTTGAAAATAGAGCTACCATACAATCCAGCAATTGCACTACTGGGTATTTACCACAAAGATGCAAATGTAGGCATCCAAAGAGGTACGTGCACCACAAGGTTTATAGCAGCAATGTCCACAATAGCCAAACTGTGGAAAGAACCAAGATGTCCATCGACAGATGAATGGATAAAGAAGATGTGATATATATACATATATATATATATATATATATATATATATATATATATATACAATGGAATATTATGCAGCCATCAAAAGGAATGAGATCTTGCCATTTGCAATGATGTGGATGGAACTGGAGGGTGTTATGCTGAGTGAAATAAGTCCAGAAAGACATGTATCATATGACCTCACTGATATGAGGAATTCTTAATCTCAGGAAACAAACTGAGGGTTGCTGGAGTGGGGGGTGGTGAGAGGGACGGGGTGGCTGAGTGATAGACATTGGGGAGGGTATGTGCTATGGTGAGTGCTGTGAATTGTGCAGACCTGTTGAATCACAGATCTGTATCTCTGAAACAAATAATGCAATATATGTTAAGAAAAATAAAAAAGAAGAAGATAGCAGGAGGGGAAGAATGAAGTGGAGTAAATTGGAGGGGGATACGAACCATGAGAGACGATGGACTCTGAAAAACAAACTGAGGGTTCTAGAGGGAAGGGGGGTGGGGGGATGGGTTAGCCTGGTTTTGGGTATTAAAAGAACACCTTCTGCGTGGAGCACTGGGTGTTATGCACAAACAATGAATCATGGAACACTACATCAAAAACTATTGATGTAATGTACGATGATTAACATAACAATAAAAAATATATTTCAAAGTAAAAACAAAACAAAACAAAAAAACAAACTGTATTTCTGTATACCAGCAACAAACAATTGGAGATGAAAATCTGGAGAACAATATACTTTACAATAGCATCAAAAATATGAAATATTTAGGCGTGCCTTGTTGGCTCAGTCAGAAGAGTGTGTGACTTTTGATCTTGGGGTTGTGAATTCTAGCCCCACATTGGGTGTAGAGATGACTTAAATTGAAAAACTTAAAAAATATGAAATATTTAGGGGTAAACCTAACAAAAGATGTGCAGGGTATGTTCATTGGATACTAAAAAATATTACTGAGGAAATTTTTGTAAAGATTTTATTTATTTATTTGAGAGAGAGAGAGAGAACTAGTGGGGGGAAGGACACAGGAGAAACAGACTCCCTGCTGAGCAGGGAGCCCGACATGGGGCTCGATCCCAGGACCCTGGGATCATGGCTTCAGCTGAAGGCAGACGCTTTAACAGACTGAGCCACCCAGGCACCCTGAAAGAAATGTTTTAAAAATATTTATTTATTTATTTATTTTAGAGAGAGAGCATGAGCATGAGGGGACAGAGGGAGGGGAGAGAGAATCTCAAGCAGACTCAGAGTTGAACCCTGACGCAGGGTTCGATCTCATGACCCTGAACTCATTACCCTGAGATTGTGACCTGAGCTGAAACCAAGAGTCGGATGCTTAACCCCCAGGCGCCCCAACTGAGAGAAATTTTAAAAGACCTAAGAAAATGGGAAGATATACCCTGTTCTTGGGTTGGAAAACTGAGTATTGTTAGGATGTCAATTATTCCCAAATTGATTTATAGATTCAGTGCATTCATAATCATAATCCCAACAGGATTCATTTGTAGAAACTGACAAGCAGATTCTAAAATTCTTTTTTTTTTAATATTTATTTGAGAGAGAGAGAAAGAGCATGGGGGGAGGGGCAGAGGGAAACTCAAGCAGACTCGGCAACGAGCAGGGCTCGATCTCACCACCCTGAGATCACGCACCAGCTAAACCGAGTCAGGCACTCAACTGAATGCACCACCCAAGATAGTGACCCCAGATTCTAAAAAAAGAGGTAGAATTGTCATACAACTTTGTAAAAGAACAAAGTTGCAGGAGTTATATTGTCTGACTTTAAAACTTCCTGAGTTTTCTCATGCAGGGCATATCAACCAATAGCACTAATTCCTAAAATACTATTACATAGGATTGTTGAGAGAATTGAAGTATTTACAATTGTTACACTAAAATGGTCTGTGTTACATAGTAAGCACACTATGGCATTAACTTTTATTAGTATTATTATCATAATATTCTAGTTTGCATTTCCCTGATTACTAGTGAGACAGACTTTTAAAAAAAATGGTTATTTTCCGCTTGAATTTTCTTTTCTATCAAATTCTTGTTGTAGTCTTTTGCCTATTTCTCTATTGCATTGCTTGTATTTTTCTTTGTTCTTTATATATACAGGAGAACAAAAGCTCCTATTTTTAAATTTACATAAATGTATCAATCCTTTCTTTTATCATTTATGTGGTGATAATTGGTATCCTTGTGTTGCTTCTGATCTTACAAAAGGAATTCTTTCAAATTGAGGATGATATTTACTGTAATTTTTGAGAATGCTCTTTATGAGTATGAAGAACTTCTATTTCCACATTGCTAAGAATTTTTAACATTACCAAATGTTGGATTTTGTCAAATTCTCTTCCTGTAACTAATGACATGATTGTTGATTTTCTCCTTTAATCTCTGAAGGTAATGGGTAGCAATGATTGTTTTTCTATTGTTAAAGCAAGTTGGCATTCCTGGGACAAACCCAACTTGGTCGTGATATATGTTTTATAAATAGCAGGATTATATGTATTGATAATTCATTTAGGATTTGGGTGATTATGTCCATGAGTGAATCTGATCTATAATTTTTCTGTCTTGAATTACTCTTGTTTGTTTTGGTATCAGAGTTACACTGGCCTCATAAAATGAGAAAGGAGGGTTCCTTCTTTTTCTATTCTCTAGATAGTTTTCTAAATTAGAATTATTTGTTTTTTAAACATTAGGAAAAATTCACCTATAAAACCATTCAAACCTAATGTTTCCTCTGTGGGAAAATGTTTGCATATTGATTCAATTTCTTAATGGTTGTCAAATTATTATGGTTTTCTATCTTTAATCAGTTTTGATATATTTTTCTAAGAACTTGTCCATTTCCTTTTCATTTTCAAGATGTTGTTTACAATATTCTTTTATAATCCATGTAATTTCTGTAGTATCTGTAATTGTTTTCTTTATTATTCTTAATATTATTTATGTTTGCCTTCTCACCTTTGTTTCTTTAAATACTATTGGCAGAAGTTTATCAATGCTTATAAATCTTTATAAATTAAAGTTTATAAATCTTTTCAAAGAACTTCTGGATTGTTGATCTTTTCTTTATCATAAATATTTTCTATTTTCTTTAGAGTTATTCTTTTGTTCTTTAACTTCTTTAACTTCTTGAGTGGGTCCTTGGCACATTTACTTTCACCTTTTCTTCTCTTGTATATAAGAATTTAACACATCTAGGGACACCTGGGTCAGTTTTGGCTCAGGTTCTGATCTTGGGATTGTGAGATCAAACCCCACATTGGGATCCTCACTCAGCAAGGAGTCTGCTTGAGATTCTCTTTCTCTCCCTCTCCCTCTGCCCCTCCCCGATGCATGTGTGTGCACACTCTCTCTCTCTCTAAAATAAATGGATAAATCTTACCAAAAAAAAGAAAATTTAACACTTCTCTAAGTTTTGATATGTGGTATTTTCATCATTTAAATTCAAAGTAATTTCTACACCCAACGTGGGGCTCTAACCCACAATCCTGAGATCAAGTGTTCTATGCTCAGGGCACCTGGGTGGCTCAGTTGGTTAAGCATCTGACTCCAGCTCAGGTCAAGATCTCAGGGTCCTGGGATCCAGCCCTGCATTGGGCTCCCTGCTCAGTGGGGACTCTGCTTGTCCCTCTTCCTCTGCCCCTCCCCCTACTCGTGCATGTGCGTGTGTGCTCTCTCTCTCCCTCTCAAATAAATAAATAAAATCTTTTAAAAAAAAGTTGCATGCTCTTCCAACTGAGCTAGCCCGGTGCACCATGCTATTAATCCTTTAAAAAATTTTTTTTCAAAGATTTTACTTATTTATGAGAGACAGATCACAAGCAAGGGGGAGGGGTAGAGGAAGAAGCAGACTCCTCATTGAGCAGGGAGCCCAGTGCAGGGCTCTATCCCAGGACCCTGGGTTATGACCTGAGCCAAAGGCAGACGCTTAACCGACTGAGCCACTCCTTTTAAAATTTGTTGAGAATTGCTTTATCGCCTAGTGAATGTGATCACTTTCACAAATATTTCACTGTGCTTGAAAAAAAGTGATTTTGGAAACCAATACTATACATATGACTATTGGATCAAGCTTCCTAGTTTTGTTGTTTAAATCTGTTTCTTTATGATGTTTTCCTCTTCTTTGATTTATCCATCATTGAGAATAATGTTATAAAATCTTCTACTATGATGATGATGATTTGTCTATTTTCCCCTAAATTTCTCTCCAAGTTTAAAAGCTTGTTATTTTTATTGTTATTTTGAGCCTATGGTATTAGGTGCATACACATTTAGAATTGTGACATCATTCTAGGGAATTAAACCCGATACATACTGTGATATGTAAGGTCCAGTAGCACTTTTTGCCTTAAAGCTTAATTGGTCTGATACTAGCTTTCTTTTGATTACTAGTTGCCTTCTATATCTTTACCTACTCTTTTCCTTCAACTTTCTGTATCCTTATGTCAGAAATGTCTCTTGTAAGCCACCATATATCTTAACTTTTAAAAATCTTTTTAAACCTTTTTTCTTTAACTAGAGCATTTAGTCTGTTTATTTTTATTTGTATTTACTCTTACTATTTTATTTTGTAGTTTCTATGTATCTTATCTTTTCTATATTTATTTGTAGTTACTTTCTTGCCTTATTTTGGATTTTTTTTTAGATTTTTACAAAACTCTACTGATTTGGATGTGAAATATCCTTCTTTTAGTGGTAGCGCCAGAAATTTTAATATGTATACTTGTCAACATCCAGGTTAATATCCTGATCATCTTCTTGAATGGCACAAGCATCCTAGAACATTTAAACTGTTATAACCCCCCTTTTGATATACTTGGTATTGTTTTCATATATATTGTCTCCATTTTTTTTAAAGATTTTATTTATTTATTTGACAGAGAGACACAGCGAGAGAGGGAACACAAGCAGGGGCAGAGGGAGGGGGAGAAGCAGGCTCCCCACAGAGCAGAGAGCCTGACGCAGGACTTGATCCCAGGGCCCTGAGATCCTGACCTGAGCCAAAGGCAGATGCTTAACGACTGAGCCACCCAGACGCCCTATATTGTCTCCATTTTTTAAACCCTTGAAACATTATTAATTATTTATATTGTGGCTATTTGTTTGGAATTACCCAAATACTTACAATTTCTTTGCTTATCATTCCTCCTTGAATCTCAGACCTTCCATGTATGATCATTTCACTCTGCTTGAAATATATCCTTTAAAATTTTCTTTAGTGAGAATCTTTTGGAAGCAAAGGCATTATCCCTTTTTTATTTTTTACTTCTTACTTTGAAATAACTTTAAAAATTTTTTATTTTGAAGTAATTTTTGATTTATTTTATTTTATTTTTTAAAAATTTTATTTATTTATTTGAGAGAAAGAATGAGAGCTAGAGAGCACAAGAGGGAAGAGGGTCAGAGGGAGAAGCAGACTCCCTGCTGAGCAGGGAGCCCGATGCGGGACTTGATCCCTGGACTCCAGGGTCATGACCTGAGCCAAAGGCAGTCGCTTAACCAACTGAGCCACCCAGGTGCCCAGTAATTTTTGATTTATGTAAGAATTGCAAAGATCCTACAGAAAGCTCCTCCATGCCTTTCATCCAGCTTTTGGGAAAAACACAGAGAGGATGTGCCCCTCTTATTGCTTCATATCGGAGGCTACATGACATTAATATGATATATTTCTGGTGATGTTAACCTCAATGGCTTAGTTAAGGGGACTTCTCTACTGTAAAGTTACTATTGTTCCATTCTATACTGTACTGTTAGAAGCGAGTCACCCCCTCCAACCTGCACTCAAGGGGAAGGTGAATCTCTACCTCCCAGAGGGAAGAGTATTCAAGAAATTACAAACATGCTGAAACCACCAGCACTCATGCAATGAATTATCCTCCAAAGGAGGAGGGGATAGTGGCAAGGTTTGTGGAGTGGAAGAGGTTATGAGAGTTTCCCTGCAAACCGTAAATTGTACTGGAATTTGAGCTAGTACTTGTCACTTTCATATGGCAACCTTCCTTGGCTCCCTATCACCCATGGAAAAGAGCCCATGCTTCTCAGCGAGTTATGACGTTTACCTGATGAACCCTTTTTCTTGCCCTCCTTGTTCTCTGCCTTCCTGAATTACCTGCAACGCCTCAGATATGCTGTATTTTCTCATATCTACATGCATCTGCGTATACAGTTCCATTCCAACTACAAAGCTCTTTTCTTACTTTGTCTCTCTGAGGCCATCGGCAATTACAATTTCATTCCTACCTGTCAATAATAGGCCATTCCACCATTCTATATGGGCAGCTAGACAGCTGTTGTTATGTGATAGCACACGTGGTAAGATCAGTGAATCCTGAGAAGATAAACCCATTACCTTCCTTCTTTTGGTGTAGACTGATCTTCTTGGTTAGAAGTAATATTTGGGAGTACCATGACGGTGTAGTGTTCCATAAGTCCATGGATGGGGTGCTAGAAAGATAGCAAACAGAGAAAAAAAATCCAAATTCAGAATAAGTATCCTTGTGAGGATGCATTCTTGCCCCTTTCATAACTGAAGAGATCCAATGGTATACAATCAACCTCCCAAATGCGACAACTGATTCCCCTGAGAAGCCCCACACAGGGGCTGATGATTGTTGCTGCTGGTAAGTTGGGCACTCAGAAATAGCAATTAGCCCATGCTACACAAGTCTGGCTTTGGTGAAGGGAAGTCCATGTTGATGAGGCTTTGCACAGCTTCTGTCTTGACACAACTACCACTTTATTCATGAGCACGCACTGAATGATTGGAGGTTGACTGGTATCCACAAAGTGAGTCATCTTGCCAAACTAATTATTACAAAACTTCTCCATAGTGGAGGGCTTTTTTGAATGTTTACTTGGGCCCAAATGCTTGCATACTCTTGGCCCATTCTGAGAGGTCTGTCCTTGAACCTCTTCCCTAAAGCTTTTTGTCAACAGTCAGCAATCTCTGCATCATGGTCATTCCAAGTCACTGATCATCCATTTAAGACACAAGCCTTTGTCCAGGAATTGATGTAGGTTCTTAATTCAGGCTAATCTCTCCTAGGTACTGTGGACAAGGAGATGTATTACCTAATGTTCTACACACTGGGAAGATTTTTCTGCTTTGCTGTCCTTTAGGACAACCAAGAGGGGCTATACCACAAGTGCCATCAATAAACCAGACTCAAAATAGTTCATCCTCAGTCAGCTGGATTTAGGGAATTCCCATGATGACACAGTAGTGTCCACAGTCAAGGAGAAGCCAGAATGTAGCATAAGTACACATACAGCAAATATGATCCATCTACTCTTGAAACAATTAGCTTTCAGGACCTGTTCGGGCATAGTCCTTCTTATACATACTAATTCCCTTTTTTGAGGTAGTACCTCTGGGCAGCACAGTATAATAGTTAACTGGACCAGCTAACACCTGCTCCATGTAACGCAGCTTAGGTTACACGGTATCTCGGTGTTCAATGACCAGGTGTTCAAACTCAACACAAGCCCACTGGCAAGCCAAAAGCTCTTTCTCAAAAAAATACTTACCTGCTCAAAGAACCTGGCACATTCCTTATGTGTTTGCTCATTACACGTTGCTGGGGCACCATAGTACCTCCTGATCTGTTCCAGACACATTGATGAAGAAAGGCTGGGGGGATAGGGATGTCACTAGCCTCACATATGTTAACCTTATCTAAGTTTAGCTAGAGACCTCCCTGCAGGCCAGGATTATTTTAGCATACAAGGCCCTTCATGATTTGGCATTGCCTGCCTCTAGAAATTCATCTCCTGCACTCTGTTACATTCATCTTTCCTCCAACCATATGGAACTACTTGAGGATTTAAAAATGGATTTTAGAAGGACTATTAAAATTCCTTGCAGAAAAAAAATGTTTTAAATTATCTGCCAGTATCTATAAATTCTTGATTAAGTAAAAAGAACTTTTGAGCAAAGTGCCAGTAATTTTGCTTACTCTCTTTTAAAAGAAATTTTTGTTGCGAATATAGCAAACGTGCAGATATACTATACATATAAACAATATAAAATCTGTATAATTTGCAGAATAATAATACAATGAACACTACATCTCTTTCCCTCTCTCTCTCTCACACACACATCCCTAAAACATGTTCAGGTTAATAAATAGAATATTACTGGTCCTTTTAATGTTTTTCCTTGATTTCCCCCTCCCCAACTTCCAAGTAACTGCTATCCTGTGTTTATAATTTCCTTACTTTATGGTTTTCCATCTATGTATTTCTAAACTAAACAATACATTGTTTTGGAAAATAGTAACAGGTAGAAACCTAGTTGTGTAAAGAAAGGCCACTGTTGAGATGCATGGCAGAAATATGTCAGAGGGAGTGTGTTGCTCTGTATTTTCAGATTCTATGCTTATGAACCACCCCTAGTGCTCATGAATAGATCAAAGCAGGCCACTTATGTGGAATGAAGTAAGTGTCTTCATCTGACTCAGGCAGCTGGGCAGAGACAAGAACAGAAATTTATTAGCAGATGGTTAAGTCAAGGTTACGTTGGAATCAGGGCCAGACTCATTCTGTCCTCAAGTTAAAGAAGTGGAACAATGGCCACAGGGACATTGGAAATTATAACCTTCAATATGTTTATCTTTTGGGTGCACTGGATAGTTTGCCCTCACATCCTGTGTAGCTGTGATCCTAGAACCTCTTTTTTATGGTACCTCTCTGGATTCCCTTTATCCCTCTCTTCTATGGAATCTTCTTTTTTTCTCATATCTTTCCTGGTTCTTAGCTAAGTCTTTTTTTTTTCCTTGAGAGCTTCTTAAGGAAAGAATGCATAGGAAGCAAATTTGGGGGGATTTTGTAAGTCTGGAAACACTTTTAATCTATCTTCATACATAATTGATAAATGAACTGGGTATAAAATAAAATATAAGAAAGTAATTTTCTCTCAGAATCTTGAAGGCAATGCTCTGTAGAATGGCTAAAATAAAAAACACAAGAAACAACAAGTGTTGGTGAGGATGTGGAGAAAGGGGAACCCTCTTGCACTACTGGTGAGAATGCAAATTGGTAGAGCTACTGTGGAAAACAGTATAGAGGTTCCTCAAGAAATTGAAAATAGAACTACCCTATGATCCAGGAATCACAGTACTTTACCAAAAAAAAAAAAAATGCAGAAACACTAATTCAAAGGGATACATGCACCTGTATGTTTATGGCAGCATTATTTACAATGGCCAAACTATGGAAGCAGCCCAAGTGTCCATCAACTAATGAATAGTTAAAGAAGATGTGAGGTGTGTGTGTTTGTGTAAAATAGAATATTATTCCATTCCACAAAAAGAATAAAATCTTACCATTTGCAACAGCATGGATAGATCTAGAGAGTATAATGCTAAATAAAATAAGTCAGTCAGAGAAAGATAAATACCATGTGATTTCACTCATATGTGGAATTTAAGAAACAACACAAATGAGCAAAGGGGAAAAAAAGAGACAAAGCAAGAAACAGACTCTTAACTCTAGAGAACAAACTGATGGTTATCAGAGGGAAGATAGATGGGAGGATGGGGGAAATAGGGGATGGGATTAAAGAGTACACTTATCATGATGAAAAAAATAAATAAAAACACATCTTAATGCAAATTTAAAAAATTCAACCAGACTGCAAAGGAAACCCAAAATAGAATACAAATTATAAAAAATGAATCTAAATGTACTATGAATGAGTAACACAAGCACACTGCAGGAGTGGAGCAGAAAAGAACTAACATAAGTAAACTTTGGAAAAGAAAACATCAGATTCAAAATTCTACCCCCTTTCTTTTTAAAACTCAAGAGTCTTAGTTTCCTGTCTCTAGAAGCTTGTAGAATTTTCTCTTTGATCCCATTGTTCTGAAATTTCACAGTGATATGTCTTAGTATGAGTCTTGTTAATAGATTTTGCCAGACTCCATACCCCTCCTCACCTTACGCCATTGGCAACTGCTCCTCACCTCCTACCGATGACAGAAAATTTCAGGTTTCCAAATTTCTGAAATTCACCCAGTGGGGCTTTTAATTGAAAAATTTGTTCTTCAGTTCTGAGAAATTATCTCAAATTATTTTAATTTCTGATTTCTATCTCTCCATTTTCTCTTTTTCTAGACTTCCTATTATTTAGGTTTGGGACCCCCTGGACAGATCCTTTTATTTTCTCACCTTTTCTCTTTACTTTTCTATCACTTTGTCTTTTTTCTCTACTTTTTGGGAAATTTTCAAAACTTATTTTTCCAATATTTTATTGAATTTTTCATTTTCACTAACATGTTTTCAATTTCTAAGGGCTGTTTTTGATTCCCCTACTGTTTCTTTTAAAAGCATCCCCTTCGGGATGCCTGGGTGGCTCAGTTGTTAAGTGTCTGCCTTTGGCTGAGGTCATGATCCCAGGGTCTGGGATCGAGTCCTGCATCGGGCTCACTGCTCAACGGGGAGTCTGCTTCTCCCTCTGCCTGCCGCTCCCCCTGCTTGTGCATTTGTGCTCTCTCTCTCTCTCTCAAATAAATAATAAAATCTTAAAAAAAAAAGCATGCCCTTCTTGTTTTATGAATGTAACACTATCTTATCTCTCGAGGATGTTAATGTTAGTCCCCTCACCCAACCTGCCCACTCCCACCCAGGTTTTTTTCTCCTTGCCCCCTGATTCTCTAAGTTGGGCTCTGTTTTTCCTGTTTGCCTTTTGTATCTATCTGTCTTGCCTCTTTAGCTGTCTCTTCATAAATAAGTGTGGAGTACTAAAGATTTTTTTTAATTAAAAAAATTTTTTTTCAGATTTTATTTATTCATTTGAGAGAGAGAGAGAGACAGAGGGAGTACAAGCAGGGGGAGAGGCAGAGGGAGAGGTGGAAGCAGGCTCCCTGCTGAGCAGAGAGCCCAATGTGGGACCCGATTCCAGGACTCCAGGATCATGACCTGAGTTGAAGGCAGATGCTTAACTGACTGAGCCACCCAGGTGTCCCTAAAGATTTTTTTTTTTTAATTTATTGGAGAGAGAGAGAAAGTGAGCAGGAGGGAGGGGGAGATAGAATCTGAAGCGCACTCTGCACTGAGCACAGAGTCCAATGTGGGGCTCCATCCCACAACTTCGGGATCATGAACTGAGCCAAAACCAAGAGTCAGACAGATGCTCAACCAACTGAGTCACCCACGCACTCCAAGTGTGGAGTACTAAAAAGGTGATTGCAAAATCTGACCATGTGGTTGGGGCCCACAGACCTTCAGCTTCATAGAGACATTCTCAGTGGGCTGTTGGGGAGAGAAGGCTCCCTATATCTTTATGGAGCTCCATTTATCTTTCCTCTTGAGCTGCTCAGACTCCCTGGAGAGGGATATTCAAATTCCCTTTCTGTAGGGTAAAGGTCTGGCTACTGGCATTTCGATAGCCAATGGGTGGAGGCAGAAAGGGCCTGGTGTTCTTTGCATTGTCTCTCTTTAAAAAACAAAAACAAAGTAAAAAACTTTTTATTTTGAATTTCAAATTTACATAAAAGTTGTCAGAATACTACTGAAAATTTCCATATACATTTTATCCAGATTTACAAATGATTAGTATTTTGCCACATTTAACATTTTGTTACCCCCCCACATACACATACGTTATTATTTTTCTGAACCATCTGAGAATAGTCATGCCCATTAACCTCCTAATACTTCAGTGTGTATTTCCCAAGAACAAAAATATTCTCTCATAGTATCTTTGAATCCTCCTGTTTTTTAATGTGTTGCCTATACCTTCAAATGTACCTGGCCTCCCTCAATCTAGAGAGTTTCTGTTTTATTCTCTCTAGAGGATAAACCTGAATTTCTCTTATCAGTAAGTGAGGAACAGGTGCCCAGTGGTATGGAGTTGGGGAGGGGGGTCTAGGTATTTCACTGTTTCACAAACACATTTTACCAGCTTTCCTTATTTCAGCCATGCCCTTATCCCTCAAATTCCAGAGGTATCTGGTGCTGCCAATTTTTCAGGATTCTTAGACATAATTTGAACTGCTCCTGACCGCCCCCACTGCAGGCTTGGGAGTCCAGCTTCCCGAGGCCTTTCTAGTCAGTATCATGGTCACCTGCACTCTAGCTGCCACAGTTTTGGTCTCCTTTCCCATCCCTTCCTCCAATCATTGCTACATCTTTTCAAAAAGCATCCTTCTACTCTCATTTTAGTCAAATTTTAGGAGGGACCAAGACTGAGGATCTCTATGAGGAAACAGTAATGTTCAGGAAGAGGGCTTCATCAGTCCTTTGGCATGTTGGAAGGCAGTTCAGACCAAGGCAAAATGATACTGGCAGAAAGAGGGTAATTACTGTATTTTCTTGACAATATAATGTACCTTTTAGGAAGATTTGTTAATTCAACATGGTGGTTTTTCTTTCTTTCTTTTTCTTTCTTTCTTTCTTTCTTTCTTTCTTTCTTTCTTTCTTTCTTTCTTTCTTTTTCTTTCTTTCTTTCTTTCTCTTTCTTTCTTTCTTTCTTTCTTTCTTTCTTTCTTTCTTTCTTTCTTTCTTTCTTTCTTTTCCTTCCTTCCTTCCTTCCTACCTTCCTTCTTTTCTTTCTTTCTTTCTTTCTTTCTTTCTTTCTTTCTTTCTTTCTTTCCTTCTTTCCTTCTTTCCTTCCTTCTTTTTTTTTCCTTTTTCCTCAAAAATCTTAAATCTTTAGGGCACCTGGGTCACTCAGTGGGTTAAGCATCTGCCTTTGGCTCAGGTCATGATCCCAGCGTCCTGGGATGGAGACCTGCCTCAGGCTCCCTACTTGGCAGGTAGTCTGCTTCTCCCTTTCCCTCTGCTCCTATCTCCACTCATGCTCTTTCTCTGTCTCAAATAAATAAATAAATTCTTTTAAAAAAACTTAAAAAAAAAGCTTAAAGCTTTAAGTAAATGGTACATCTTTAAGTTGGTAAACCTAGGACATATGGCATTCTTTTCATAGTGATTTCCAGTATTAGTAACTTCCCTGAAAGAACATTATATCTGAACAAAATGGGTAAATTCCATTTCTTACTTTAAAGAGGGAAATTTTATAAAAAAAAGAATGCTTAAGTAGATGGCTCATGGTCACAAAGCATGATCCATGATGTAGATCCAGGTCATAAAACTGGTCAGGTATAAAACCCCAGAAAACCCTAACAGTCAGCCTGGCACTCTCTGACAAATGACACTTACCCATGAACCTAGGAAATGTTTTCTTAGGCAGAATCAGGCATGAATTTTATTTTTATTTATTTTATTTTATTTTATTTTTTAAAGATTTTATTTATTTGTTTGACAGAGAGACACAGTGAGAGAGGGAACACAGCAGGGGGATTGGGAAAGGGAGAAGCAGGCTTCCTGTGGAGCAGGGAGCCCAATGCGGGGCTCAATCCCAGGACCCTGGGATCATGACCTGAACCGAAGGCAGATGCTTAATGACTGAGCCACCCAGGTGCCCCTTATTTTTTTTTCTTTTTTAAGATTGATTTACTTATTATTTTAGAGAGAGAGAGAGAGAGGAGGAGCAGAGGGAGAGAGAATCTCAAGCAGACTCCCTGCTGAGTGTGGAGCTAGATGCAGGGCTTGATCTCACGACCCTGAGATTATGACCTGAGCCAAAATCAAGAGTCAGTCACTTAACCGACTGAGCCACCTAGGTGCCGAAGGCATGCACTTTTAAATTTATTTTAAATCATAAGAAAAAAGCCTCAGAAATGTAGAGAATTCAACTATTAACTATTCATCTATTACCCACTATCCAGAATTAATAATTTTTTTAAATTTAATAGGCAGACCTTAACAAGATGTTTTTAACAGGGAAAATTTATCAAAATCATAATACTGAGTAACAGAAGCGAGTCCTAGAAAATACTCTATAATCTTATAGATTGATTAGACTATTCTGATTTTGGCTTTCTTTTAGATTGTTGGTATAGGAATTTAGATTTATTCCTTTCAAATTATTTTTTAACTGTAAAATGTAACAAATCCAGGAAAGAGCTTACTTTCAAGGACAATAATAATAATATAAATACTTGTGTTCTGTCACCCTGGCTAAAACATAGAACAGTACTCCCCTGCCCTCTCCCTTGCCTGCAAGGCCCCCCTCAAGTCCTTCTCTAATTATATCCCTTCCTTCCCCACTAGTCTCCTGACTTCTGTGATCATCACTCCTTTGCTTTTCTTCATATATATTCTTTTATGTTGATTTCTAATCTCTCTGTGGGAGAGTAGATTGCATGTACCATGCCTCTTACTTGTAGGTTTTTGTCCACATAACAAAGATGCTTTCTTACCTAACCATAGTGCATTTATGGAGTTCTGGAAATTTAACCTCGATTCGATATTTTAATCTGCAATCTAGTTCCAATTTTGTTAATATGTTCTTTAGGGCATTTTTTCCTCTAGGCTAGGATCCAATCCAGTTCAGTATCACAGAGCGTAGGTCTTATTAGGCTCTAATCATGTAAATGTCTCAGCCTTCATTTGTCCTTCATGACACTGACAATTTTTAAGGATATAGACAAATTATCATACAGAACAGTCCACACTTTCTGTCCTGTTTTTTTAGGATTAGGTTTCAGTCACTTCTCCCTAGCCAGAATACCACAAAAGTGATGGATCCTACTCAGGGGATCATCTCTGGATCTATGTGACTTCTACTTGCCCCTCAGTGATTAATTTTTAAAAAACAACTTTGTTGAGACATAATTCACATACTGTAAAATTCACCCATTTAAAGTGTACAATTCATTGGTTTTTACTATATCCGCAGGGTTGTGCAATTACCACCACAATCTAATTTTAGAACATTTTCATTCCCCCTAAAAAAAATCCTACCCATTAGCTGTGATTCCCCATCTCCTTTCCTCCCCCACCACCTGCCTCCGTTTTATCATCAGCCCTAAATAGCTACTAATCTACTTTCTGTCTCTATTGATTTGCTTATTCTTGACATTTCATATAAATGGAATCATACAATATGTCACCTTTTGTGACTGGCTTCTTTCACTTAGCATAATGTTTTCAAGGTTCATTCATGCCATAGCATGTATCAGTATTTGATTTCTTTTTATGGCTGAATAATATGCCATTGTATGTATATATCACATTTTATTTATTCATTCATAAGTTGATGGACATTTGGATTGTTTCCACTTTTTGACTCTTATGAATAATGCTTCTAAGAACATGTGTGTACAAGTTTTTATGTGGACACATGTTTTCATTTCTCTTGGGTGTATATATATATATATATAAATATATATATATATACACCTAAGAGTGAAATTACTGAGTTGTATGGTAACTCTATGTTTAAATATTTTAGGAATTGCCAAAATGTTTTTCAAAGTGGCTGTACCATTTTACACTCTCACCAGCAACCTATGAGGGTAATTTCTCCATTTCCCCACCAAAACTTGTTATTATCCATTTTTAAAATTATAACCATCCTAGTGGGTGTAAAGCAGAATCTTATTGTGGTTTAGATTTCCCTGATGAGTAATGATGTTGAGCGTCTTTTCCTGTACTTAAGGGCCATTTGTATGTCTTCCTTGGAGAAATGTCTATTTGAATCCTTTGCCCATTTTAAAATTGGGTGCCTTTCCATTATTGAGTTATAAGACTTTTTTATGTATTCTAGATACAAGTCCATTATCAGATAATATGATTAGCAAATATTTCCCCCCATTTTGTGGATTGTCTCTTCACTTTCTCCCCCCGCCCAGCTTTATTGAGATATAAGTGACATATAACACTGTGTAAGTTTAAGGTGTACAATATAGTTTGATACATGTATATATTGTGGAATGATTACCTTAATAAGATTAGTTAACCTAGCCATTACCTCATGTAGTTATTGTGTGTGTGTGTGTGTGTGTGTGTGTGTGTAGAACATTTAAGATCTCTTTTAGCAACTTTCAAGTAGTCTTTTCACTTTCTTTATGGTATCGTTTGTAGCACAAAAGTTTTTATTCTCATGTAATCTAAATTTTCATTTTTTTCTTTGCTTGTGCCTTTGATGTTGTCTCGAAAGAAACCATTGCTGAACCCAAGGTTGTGAAGATTTACTCCTATGTTTCATTCTAAGAGTTTTATAGTTTCAGCTTTTACATTTAGGTCTTCAGTCATTTCGAGTTCTTTGAGTTATTGAGTTATAGAGTATGTAGTGTGAAATAGCGGTCCAGCTTCATTCTTTTGCATGTGGATATGCAGTTTTCCCAACAACACTTGTTGAAAAGACTATTCTTTCTCCATTAAATTATTTTGCCATCTTCATCCAGCCTCAATCGACCATCAATGTCAGGGCTTATTTCTGGATTCTCAGTTATATTTAATAGATCTATATGCCTACCTGCATACCAGTACTATACCATCTTGACTACTGAAGTTTTGTAATACATTCTGAAGTTGGAAATTAGGAGTCTTCCAGCCTTATTCTTCTTTTTGAAGATGATTTTGGCCTTCCTGGGTCTCTTGATTTCCATGTGAATTTTAGGATCCGTTTGCCAATTTCTGCAAAAAAGCCAGCTGGGATTTTTGAGAGGGATTGAGTTGGATCTGTAGAGCAATTTGGGAGGTATTGCCACCTTAACAGTAGTAAGTCTTTCCATCTGTGAAAGTGGGAAGTCTTTTCATTTACTGAGATTTTTATTAAATTTCTTTCAACAGTACTTCAGGGTGCTTGGGTAGCTCAGTCAGTTAAGTGTCCAGCTTGGTTTTGGCTCAGGTCGTGATCTCAGGGACATGAACTCAAGCCCCACATTGGGCCCCACACTCAGCATGGAGTCGCCTTGTTTTTCTCCCTCTGCTCATCCCCCAGCTTGCGTGCTCTCTCTAAAATAAGATCTCTCTCTCTCTAAAATAAATAAATAAATAATCTTTTTTGATGCTGTTGTAAATGTAATTGCTTTCTTAATTTCATGTTTGCCATGTTCATTGTTGATGTATAAAAATACAATTAATTTTTATATTTTGATCTTGTATCCTGCAAACTTGCTGAACTCACTTATTGCTCTAATAGTTTCTGATTCCTTAGGATTTTCTATATGCAAGATCATGTCTTTTTTTTTTTTTTTACCTCTTCTGTAATCTGGATGCCTTTTATTTCTTTCTTGTCTGATTGCCCCGGTTAGAACTTCCAGTACGATGTTAAATAAATGTGGGGGGGTCACCTGAGTGGCTCAACCAGTTAAGCATCTGCCTTTGGCTCAGGTCATGGTCCCAGGATCCTGGGATGAGCCCTGCATTGGGCTCCCTGCTCAGTGGGGAGTCTGCTTCTCCCTCTCCCTCTTCCTCTCTCTTTCTCTCAAATAAATAAATAAAATCTAAAAAAAAATAAATGTGGTGAAAGCAGACATCCTTGTCTTGTTCCTGGTCTCAAGGGGGAGGGAAAGAGTTTGTAAAGGATTGATATAATTCTTTACATGTTTGGTAGAATTCACCAATGTAGTCATCTGGGCCTGGGTTTTTCTTTGTGGGAAGTTTTTTTTTTTTTTTTTTTTAAATTTAGAAATTTATTCTGTTTAATCCACAAGTTTTATATAGCTTTAGTTTTTAAAAAAAACAAACAAAAAACAAAAACAGTGAAAACAAAGACACTATTTCAAAGTCTGGGCCCTTCCAGCCTTCCAAATACGAGAGCTCTGAAGGTTGTATATACCAATTGGAAGAACAAGACAAAATTATGAATGGAGCCATGACATTTCATAAAACAAACTTTTATATAACTGAAGGATCCTTCCTGGGACTAGTTAATTGCCTTTACAAAAAAAACCACAACAGAATAGAATGAAATTCCAGTGTTCCAAATCAACTTGTTACACATCAATATAAACCCAAAGTGTCCTGGCAAACAACATGCTTTCATTTTCCATCTCGTCCTAGAGCTCGAATCTTGATTCATTTCAGCAGAGACTCCACAGGCAACAGGAAAGATTGTGGCATTAAAATATTCACTTATACTTTTGTGGGAGTTCAACAGTGGTCTTATTTCTGGGCAAGCTAGCAACCATACAAGGTTGGAAGCATCATAACTTAAATGGGTGCTAAGACTCAAATGAGAAAAAATTTTTAAAAAAATGAAAAGAAAGAAAACCTCTGGGAATAGCCAAGGCCTTTAAAGAAACCATAAGAATGCCAACAATATTGAAACCCCCTTTTTTAAAAAGGGGACTTTTTTTGGCTTAAAATATTTCAGTCTAAATGAATTTATGTCAGCTGTCAATGAAATAATGTCACTAATACACTGTGGACACCTTTTGCAATGTAAATCCATGCCCCCCTTTTTTTTTACATGGTGAACTTCAACCTAGCAATTATTACAACAAATGTTATAGTCTAAAGCTCAAACACATTTTAGCAATTTTGAAATTGAATTGCGTACAAACCAAATAAAATGTACATTGTGACACACATTCCCGCCTAAGACTGTGGGGACACTTGAGCTTTCCGCATCGACCTCAGCGCCTTTTCGCGCAGGTGCTTTTCTAAGTCGTCGAGGTTGTCTTCGGGCTCGCTTTCGGTCTCCTTCTTAGGCTCGGGCTCTGTTTCCGGTTCCTCCTGTGCCGATGTGGTCGTGGGGGCAGCGGGGGCCGCAGGGGCGACGGCTGCTGCGGCGGCTGCCGCCACGGCCTTTTCCTTCTTGTGTTTTTTGTGCTTCTTGTGCTTCTTATCCTTTTTGTGTTTCTTGTCCTTCTTTTTCTTCTTTTTCTTTCCACCTCCTTCTGGGTCTGAGTTCCTCGCTGGAGATGGACTTGGGGTTGGGCTTTTAGCCTTTTTGACCAGTATGGCTGGTGACCAGTTGGTAGAGGGGGACTGGGACTGGACAGGAGATTGAGGTGCTGGGGGTTTTTTAGCTGCTGGCTCAGGAGATCCTGAGACAGATCGGGAGGACGAGACCCTCCTTATAGACTGAGGGCTTAGTGAGGCAGCCTTTTTTGACTTTTTGGGTTCCCGAGTCCTGGAGACTCTCCTAATGGGCCTAGTACTTGGAGAAGGGGACTGCCTTCTTTGGGGTGATGATGATGCTCCTCTTCGAACAGGTGGAGGACTTGAGGAGGTTTGAGGAGCTCGAGGCCGTGGTGAGGGAGAATGCCTTTTGTTTGGTTGTGGTTACTGGGGCTCCTGGGTAGACCGGCTAGGGGAAGACCCTTTCCTATGCTTTGATGATAATGAAGGCGAATGTCTTTTGGTGACTGGGGAGCTTCTTTGTTTGGAAGGTGGAGAATGGGAGACCTGACGCTTTGGTGGTGGAGATGGTGAGGCCCTTCGTTTAGGAGGGGGAGGGGGAGAAGCTGTTCTTCTCTTTGGAGGTGGAGAAGGAGAGTATCTCCTCTGTATTGGAGGAGAATATCTTCTTGGGGAAGGTGAGCACCGGCAGGGGGGAGGAGAAGGAGTCCTTAGTCGTGGTGGCGGAGTGGGGGACCTGCGCCTGCGAGGAGGAGGGGCAGGAGAAGGAGAACGTCGCCTTCTGGTAGATGGTGGGGAGGGACTCCTCCTCCGTCTACCACTTTTAGTCACTGGCGATTCCCATCGCTTCCGCATTTGTATCCGAAGGGAAGTCTCTTTCTGGCGCTTTGGAGGTGATGGAGAGGCACTCCGGAAAGGGGAATGTCTCCGATGCCTGCCTACCTCACCATTCTTCACATGGGACCTCTTGGGTCGCTCATCTTCTGAGGAAGAAGAGGAGCCAGAATCAGATGAGGACTGCTGGTTCTGTCGTCTGTACTGACGTCTCTGCTGCACAGAATCTGCCGCAGCCATTTTGCCACCTTTATCTTCTTCCGATTCAGATAACTCTACTTTTCTAGGCTTAGGTGCTGGTGAAGGGGACTCTCTTTTCTCAGTACCTTTATGTTTTGTCACTTTACCTGAAGTTCTCCCTGGAGAGACAGAAACATGACTTTTTCTCGTACAGTTTGACTGCTGGGGTGTTGGGGAATGACGAGTTTTTGGCGGTGGAGTTGCTGGAGGCGATGGCCTATGCCTTCGCCTGGGAGGACTTGCTTAAGGAGATAACCTACGAGTTTTTCGAGGGGGCTGGATGTCCTCTTAGGAGGCTTCTTTGGCGGTGACCGGGAACGGGACGAAGAGGATGATGAGCTACTTCCAGACAAGGATGCTGATGAACGAACGCCTTCTTCATCTCACTGGAGATCTACTCCTTCTATGCCTGGGTGGAGGCGGCATTCGTCTTGGTGGGGTTCTTCTTCGAGGAGATGGCCGCCTTCTTGGACTTGGCCTCCTTCTAGGTGAGTATGATCTTGATCAGGATCTATGACGCCGTCTAGGTCGAGTATGAGAAGGAGAGCGAGACCGTGTCCGGGATCTTGATTTGGTACATGACCGAGATCTTGGTCGGGTCTTCTCCTTCTCTTTTTCTTTTTTGGAATTTTTCTCTGGAGAAGGTTCTTCAGGCTCTGGTACAGGTTCAGGTTTGGGAACCTTCAGGATGTCACTAGTAGAAGTGGCCTCTTGTACTGAAGGTTCTTTTACTTTCATTGATGGTTCTGGGAGGTCTGGAGTTTTTCCTTCTTTTCCGGAGCAGGGGAAAGACTCCGGCTCTTGGTTCTGTGACGGGGAGATCGAGAATGACTGCGCTTTCTCTCTCTCCTGACAGGGGAAGATCATCTTCTAGGGGAAGGAGATCTGGATTTGCATCTTCTTGGCCTTCGAGACCTTTCCCTTTTTTCTCTGCTGCTTTCTTTTTCTTCCTTATCCCTCTTATCCTTGTCTTCATCTTGCTTTTTCATAGATGCCAACTTTTCTTGTTCAATTTGTCTCTGTTTTATTTCTTCTTTCTTCAGTTCTAGAAAAGCGGAAGGGATTCCAGCGATGTTTTCTTGTGCACTTAAGAGCAGGGGCCACAGTTCTCCCATAAATTCTCTAGCATTTTTTCCATTCAAAAACCCAGTCAGGTTGATTTGCATCATTTTGGAGTGTGGATTCTTCACTTCCAGCTGGTTGAATATAAACTCAATCACAACATCATCTTCAAACCCAAGGATTTCCGTTACTCGTTTTGTTATCCAAGGCTTTTTAACCTCCAAATTTACTTTGCTCATATCCACCTTTTTTTCTAGGCATTCTGCAAATTTCAGCTGCTTCAGTAGCTTCTTCTGTTTGTTGCTGAACCGATTATCCTGTTCTGCACTTGTTCCGCGGAAGAATCCCGCGTCCATCTTGCTGCCTCACTCGGAGATCGCTCCCTATCCCTGTGGGAAGTTTTTAAATTACTAACTCAATCCTTTAACCTCTTGTAGGTATTTTCAGATTTTCTGTTTTTTCTTGAGCCAGTTTTGGTGCTTTTTGTCTTTCTAGGAGTTTGTCCATTTCATGTAGTTACCTAATTTAGATACACACAGTTGTTCATCTTATTCCCTTTTAATTCTTTTTCCCTGTGAAGTTGGATATCCCCTTTTTCATTTCTCATTTTAGGAATTTGAGTTTTCTCTCTTTTTCATTCTTCATTCTAGCTAAAAGTTTATCACTTTGGTTTATCTGTTTTAAGATCCAAACTTTGGTCTGGTTGATTTCCTCTACTGTTTTCCATTCTTTATTTCATTTATTTCCACTGAAATCTTTGTTATTTCCCCCCTCCTGTTTGCCTTGGGTTTTCTCTCCTTTTTCTAATTTCTTTATTACTATTATTATTATTTTGAAAGATTTTTATTTATTTATTTGAGAGAGAGCTTGCACAAGCAGGGGAAGGGGCGAGGGAAGGGGCAGAGGAAGAGGGAAAAGCAGACTCCCTACTGAGGATGTGGGGCTTGATCCCAGGACCCTGGGATCATGACCTGAGCTAAAGGTAGACTCTTAACAAGTGAGCTACCCCTGCGCCCCTCCTTTTTCTAATTTTTTAAGTTGGAAGATAAAGGTATTGATTCAAGAACTTTCTTTTTTAAAAAACATGTTTAGTTTGTGAAGTCAAGTCTGATCACCTGGTCTAGTTATTGCCTGGTTTTACTACTGTAGAGTTACTAGTCTTCTCCTTGCAGTGAATAATCCATCTGTGGGGAAACTATACACTCTTCTGTAGAGGTTTTCTGGTGAGGTAAACACTTGTATATTTTTAAAAAGATTTTATTTTTAAGTGATCTCTACACCCAAAGTGGGGCTCAAACTCATGACCCAGAGATCAAGAGCCACATGCTCTCTACTGACTGAGTCAGGCAGGTGCCCCAAACTGTACTTTCTTTTAAGGCATAAGCTAATAATTAAAAGGTTCAATCTGCTTTGATGTCTAGTATTGGAGATCATAAGGCACCTCATCTTGGGAGCAATTTTTTTTTCTAAAGCAAATCATTTGCATGCGTTTTCTTTTTCTTTCTTTTTTTTTAAAGGTTTAATTAATTTATTTGAGAGAGAGAGAGAACACAGGAACTTGGGGAAGGGTAAAGGGGAGGAAGAAAAAGAGGGGAAAAAATCCCAAGCAGACTCCACACTGAGTGCAGAGCCCTACACGGGGCTCAGTCTCACAACCCTGAGATCATGACCTGAGCTGAAATCAAGAGTGGGTTGCCTAACTGACTGAGCACCCCTGCATGCAACTTCTTAATTAAGCATTTAATGCCCCAGGATAAGTATACAGCATGGGCATTTGTTAACAAATTGACAAAGACTACCCCTCCCAATATTCCTTACTATGATGCCAAGGGGAAAGGAAATTTTGCAGAAAGACCAAGATTCCTCCAGGGCATTCTAGAATTGAGACCTTCATTTCTCCCCTCCTGAGCTACAATGTCAGGATATTTCAGCTGTATTGAGTCAGGCCTGTCTGACATCCTCCATCAGGAAGAGATACCACGTGTCCCCAGGCAGTCGCTTATTAGAGGGAAGGAGAATCTAAACCAAAACCCAGGCTAGATTATCAGGGTGGCAGGGTAACCAGGAACGCTGTCACAGGGTGGGAGGCTGGACACTCCTTCTGACCCAGCCATCCAGGCTCCGTGGAGAAGTTTGAGAAACTAAGGCAGAGTGTGTGAATATGAAATAAAGTGCCTATACCCAGGGAGCCCCAGGCATGGAGGGTGGGCTCCACAATAATGGGAAATGGGGATCACTGATCACAATCAGTGGCTCGAGCTCTCCCTCCAATAAGGTAGGTTACTTTCCATTAAAGGAATATGAGGTTATTTGTGCACTGAACTGGTGAAGCTGGCCATTCCAGTTGCACTGTTTGTTTGTTTGTTTTAATGTGGCCACTTTAATTGATTTACTTTTATATCATGTGGCATACCTAGAAAAAGATTGGCTTCTAAAATAAGATGGAATTCTGCTTATTTGGTTTTACACACGTTATAATCAGATAGGGTCTGCCTGGTTTAGATCTCCATATTTAACAACACCTGAGGCAACTCTTTATAAAATCCAAAAACGGTTTGCTGACTACAGAACACAGGTTTCTAGCAATAACTCTAACTGGAGAGTCTACAAAACATCTAAAAAGCCAACCAATTAAAATCACTCATTTAAATAAATGGATGCCTCTGAAGAATTCAGGTGGAATCCTTTGATGCCAGGAACAAACCAGCACAGAAGTCCGTGGAAGGAAGGAATGAACAAACGAAACACTGAAGATACTGCATAATAACTCAAAACCTCTGCCCTGGGGCACCTGGTATGAAGCACTGGGTCTGTGCGGGATGGTAAGTTCCTCACACCCAAAAATATAAGGCCCATGACTCAGCAACAGTAAGACTTTGAGCTAGGAGAATACAATTAGAAAAGGCAGACAACCAAAATTGTTTCCACATTTTCTTTGTACAGAAGTTTTTTAAAAAGAAAGAAAAACAATCCATTGACATTTTGTGGCTACCAGCTTTTTTTTTTTTTTTTGAGGGTTCCTGGCCCAAATTTTCACTCTTTGCATGGTCTAGAAAGCCTTCAGCTGAAATTTTTAGTTTAAAGTACACCAGATCTATAGTGTCCCAGACACCTGGCAGAAGCAAGAAGGAATGTACCCTCAACTAAAGCCTAGAGGAAATCTGACCGTGAAACTCAAAGATGAGTGAACAACCCCAAATCACAAAACACACAAGGAAACAAGCCATCATGGGTAAGATTCAGCAAAACAAACGAGCCAGTCCTATAAAGACTTCAGATATGGGAATTATCAGATGATGGCCAGATAAAATACAGGGGCACCCAATTAAATTTGAACCTCAGATAAGTAATAAGTAAATTTTAAGTATAAATATATCCCATGCACTATTTGGGACATACTTACACTAAAAATGTGTTGTTTGCCTGAAATTCAAATTTAACTAGGCATTCTGTATTTTTAATTGTTAAAATATGGCCTTACAGACTATAAAGTAAATAGGTCTAATATGTTTGAGAAGTAAAAGAAGGACATGGAAAGGTAAGTGATAAACAAGGAAACATCAGAAATGACCAGATAGATATGAACAAGGAACAAATAGACCTTTGAGAAATGGAAAAAAAATAAAAAATAAAAACTAAATGGAAGAATTTGGGGTAAATTTATTGATGCCGCAACTTTGATACACACATAAAAAGTTGGATTGATGGATACATAGAGTAGATGGGATAGATATGTGAGAAAGTAAGTATAGCAAAATGTTAATTGTAGAATATGCAACTGGGGTAAGTATATGGGAGTTTAGTGTAAAATTCAACTTACCTGTATTTTGAAAATTATCATAATAAAATATCCAGGAAAAAATCTGAAAAGTTAAGCAGGATAATGGACAAAATTTAAATACTGACCTAGAGAATAAATCTGAAGGAATTTCAAAGAATGCAGCCCAGGAACAAAAATGATAGAGACTATGAAAGGCTAATTAAGATACGTGTTAGTGAAGTGAGACATTGCCATCTGTCCTAACAGAGTTCTAGAAGGAGATAATGGAAAGAGGGAGAGCCAACATTCAAAGTAACAGTGGCTGAGGATTTTTTGTAACTGATGAAAGGCAGTAATCCACATATTTAGGAATTCCAGTAAATTCCAAGAAGAATAAGTAAAAAGAAATTTATTTTGCACTAAAGGAATTTCCAAAGGATATGTCTCACAAAAAAACAAAAACAGTGCTAGTAAGAAGATCTGAGATGTGGGTAATTCTAAACAAACCCTGGTTGGCTACAAAACAGTGATAATGATGTTTGATGTATGGGATTAATAAAACCCAGCAAGGTAGAAAAAAGTGGTTGGCCCATGGTAATAATGTAAGCCTGAGTTACTGGAGTTAAAATATTATTTGAAGTTTAAAGGTATTAATTATCTTTAGATTTTTTAAATTATTTATTTTTTTTTTTAAGATTTTATTTTTAAGAAATCTCTACACCCAACATGGGGCTCAACCTTACAATCCCGAGATCTGGAGTCACACACTCCACTGACTGAGCTAGCCAAGTGCCCCTATCATTAGATTTTTAAAAGGTAGGTAGGCAAGTTAATATTACAAGGGTAACTAACAACTATAAGAAAAGAATTTTAATTCGTATCTTTAAAACCAGCAAAGAGGGGCACCTGGGTGGCTCAGTCTGTTAAGTGTCCACCTTCGGAGCCCCAGGATCAAGCCCCACATCCAGCTCCCTGCTCAGTGGGGAGTCTGCTTCTCCCTTTGCTCCTCACCCCACTTATGCTCTCTCTATCTCAAATAAATAAATAATCTTAAAAAAAATAAAACCAGTAAAAAGTAAAAAATAGACTTTTTAACCTGATTTATTTTTTTCCAGATAAAGAAAGAAATCCGAAGATATCAGTAATAATAAATGTAAATAGATTGGGTAATACAGTTAATAATGACAGATTTCCACACTGGATAGATCTGTCCAGTTCCTTCCCCCAGCTCATCATTCCGTTGTATATGCTACCAGAACCTAATTCTAATTAATGCATGGTGTGCCACCGTTAAGAACAGAAGCTCTAGAATCTGCCCAAACTAAGGTTGTGTACCCTACTCTGCAATTAATTAGCTGAGCAACATTGGCACTTAGTTAAACCTCTTTAAGTCTCTGTTCATCATCTATAGAGTGGGGTTAATGGATGGGACATACCCACATCACAGAGTTTTTTTAAGATTAAATGAGATAATAATGTAAAATTCTGAGTACAATGCCTGTACAGATTAACTATTCAGTAAATGCCACTAGTCTAATCTATTATTTCTAAACAATTATAGAGACCAACTAAAACAAGCCACATATATTACAGAGAGAAAGCAAAGAAGAAATCTGTGGTCTCCACCCTAAGCTAAGACCTGGCAATTTTTGTTGATCCTTCCATGTATCTTTTTTTTTTAGTTTTTTTAAAATTAATGTGGTATCATTAATTTACAGTGTTATATTAGTTTCAGGTGTGTAATATAATGATTCAACATTTCTGTACCTTTCTCAGTGTTCATCAAGATAAATCCCCTTTGCTTATTTCACCCATCCCTCCACTACCTCCTCTCTGGCAACCACCAGTTTGTTCTCTGTATTTGAGTATGGCTTCTTTTGGAGTGCTTGGGTGACTCAGTCGGCTAAAGTGACTACCTTTGGATCAGGTCATGATCCCAGGACCCTGGGATCAAGCCCCGCATTGGACTCTCTACTCATCAGGGAGTGGTGGGGTGTCTGCTTTTCCCTGGGCCCCTCCCCTCCACTCATGCTCTCTCTCTTGCACTCTCTCTCTCTCTCTCTCAGATAAATAAATAAAATCTTGGGGCACCTGCGTGGCTCAGTCGGTTAAGCGTCCGCCTTCAGCTCAGGTATTGATCCCAGGGTCCTTTGTTCGAGCCCCGCATGTGGCTCCCTGCTCAGTGGAGAGCCTGCTTCTCCCTCCCCCTCTGCCTGCCACTCCCCTGCTTGTGTTCTCTCTCTCTCTTTTTCTCTTTCCAATAGATAAATAAAATCTTTAAAAAAATAAATAAATAAAATCTTTTTTAAAAAGTGTTTTTTGGTCTCCTTTTTTTCCTTCATTCTTTGTTTTGTTCTTAAATTTCACATGAGTGAAACTATATGGTATTTATCTTTCTCTGACTTATTTCACTTAGCATTATACTCTCTAGGTCCATCCATGTTGTTGCAAATGGCAAGATTTCATTCTTTTTTATGGCTGAGCAATATTCCATTGTATACATATACGACATCTTCTTTATCCATTTATCAACTGATGGATACTGGGTTGTTTCCATATCTTGGTTGTTGCAAATAATGCTGCAATAAACATAGGGGGGCACATATGTTTTTGAATCAGTGTTTTTGTTTTCTTTGGATAAATACTCAGTAATGTAATTACTGGCTTATATGGTAATTCTATTTTTAATTTTTTGAGGAACCTCCATACTACTTTCCCCAGTGGCTGCACCAGCTTGCATTCCCACCAACAGTGTAGGACGGTTCCCCTTTCCCCACATCCCTGTCAACATCTGTCATTTCCTGACTTGTTAATTTTAGCCATTCTGACTGGTGTGAGGTGGTATGTCATTGTGGTTTTAATTTGCATTCCCCTAATGAGTAATGATGTTGAGCATCTTTTCATGTGTGTGTTGGCCATCTGTATATCTTCTCTGGAGAAATATCTATTCTGGTTCTCTGGCCATTTTTAATTGGATTATTTGGGTTTTTTGGTGTTGAGTTGTAAAAGTTCTTTATATATTTTGGAAACCTTCTATTTATCTATCATCTAGCTCTCCTGTTCCTCAAACTTCTGCCATATTCTTTCTAAACCTGTACCTCTTCTCAAGAACTCTATCCCTCTCAGCATATGATATTGCCTCCTACTCTATAGAGGAAATTGGGATTATTAAGAGTGAAAACCCCAAATTTCCTACCCCCATACCAACTGACTTCTTTCCATGGAGTTTATTCCCCCTTCAGAAACTGCTCCTTCTGGGGCGCCTCGGTGGCTCAGTCGGCTAAGCATCTGCCTTTGGTTCAAGTCATGATCCCAGGGTCCTGGGATCGAGCCCCACATCGGGCTCCCTGCTCAGCGGGAAGCCTGCTTCTCCCTCTCCCACTCCCCCTGCTTGTGTTCCCTCTCTCGCTGTGTCTCTCTCTCTGTCAAATAAATAAATAAATTCTTAAAAAAAAAAAAAGAAACTGATCCTTTCATCTGTGATTTGGAGACAATTCATCTCATCAATTCAGAGATCTGGGCTCATCACACCCCCACCTCCGTCTCTTGCCTTTCAACTTACAGAAATGCTCAAACTCAGTCACCTTACAAAAAGTCAAGACAAAACAAAACACTATCCCTCTTTGACCCTTAGTACACCTGTGGCTATGGACCCTTTCTCCGGCCCCTCAAAGCCAAACTATTCCTTAAGAGAATAGTTTACATTCATTATATTTACTGCTAAATAGCACTGGCTGCCACAAAATAGGACTAGCACTCCCATTTTTTATGAATGATATACCTGAGACTTAAAGAGATGTGTTTTTTCTGGCTTAAGCAACTAAAATGTGACATAATCAGGATTGGAACCCCGGTCTATGCGAATGCAAGTCACGTTATTTGCATCCCATCAGTAGTTCCCAAATCTGGCAGGGCGTCAGAGTCATCTAGAGTCCTTAAAAAATATAGATTCTTAGGTCCCAGCCCTGATCTACCACATCATAATCTGATAAAGAGGCCAGGAATCTGTTCCAAGCTCCTCGGGTGGGTCGGATACAGCCAGTTTGACCCGTCTTCTGTGTATTGCCTCTCATCCTCAACTCCCGGTTTGGCTTCACATTTCAATCCTCAAATCCAGTTGCTCCCAGAGACCTCCTTGTGGCAAGAGCCACCAGACACTTTCCAATCGTCTTCTTAGTGGAATTTTTAATAGCATTTGACAAGCTGACCAATTTCTAGCCTTTCTTTTACTTCCAAAATACCATACTCTACTCTTGGCTTTCCTTCCTTTTTTTCTGATTTTCCTTCTCTGTGATCTGCCCACCTCTGGCCACCTTCTAAATGTTGGCACACCCACCTCGGTTTTAACTTCACCCTCTTCTCACCCTAAATGCTGTGTCTGGGTGATCTCATCCACACCCATGGGTCTAATTGCTGTTTATGTATTAGTGACTCCCAAACTGGCATTTCTAGACTTGCTCGTGGCTGCTGCATCTGTAAGTGCATAAACGAGAAATTGCCAGTCGAGTATCACTTGGGTCCCTTAGAACTCAACAGGTCCATAATGGAATTCACGATCTTTCTCAAACAACCTGCTCCCAGGTCTGACTTCGCAGGTATATTAGCCCAGACTGCCCTAACAAAATGCCACAGACTGAGTGGCTTAAACAACAGAAATTTATTTTCTCACAGTTCTGGAGGCTCGAAGTCTGAGATCAGGGTGCCAAGAGCTGGGTTCTGGTGAGCTCTCTACCTGGCTGACGCTGACGAATGGCTGCCTTCTCACTGCGTGCTCACATGACCTTTCCTCAGCCTCTCAGTGTTTTCTTCTTATAAGGCCCGGATTCGGGCCCCACCCTTATGACCTCACTTAACCTTAATTATATCCTAAACTCCCTATCTCCAAATACAGTCACATTGGGGGTTAGAGCTTCAGTAAATGATGGGGCAGGGAGGGTGAACAAAACACTGAGTCCATAACAACAGATCTGCAACTCGTACTGTCCCACGGGGCCTCAAACTCAGAAGGGCCTTGCGCTTGGAGTTGAATGCTCTGCATTAGTTGTTTTGAAATTTTTAATAACTTTATTTTTTATCTTATGAGGTTTTTTTAAGATTTATTTATTTATTTATTTTAGAGAGAGAGAGAGAGCATGCGTTGGGGGACAGAGGGAGAGGGAGAGAGAATCTGAAGCAGACTCCACACTGAGCACGAGCCGGACACAGGGCTCGATCTCGCGACCCTGAGATCGTGACGCTGAGATCACAACCTGAGTTGAAGACCAAGAGTCTGACACTTAACCAACTGCACCATCCAGGCACCCCTGAATGTATGCTTTATAAGTGGAGTCCTATGAGACAGTGGAGCACGCAGGTTGGCTCATACTCCATCCTGCCTCACGCTACCTCCCTGCACCCCTGGGGTAGCTTCTCAGACTCTTGCTCCTGCCCTTAGCACCCATGGCCTTTCTTCTCCATCTCCTGGGACTGCTGCCACCTTCTGTCCCCACTGGTGGGATCCTTGGCCCGGATGCAGGGAGGATCGGACATGTGGACACTGTGGTATCTTGGGACGGGACATGGCAATGGCTGTTGCCGCCCCAGGTTGGCAGTGCTGTGGCACAATCAGGGGGCAACTTGGCAGGCAAGTCGCTTGCCCATCCCTGTCCAGGTAGCTAGTGCATCCTGGCATGGAAGTAACAATATTCTTAGGGGTCACCCATCTGCTGGGGGTTGGGACTGAGGCCTCATGAAAAAGGGAGATGCCTGGCTTGAGTTCTGGGGGCGTCTGCCCGTGGTTGGCAGGAGGCCTAACTCGGCAGCTCTGTGCTCCGTCTTGAGGTAAGGGCCCCAGGAGTCTGTGAGGGCCTGCACCCACCCTGTGCGTGTCCCTGTCCTTGAGAGAGTGTGACGTTACATGGGAAACAAAGCTCACCGTGACAAGTTGAGAGAATGAAAGAAAGGAAAAAGAGTTTTTCTGCATTTTGACACTAAGACACTAGGTTGAAAGTTATGTCTGTTTATGTTCTTTAAATGATAACATTCGAGTAGGGCATTGGGTCAAGATGACAACAATCACATACCTAAGAAGGAAAGTCCTTAAAATAATTAAACAAAAAGGAGAAAAAAATAAACTGAAGGTCACTGCTAGTCTTACCATTACGAAGTCTATTTGGGCCAACACAGGACAGGGTAGCAAGTTCATTGACACATAGCCTGGTAGGTGGCTCAGAAGTGGACCGCCACCTCGAGTCTCAGACCTGCCTATGGCATTATTGATTCTTGGCATTACAGTTTACACACACATTATTCAATTTTTATGCAGAGTATTGTAAGCTTGTACTTTAAGTCCGTAATTCTATTCCCTGGGTTTTTAAATATAAATTAAAATTTTGACATTTTGACATTTAGGGGCCCTGCAATTTCATTTTGCCATGAGCCCTGTAAATTATGTCACTGGCCCCAACTGCTGCTCCTTTTTCCTTGTCTCAGTCAATGATGTCATCAATCCAGCCACCCAGGCCAGAAATCCCGGAGTTGTCCTTGACTTTTCCTTCCCTCCTATCCACTTACAAAGAACTCTGTTGTTCATTTTCTAGATATTTCTAGCATCCTTGTTTCCAAATGCCACTGACCAGTTCATATAGGTAACAGAAATTTAAAATGAGGGGCGCCTGGGTGGCTCAGTTGGTTAAGCCACTGCCTTCGGCTCAGGTCATGATCCTGGAGTCCCGGGATCGAGTCCCACATCGGGCTCCCTGCTCGGCAGGGGGTCTGCTTCTCCCTCTGACCCTCTTCCCTCTCGTGCTCTCTGTCTCTCATTCTCTCTCTCTCTCTCAAATAAATAAATAAAATCTTTAAAAAAAAGAGAAATTTAAAATGATCCCATTTTTAATTAAGCCCAAGATACTCTTTTTCCCATCAGTAAGAAAG